>NW_026562459.1:960000-1468167 GCF_027474105.1 Poeciliopsis prolifica | reverse complement strand
AGTGGTTGAGAGCAAAGATCAGGAAGAAGCAGCTGCTCTGGAGAGCAGTCTCTGTGTACCACTCAAAAATAAAATTCTTTCAAATGTGACATTTGTGGAGAATTTACCCACAACAGTGTAAATTGAAAAAACATTACAGAACTCACACTGATGAGAAACGTATTTCATGCGAATCATGTGGAAAAAGTTTCTCACGAAATGGAGCTTTAAATGACCATAGGAGAATTCATACAGGTGAGAAACCTTTTTCATGCGAATCTTGCGGAAAAAGTTTTACTCGAAACAGTAATTTAAAAGTTCACAAGAGAATTCATACAGGTGAAAAACCTTTTTCATGTGAATCATGTGGAAAAAGCTTCTCTCGAATTAGAGATTTAAATGACCACAAGAGAATTCATACAGGTGAGAAACCTTTTTCATGCAAACATGCCGAAAAGCTTCAGACGAGGTAGTGATTTGATGTCCACAAGAAAATTCATACAGGTGAAAAACCTTTTTCATGTGAATTATGTGGGAAAAGCTTCTCTCGAATTAGAGTTTTAAATGAGCACAAGAGAATTCATACAGGTGAGAAACCTTTTTCGTGTGAATCATGCAAAAAAAGCTTCAGACGAGTTAGTCATTTGAATGTCCACAAGAAAATTCATACAGGTGAAAAACCTTTTTCATGCCAATCATGCAAAAAAAGCTTCAGACGAGTTAGTCATTTGAATATCCACAAGAAAATTCATACAGGTGAAAAACCTTTTTCATGTGAATCATGTGGGAAAAGCTTCTCTCGAAGGAGAGTTTTAAATGAGCACAAGAGAATTCATACAGGTGAGAGGCCATTTTCATGCGAATTATGTGGAAAGAGTTTCCGTCGGATGAGTGACTTAAATGTCCACAAGAAAATTCATGCAGGAAAGATTCTTTGTTGATACAAATGATGCGGGAAAACGTTTTTCTCAAATTGCTCAATTTGTTGTCCACAAGAGAATTCATCCAGGTGAGAGGCCTTTTCCTGGATGATCCTGTGAAAAAAAGCTTCTCTCGAAGGAATAGTTTGAGCAATAACCTGAAAACTCATACATGTCAGAGACTATTTTGAAGCCAGTCTTGTGGAAAAGTTTTCTCTGAATATATGCAATAAATTACCAGCTCTTCACCCACTGGAGCTGAACGCACAGTGCCTCACACATTCCTCTTGGTTGCATCTGCAGAGAAATTAGTTCATCAATCAGTTGGATCTGCAAATGTGCATTAGTGAAGGATGTGAATTGTAACCTGTCAAATGAAGGATGGACTTCAGAATTTTCCAGTTGTTTAAAAAAATGACTTGTCAAATAGGAAAATATTCCCTTAACACAACCTCTGGTCCCATGACAGAATATAAAATTGGTTGCTCTCTGCACACTTGTCACTATTTTCTGAGTCTGTCTGACCCATTAAAACTGTAAATCCTTGCATCTGCCTTGTTTTCTTTTGGTCCAATACTGATACCATCACATTATTTACTGCTAGTGAATTATACATCCAACAGTCTGCATACAGGTTGTAATACTCTATTAGAAGGAAAAATTAAAATGAGAAAAATAGGAGTTCATCTGTTAAAGGTGGTAAAAGATACCGGGACAAGTTACTACTGTCCTGGTACATATTGGCCTCACTGATTAAATGCTGATGTACTTGAGGCAAACAGCAGTCTGTAGCTAAGCTAACCAAGTTAAATGGTTAATGATCACACACTACAAACTATCCAACTCTCTTGAAGAAAAACTGGGTTACAAATAGACATCATTTCTCAGGGTTTCCCTCAGGAAACTTGCTGAGCCCATTGTGTTTTCATATTAAAAAATGTTACTGACAATGTTACTGGAAAACATTGCCAACAATACTTTAATCCACAACTACAGATTCTGAAATTGAAAACGACGTCGATTAATGCTCTTTTAACAGAGACTGGAGAGACTCCAATGGAAGTTAGATGAATAAAATTACCTATATTGGATGGAAATGAAAAGTATAAAAGAAAATGTAACGTTAAGAGTAGGACATACCTGTCTAAATGATATTTTATGTCTGATAAGGAGGAAAAAATATGATAAAATGAAGGTTGTGGAGAGAAAGAAATGTAGAACATGCATTGATGAATTGTACAACATATGGCCTGAAAGGGAGAGATTGAGAAGAATAGTTAGGAGGACAGGAATGGAGTCTGAAAGGAATATTGGGAAATGACAGAAACATAGTGGATATTTACAGATTAAACAGCATTATATGTTCATCTTCAGAATACAAAATAATTAAAAAAAAAAACAGTATTTAATGGATGTAATGTTGCTACACACTCATGTACAGTAGGTGGCGCCATAGCTTCAGGTTGCTTGCGATCCGCCATAATAGAAAAGAAGAAGAAGCCTGCATACGCTAAGCTACTAAACTGCTGCATTGTCCCATCTGAGCGAATATTTCAGCACCATGTGTTCAGTTCAGCATCTCAGAGAGTTTATCAGAGAGAGACTAACTGCTGCTGCGGAGGAAATCTTCACAGAGGTTGAAAAAACCATCATTAGCTACGAGGAAGAGCTCGATGCTCAGCGCAGGATGATGGGGATCAGCTGGAAACCAGACATTAAGCTACACAGAGTCGGTTCGGAGCTGCAGAGGCAAAGTTCTGGTGGGTCTGGATGAAATGTTTTCACTGCAGACAGAGATCCGTCAGAGGAGATAGTTGCTGCAGCTCCAGCTGCTGCTAACTGGAACTGTTAGCTGCTAGCTCTGTTAGCTGCTAGCTCTGATGCTACAGAGTTTAGCACAAATAGAAACCTGGCCGAGTTTAGCCCTGACTAAATATATGACTCCAATATAAATTCTTTATCTGTAAGCTAATATGAGATTTTGTGAGTCTAATAATAATAATAATTGCATTCTTTTCAATCTTCTATGTCATCCATTTCCTTATGAACATCAAAACTCCTGCCTAATTTAAATAAATGCCCTCTTCTTTGTCTTTACTGAAGAGTGGCTTAGAGAAACAAATCTCTGTTTGATCACAGAGATAATCCAAAAAACCAGAATGCCATGTTTTACTGAGTAAAGTTTTACGTATTCTGATCCACTTTGAAAAGTGAGGTTACTCTGCAGGATACAAGTCAGATTAAAAACATATTGTCTTAATGTACAATGAGTTTCTTCACTGTATGGATGCCCTAAAATCAAGAATTAATTTAAAAACTAAAAAAACTGTATGAAACTGGACTGGGGACTAAAGTCTTTTGAACATTTTTGCCACAATTGTAACTTAGTGTGGTAGACACTTTATCTACTTTTCAGTTAAACTCTACTAGCTAATTTTAGATGGTATGTGTGATGCCTACTAACCACAATCTACAGAAAAAAGGCTGATCCATGAGATAGTTATCAATTAAATTATATTAATGATGTCATCCTTTGTTCTCACAGACCTCCAACAGCCAAGTCTCTCCAATGAGGAGGAAGTTTCTACCATCCAACTAATTTGTAGCCTGGCAAGTAGGTCCAATCAGGACCAGAAAGAAACAGAACATCATTGGACTGGAGAGGAAGAGATGGATCCAGAACCAAAATGGATTAAAGAAGAGGAAAAACCAGAACCTACACTACTCAAACATGAGGAAATAGAATATCCACTAATGTACGCAAAAAAGGAGGCGCTTGATTCTTCAATGCTTCAACATGAACAGCAGCCACTAGAACATTTCCCAACGGAACAGGACCAGAAGAACCTCTGCAGCAGTCAGGAAGGAGAGCAGCAAACTGTGCAGAAACAGTTTGCTGCTTTGATTGAGACTTCTACTGTTCAGGAAGATGAAACGAATGAAAAAGAGACAAAAACAGAGCGACTTTCCCTTCATGTCTCTCCAGTGGTTGAGAGCAAAGATCAGGAAGGAAGCAGCTGCTCTGTGTCAAAGAGTCAGTCTGGTACCAACTCAAATAAAAATTCTTTCAAATGTGACATTTGTGGGAGAATTTACCCACAACAGTGTAAATTGAAAAAACATTACAGAACTCACACTGATGAGAAACGTATTTCATGCGAATCATGTGGAAAAAGTTTCTCACGAAATGGAGCTTTAAATGACCATAGGAGAATTCATACAGGTGAGAAACCTTTTTCATGCGAATCTTGCGGAAAAAGTTTTACTCGAAACAGTAATTTAAAAGTTCACAAGAGAATTCATACAGGTGAAAAACCTTTTCATGTGAATCATGTGGAAAAAGCTTCTCTCGAATTAGAGATTTAAATGACCACAAGAGAATTCATACAGGTGAGAAACCTTTTTCATGCAAAACATGCCGAAAAAGCTTCAGACGAGGTAGTGATTTGAATGTCCACAAGAAAATTCATACAGGTGAAAAACCTTTTTCATGTGAATTATGTGGGAAAAGCTTCTCTCGAATTAGAGTTTTAAATGAGCACAAGAGAATTCATACAGGTGAGAAACCTTTTTCGTGTGAATCATGCAAAAAAGCTTCAGACGAGTTAGTCATTTGAATGTCCACAAGAAAATTCATACAGGTGAAAAACCTTTTTCATGCCAATCATGCAAAAAAAGCTTCAGACGAGTTAGTCATTTGAATATCCACAAGAAAATTCATACAGGTGAAAAACTTTTTTCATGTGAATCATGTGGGAAAAGCTTCTCTCGAAGGAGAGTTTTAAATGAGCACAAGAGAATTCATACAGGTGAGAGGCCATTTTCATGCGAATTATGTGGAAAGAGTTCCGTCGGATGAGTGACTTAAATGTCCACAAGAAAATTCATGCAGGAAAGATTCTTTGTTGATACAAATGATGCGGGAAACGTTTTTCTAAATTGCTCAATTTGTTGTCCACAAGAGAATTCATCCAGGTGAGAGGCCTTTTCCTGGATGATCCTGTGAAAAAAGCTTCTCTCGAAGGAATAGTTTGAGCAATAACCTGAAAACTCATACATGTCAGACTATTTTGAAGCCAGTCTTGTGGAAAAGTTTTCTCTGAATATATGCAATAAATTACCAGCTCTTCACCCACTGGAGCTGAACGCACAGTGCCTCACACATTCCTCTTGGTTGCATCTGCAGAGAAATTAGTTCATCAATCGTTGGATCTGCAAATGTGCATTAGTGAAGGATGTGAATTGTAACCTGTCAAATGAAGATGGACTTTCAGAATTTTCCAGTTGTTTAAAAAAAATGACTTGTCAAATAGGAAATATTCCCTTAACACAACCTCTGGTCCCATGACAGAATATAAAATTGGTTGCTCTCTGCACACTTGTCACTATTTTCTGAGTCTGTCTGACCCATTAAAACTGTAAATCCTTGCATCTGCCTTGTTTTCTTTGGTCCAATACTGATACCATCACATTATTTACTGCTAGTGAATTATACATCCAACAGTCTGCATACAGGTTGTAATACTCTATTAGAAGGAAAAATTAAAATGAGAAAAATAGGAGTTCATCTGTTAAAGGTGGTAAAAGATACTGGGACAAGTTACTACTGTCCTGGTACATATTGGCCTCACTGATTAAATGCTGATGTACTTGAGGCAAACAGCAGTCTGTAGCTAAGCTAACCAAGTTTAAATGGTTAATGATCACACACTACAAACTATCCAACTCTCTTGAAGAAAAACTGGGTTACAAATAGACATCATTTCTCAGGGTTTCCCTCAGGAAACTTGCTGAGCCCATTGTGTTTTCATATTAAAAAATGTTACTGACAATGTTACTGGAAAACATTGCCAACAATACTTTAATCCACAACTACAGATTCTGAAATTGAAAACGACGTCGATTAATGCTCTTTTAACAGAGACTGGAGAGACTCCAATGGAAGTTAGATGAATAAAATTACCTATATTGGATGGAAATGAAAAGTATAAAGGAAGAAAATGTAACGTTAAGAGTAGGACATACCTGTTTAAATGATATTTTATGTCTGATAAGGAGGAAAAAATATGATAAAATGAAGGTTGTGGAGAGAAAGAAAATGTAGAACATGCATTGATGAATTGTACAACATATGAGCCTGAAAGGGAGAGATTGAGAAGAATAGTTAGGAGGACAGGAATGGAGTCTGAAAGGAATATTGGGAAATGACAGAAACATAGTGGATATTTACAGATTAAAGACAGCATTATATGTTCATCTTCCGAATACAAAATAATTAAAAAAAACAGTATTTAATGGATGTAATGTTGCTACACACTCATGTACAGTAGGTGGCGCCATAGCTTCAGGTTGCTTGCGATCCGCATAATAGAAAAGAAGAAGAAGCCTGCATACGCTAAGCTACTAAACTGCTGCATTGTCCCATCTGAGCGAATATTTCAGCAACCATGTGTTCAGTTCAGCATCTCAGAGAGTTTATCAGAGAGAGACTAACTGCTGCTGCGGAGGAAATCTTCACAGAGGTTGAAAAAACCATCATTAGCTACGAGGAAGAGCTCGATGCTCAGCGCAGGATGATGGGGATCAGCTGGAAACCAGACATTAAGCACAGAGTCGGTTCGGAGCTGCAGAGACAAAGTTCTGGTGGGTCTGGATGAAATGTTTTCACTGCAGACAGAGATCCGTCAGAGGAGATAGTTGCTGCAGCTCCAGCTGCTGCTAACTGGAACTGTTAGCTGCTAGCTCTGTTAGCTGCTAGCTCTGATGCTACAGAGTTTAGCACAAATAGAAACCTGGCCGAGTTTAGCCCTGACTAAATATATGACTCCAATATAAATTCTTTATCTGTAAGCTAATATGAGATTTTGTGAGTCTAATAATAATAATTGCATTCTTTTCAATCTTCTATGTCATCCATTTCCTTATGAACATCAAAACTCCTGCCTAATTTAAAGAAATGCCTCTTCTTTGTCTTTTGCCTGAAGAGTGGCTTAGAAAAACAAATCTCTGTTTGATCACAGAGATAATCCAAAGAACCAGAATGCCATGTTTTACTGAGTAAAGTTTCTACGTAGTCTGATCCACGTTGAAAAGTGAGGTTACTCTGCAGGATACAAGTCAGATTAAAAACATATTGTCTTAATGTACAATGAGTTTCTTCACTGTATGGATGCCCTAAAATCAAGAATTAATTTAAAAACTAAAAAAACTGTATGAAACTGGACTGGGGACTAAAGTCTTTTGAACATTTTTGCCACAATTGTAACTTAGTGTGGTAGACACTTTATCTACTTTTCAGTTAAACTCTACTAGCTAATTTTAGATGGTATGTGTGATGCCTACTAACCACAATCTACAGAAAAAAAGGCTGATCCATGAGATAGTTATCAATTAAATTATATTAATGATGTCATCCTTTGTTCTCACAGACCTCCAACAGCCAAGTCTCTCCAATGAGGAGGAAGTTTCTACCATCCAACTAATTTGTAGCCTGGCAAGTAGGTCCAATCAGGACCAGAAAGAAACAGAACATCATTGGACTGGAGAGAAGAGATGGATCCAGAACCAAAATGGATTAAAGAAGAAGAGGAAAAACCAGAACCTACACTACTCAAACATGAGGAAATAGAATATCCACTAATGTACGCAAAAAAGGAGGCGCTTGATTCTTCAATGCTTCAACATGAACAGCACCACCAGAACATTTCCCAACGGAACAGGACCAAAGAACCTCAGCAGCAGTCAGGAAGGAGAGCAGCAAACTGTGCAGAAACAGTTTGCTGCTTTGATTGAGACTTCTACTGTCAGGAAGATGAAACGAATGAAAAAGAGACAAAAACAGAGCGACTTTCCCTTCATGTCTCTCCAGTGGTTGAGAGCAAAGATCAGGAAGGAAGCAGCTCTCTGTGTCAAGAGTCAGTCTGGTACCAACTCAAAAAAAAGTCTTTCAAATGTGACATTTGTGGGAGAATTTACCCACAACAGTGTAAATTGAAAAAACATTACAGAACTCACACTGATGAGAAACGTATTTCATGCGAATCATGTGGAAAAAGTTTCTCACGAAATGGAGCTTTAAATGACCATAGGAGAATTCATACAGGTGAAAAACCTTTTTCATGCGAATCTTGCGGAAAAGTTTTACTCGAAACAGTAATTTAAAAGTTCACAAGAGAATTCATACAGGTGAAAAACCTTTTTCATGTGAATCATGTGGAAAAAGCTTCTCTCGAATTAGAGTTTTAAATGACCACAAGAGAATTCATACAGGTGAGAAACCTTTTTCATGCAAAACATGCCGAAAAAGCTTCAGACGAGGTAGTGATTTGAATGTCCACAAGAAAATTCATACAGGTGAAAAACCTTTTTCATGTGAATTATGTGGGAAAAGCTTCTCTCGAATTAGAGTTTTAAATGAGCACAAGAGAATTCATACAGGTGAGAAACCTTTTTCGTGTGAATCATGCAAAAAAGCTTCAGACGAGTTAGTCATTTGAATGTCCACAAGAAATTCATACAGGTGAAAACCTTTTTCATGCCAATCATGCAAAAAAAGCTTCAGACGAGTTAGTCATTTGAATATCCACAAGAAAATTCATACAGGTGAAAACCTTTTTCATGTGAATCATGTGGAAAAGCTTCTCTCGAAGGAGAGTTTTAAATGAGCACAGAGAATTCATACAGGTGAGAGGCCATTTTCATGCGAATTATGTGGAAAGAGTTTCCGTCGGATGAGTGACTTAAATGTCCACAAGAAAATTCATGCAGGAAAGATTCTTTGTTGATACAAATGATGCGGGAAACGTTTTTCTCAAATTGCTCAATTTGTTGTCCACAAGAAATTCATCCAGGTGAGAGGCCTTTTCCTGGATGATCCTGTGAAAAAAAGCTTCTCTCGAAGGAATAGTTTGAGCAATAACCTGAAAACTCATACATGTCAGAGACTATTTTGAAGCCAGTCTTGTGGAAAAGTTTTCTCTGAATATGCAATAAATTACCAGCTCTTCACCCACTGGAGCTGAACGCACAGTGCCTCACACATTCCTCTTGGTTGCATCTGCAGAGAAATTAGTTCATCAATCAGTTGGATCTGCAAATGTGCATTAGTGAAGGATGTGAATTGTAACCTGTCAAATGAAGGATGGACTTCAGAATTTTCCAGTTGTTTAAAAAATGACTTGTCAAATAGGAAAATATTCCCTTAACACAACCTCTGGTCCCATGACAGAATATAAAATTGGTTGCTCTCTGCACACTTGTCACTATTTTCTGAGTCTGTCTGACCCATTAAACTGTAAATCCTTGCATCTGCCTTGTTTTTCTTTGGTCCAATACTGATACCATCACATTATTTACTGCTAGTGAATTATACATCCAACAGTCTGCATACAGGTTGTAATACTCTATTAGAAGGAAAAATTAAAATGAGAAAAATAGGAGTTCATCTGTTAAAGGTGGTAAAAGATACCGGGACAAGTTACTACTGTCCTGGTACATATTGGCCTCACTGATTAAATGCTGATGTACTTGAGGCAAACAGCAGTCTGTAGCTAAGCTAACCAAGTTAAATGGTTAATGATCACACACTACAACTATCCAACTCTCTTGAAGAAAAACTGGGTTACAAATAGACATCATTTCTCAGGGTTTCCCTCAGGAAACTTGCTGAGCCCATTGTGTTTTCATATTAAAAATGTTACTGACAATGTTACTGGAAAACATTGCCAACAATACTTTAATCCACAACTACAGATTCTGAAATTGAAAACGACGTCGATTAATGCTCTTTTAACAGAGACTGGAGAGACTCCAATGGAAGTTAGATGAATAAAATTACCTATATTGGATGGAAATGAAAAGTATAAAGGAAGAAAATGTAACGTTAAGAGTAGGACATACCTGTCTAATGATATTTTATGTCTGATAAGGAGGAAAAAATATGATAAAATGAAGGTTGTGGAGAGAAAGAAAATGTAGAACATGCATTGATGAATTGTACAACATATGAGGCCTGAAAGGGAGAGATTGAGAATAATAGTTAGGAGGACAGGTATGGAGTCTGAAAGGAATATTGGGAAATGACAGAAACATAGTGGATATTTACAGATTAAAGACAGCATTATATGTTCATCTTCCGAATACAAAATAATTAAAAAAAACAGTATTTAATGGATGTAATGTTGCTACACACTCATGTACAGTAGGTGGCGCCATAGCTTCAGGTTGCTTGCGATCCGCCATAATAGAAAAGAAGAAGAAGCCTGCATACGCTAAGCTACTAAACTGCTGCATTGTCCCATCTGAGCGAATATTCAGCAACCATGTGTTCAGTTCAGCATCTCAGAGAGTTTATCAGAGAGAGACTAACTGCTGCTGCGGAGGAAATCTTCACAGAGGTTGAAAAAACCATCATTAGCTACGAGGAAGAGCTCGATGCTCAGCGCAGGATGATGGGATCAGCTGGAAACCAGACATTAAGCTACACAGAGTCGGTTCGGAGCTGCAGAGACAAAGTTCTGGTGGGTCTGGATGAAATGTTTTCACTGCAGACAGAGATCCGTCAGAGGAGATAGTTGCTGCAGCTCCAGCTGCTGCTAACAAGAACTGTTAGCTGCTAGCTCTGTTAGCTGCTAGCTCTGATGCTACAGAGTTTAGCACAAATAGAAACCTGGCCGAGTTTAGCCCTGACTAAATATATGACTCCAATATAAATTCTTTATCTGTAAGCTAATATGAGATTTTGTGAGTCTAATAATAATAATAATTGCATTCTTTTCAATCTTCTATGTCATCCATTTCCTTATGAACATCAAAACTCCTGCCTAATTTAAATAAATGCCCTCTTCTTTGTCTTTACTGAAGAGTGGCTTAGAGAAACAAATCTCTGTTTGATCACAGAGATAATCCAAAAAACCAGAATGCCATGTTTTACTGAGTAAAGTTTCTACGTAGTCTGATCCACTTTGAAAAGTGAGGTTACTCTGCAGGATACAAGTCAGATTAAAAACATATTGTCTTAATGTACAATGAGTTTCTTCACTGTATGGATGCCCTAAAATCAAGAATTAATTTAAAAACTAAAAAAACTGTATGAAACTGTACTGGGACTAAAGTCTTTTGAACATTTTTGCCACAATTGTAACTTAGTGTGGTAGACACTTTATCTGCTTTTCAGTTAAACTCTACTAGCTAATTTTAGATGGTATGTGTGATGCCTACTAACCACAAACTGCGGGGAAAACCAGGCTGATACATGAGATAGTCGTCCATTAAATTACATTAATGATGTCATCCTTTGTTCCCACAGAGCTTCAACAGCCGAGTGTCTCCAATGAGGAGGAAGCTCTTGCCATCCAACAAGTCTGGAGCCTGGCAAGTCGGTCTAAACGGGACCGGAAAGAACCTGAACATCAGTGGACTGAAGACAAACAGATGAAACCGGAACCTAAATGGATTAAAGAAGAAGAGGAAAAACCTCAGCGGACTGAAGTGGAACAGATGGGACCAGTACCGAGATGGATTAAAGAAGAAGAGGAGGAACCAGAATCTACACTGCTCAAACATGAGGAAATAGAATATCCACTAACAAATGTAAAAAAAGAAGAGTTAGATTCTTCAGTGCTTCAGCATGAACAGCAGCCACTAGAACATTTCCCAACTGGACAGGACCAGAAGAACCTCTGTAGCCGTCAGGAGGGAGAGCAGCAAACTGTGCAGAAACAGTTTGCTGCTTTGATTGAGACTTCTACTGTTCAGGAAGATGAAATGAATGAAGAAGAGACAAGAACTAAGCAGCTTTCCCTTCATGTCCCTCCAGTGGTTGAGAACAAAGATCAGGAAGGAAGCAGCTGCTCTGTGTCAGAGAGTCAGTCTCGTACCAGAATAAAGAAAAGATCTTTCAAATGTGACATTTGTGGGAGATGTTACCCACAACATTATAACTTGAAAAACCATTACAGAACTCATACTGGTGAGAGACCTTTTTCATGTGAAACATGTGGAAAAAATTTCTCTCTAATTAGTCATTTAAATCGTCACAAGAGAATTCATACAGGTGAGAAACCTTTTTCATGTGAAACATGCGGACAGAGGTTCTCACAAATTAGTCACTTAAATCGTCACAAGAGAACTCATACAGGTGAGAGGCCTTTTTCATGCCATTCTTGTGAAAAAAGCTTCTATCGAAGGGATAATTTTAGCAGTCACATGAAAACTCATAGAGATCAGAGGCCTTGCCTTAAATTGCCTTGCTGCTGAAATAAATAAAATTTGATTGATTGAAACCAAACTTGTGGAACGATGTTCTTTGAAATTGATTATTTAGAATCCACATGGGCATATTTGTTGTTTGAATTGTTAAAATAGACTTTTTACACCATTTTAGTTTCTCAAGAATTCTCAGCTGTCAAAGAATGATGGGCAGTAGCTCTAAGTAGCTGTTAGGAGAACCTGGCCTAGTCAAAGGCCAGACTTCAACCTTACTGAAATCCAGATTTGTTAACAGACATCTGTTGAAACATATTTTTTGTAAATCTAAATGATCTGCTGCAGGGTTAAAACAAAACAAAGTGAATGTTGCTCCACAAACACGATGTTCAATTCAGTTTTGAGGTCCAACCCCAACTTCTGTTTCCTCCACTTCATTTCTCTCACTGCAGGGGGTCAGATAAAAAATTTAGATAATTCTTTATCTAAATCTATTGTAGTTCCACTGATATTTTTTTCTTGTTTTAATTAATTATATTTTAAGTTATTTTTCAGTATCCTACTTCCTTTCATCATATTTCATTAATTTGGTTTGATTCCCAGTTTATCACCAAATGTGTTTTCTGTCAGTAACAGTTTGAGAAAAGTTATTTTTTTGATAATTCAGCTGTAGCATTTGGCTATTTGTTAATAAACTCTCAGACTTGATTGAAAACAAGCATTTCTGTGATCACTCCTTTTTGCTTGAAGAGTTTCTTCTGTCGGTAGTTTAAATTCATTCCTTCAGAGGTAACTTTCAGGTTTGACTTATGATTCCAGAGATACTGGAACTCAAACTGCGATTCAACAAAATAAACAGTTCATTAATAAAAACCTTTTTTTTTAATCATTGTTAATATTGATGTTAATTTTGATTCCCAAAATTGCTACTTTGCTAATTCTCAGCGATGGTTTAATGCCTGACCAACTGCAGAGCCTAATGGAGAATCAAACTCATTATTATTTGAATCTTATTCAAATAATAATCTGATCTGTTGAAGGAAATGATAACATGTGGTATTTATTACAGAAAGACTACAAAATTCCATGGTAGCAAATTCCTTGCATGATCAAATATATTATTGATCAATATCTGGAGGTGCTAAACTTCCCTAAAACAGACATAATGATGTAGATGCTTACAGCACATTTTAACAAGGTTGACTCTGGACTGATTCTGCCCCTTGTGACATGATTTGGTGTTAAACCAGCAGTAAGTTTCTGTTTCCAGAAAACAAGATTACGTCATCCAGATGCATGTGTTACAAATCTCTGGTTTCACCTCTGTTTACAAAAGAGAAACATTTCAGAACAGTTAAGTGTGAAAATTTCCTTTTGAGTTTCTGAAATGTATGAGACAGTTTTCAAGCTGGATAAACATGACACCACTCTCTCTTCTTCCTGCTCAAACATGCATTGAAGCTGGGAGGAACCAGCAGCTGCTGAAGGTGAAAGCTGATTGGCTGCAGCCTCTTTCCAATCAGACATTAATGTAGACCAGAAGTCAACCCTGGTTTTGGTTTCAGAAAATGAAACTCACAGTGACTGAGAGCGAAAATGGAGCAGAATCAGCTGGACTGAGAAACTTTCTCCTGTTCGATCTGCCTGGATCTTTGCCTTGTTCTAAACTAGTTTCAGGTGAGGCGTCAGTTTGTAGTGACCATTCAGTGCTTTGACCACACTGTGTGGGAAGGGTCGGCTTTTGGGAGGTGAAAAGGGAGAGAAGACATCATTTTGAGGTTCCTTCAGGCCTAGAAGATGTAAAGCATCTTATAGTTTAAGCTGTGTGGCAATAGCAAGGCATATAAAATAAACAGCAAAGCTATGCACACACAGCAAAGTGCGTCTGTGTTATACTAGCGGCAACAAATGTTGCAATGCTTACATTCACTCTTATGTTCAAAATATGGATGAAGGGATACAATTTTCCTTATATATCAGTAGAAGACCAAGAGCATATGTACAAAATATTTTATCTATATTTTTTCATTAAAGTATTTTTCTGACTTCCTCTTTTACAGACATTTACCTCCAGCGTCACAGGCAGGAAGTAAAGAGGTCTGGTCATGTGACCTTTCACACTTGATGCATGAAATTGATATTGCTTAGAGCAGAAGCTGCATTATTTGATTAAAAAATTTCAATTAGCTGCCAAAAGTCAAAACAGTTCTTTTAGAGGTTCCAAAAGTTAGAAAAAATGTCTGGCAACAATTGTTGCCGGTGGGATTAAACGGGTTAATGTGGCTCTGAAGGTTCAGGTCAGAGTTCATCACTATTCCCAGGTTTTGGGTCTGATCGCTGGTTGTGCACTGACTCTAGACCGGTCCTTTTATGGTCCATAACTTCAGCTTTGTTTCTGTTCAGCTGGAGAAAGTTTTGGCGCATCCACACATTTATCTGTTCTAAGCTTTTATTCGGTGATTGGATGGGTTGACATCGTAATGTAGAGCTCTGTATCGTCCGCATAGTTATGGTAACAAATCTTATTTTTTGTTATAACCTGAGATAGAGGGAGTATATAGATATTGACTTGTATCCGCTTCGAAGCGGATACAAGTACTGCTCTACTGGTACTCCGGTCCAGTACAGTACTGGACCAGAGTCCTACCCAACTCTCCATTCGTTTCAGTAATATGTCAGCTCCACTGAGGGCCACCAGGACCAGCACTGTAGTTCTTCCACAGTCTGTGTTTATATGTTTGGAAGCAGATGCAACTCAACTGCAAAAAAACAGCAACTTTTCTGCAGAAATGAGCTTGCAGTTACTAACGTCACATGATGTTAGTAACAGGGTTAGGGTTAACTCTAACCCCAATGATCATTAACATCACATGATGATAGTAACATCATGTGAGTCAATGAATTGTGTAGCATTGTGGCACACAACACAGCAATCCATGATTGAAATATTTCAAGGACGAGACCAAAGAAACCTTGTCTCATAACTAGATTGACTCCGGACTGCTGCTTCCTCTGTGTGGCATGAATTGGTATTAAACCAGAAGTAAATTTCAATTTTTGAAAAATCACAGTTATCAATTTATGTTTACAGAAAACACAAAATTACATCAACCAGAAAAAAACAAAAACAACTGTCACAAAAGGCTGCAGCAACACGAGACTCTCCTGATAAAAATCAGGAGAGTCTCGTGTTGCTGCAAGGTGTTTTTGGTTTTACTGAGTTATCAAGAACACTCCTTTCATTTACTGGAGAGAAATATCTAATTAAAGTTTGAAATGCTCTTCTGAGATGCATCAACAAAATCTAAATTACCTTTGAGAAAATAATAAAATAGAGATAAGATGTTTCACAGAGGAGCATTAGTAAATATTTAACAAACTTTCTTGCAAATGAGGAGACAGAGTAGATTTACAGCTTTGCTCCTTGTTTTTCAGGCTGGAAAAAATTGATGACGATCTCTTCTTCCTGCTAATGAAAACAAACTTTGTGACTGGGTGGAAACCTCAGATGCTGAAGCTGATTGGCTGCTCTCTCTCTGCAATGAGATATGAATCATATATCAGAGCTCAACCCTGTTTTTGTTTTCAGGAAATGAAACTTTCACAGACAGTGTCAGGAAACGTGGAGCAGAATTAGCTTCATTTGTCTGGATTGACTGAAGAATCTGGTGACGATTCCCTGTGGACACAGATACTGTATGAACTGCAGAAAAAAGTGCAGAGAAAACTTCTGTATCGAGATCTTACCTGGAGAAAAACAACATGTTGGGAGCAGTATTAGAGCAGTTGATGAAGATTGGGGTCCTGGATGCTCCTGCTGATCACTGCTATGCTGGACCTGAAGATGTGGCCTGTAATTTCTGCACTGGAAGAAAACTGAAAGCCATCAAGTCCTGTTTAGTTTGTCTGGCCTCTTATTGTGAGAAACACCTTCAGCCTCATTATGATTGACTCCTTTGAAGAAACACAAGCTGGTGGAGCCGAACAAGAACCTGCAGAAGAACATCTGCTCATGGTGAGGTGATGAAGATGTTCTGCCGCACTGATCAGAAGTGTATCTGTTATGTCTGCCCAGTGGATGAACATAAAGGCCACGACACAGTATCAGCTGCAGCAGAAAGGACTGAGAGGCAGAGAGAGCTGGAGGAGAGACGAGGAAACATCCAGCAGAGAATCCAGGAGAGAGAGAAAGATGTGAAGCTGCTTCAACAGGAGGTGGAGTCCATCAATCACTCTGCTGATAAAAAGTGGAGGACAGTGAGGAGATCTTCACCCAGCTGATCCGTCTCCTCCAGGAAAGAAGCTCTGATGTGAAGCAGCAGATCAGATCCCAGCAGGAAACTGAAGTGAGTCGAGTCAAAGATGTTGAGGAGAAGCTGCAGCAGGAGATCACTGAGCTGAAGAGGAAAGACGCTGAGCTGGAGCAGCTCTCACACACAGAGGATCACAACCAGTTTCTCCTCAACTACCCCTCACTGCCAGCACTCAGTGAGTCCACACACTCATCCAGCATCAACATCCGTCCTCTGAGACACTTTGAGGACGTGGCAGCAGCTGTGTCAGAGCTCAGAGACAAACTACAGGACGTCCTGAGAGACTCATGGACAAACATCTCACTGAAAATCAGGGAGGTGGATGTTCTACTGTCAGAACCAGAACCAAAGAGCAGAGCTGATTTCTTAAGATATTCATGTAAAATCACAATGAATCCAAAAACAGCTCAAACGATGTTGGTACTATCTGAGGGGAAAAGCAAGGTGACATGGATGGATCAACATCAGTCTTATCCAAGTCATCCAGACAGATTCATTGATTACTGGCAGGTTCTGAGTAAAGAGAGACTGACTGGACGTTGTTACTGGGAGGTGGAGTGGAGAGGGATACAGGTTTTTATAGCAGTTGCATATAAAAATATCAGCAGAAGAGGGGAAGAATCTTCATTTGGTGGTAATGAGAAATCCTGGGCATTAGAATGTCGCGAAAATGGTTATGGATTTTATCACGACAGCATCTCAACGTCCGTCTCAGGTCCAGTTTCCTCCAGAGTGGGAGTGTACCTGGATCATGAAGCAGGTATTCTGTCCTTCTACAGCGTCTCTAAAACCATGACTCTGATCCACAGAGTCCAGACCAGATTCACTCAGCCGCTACATGCTGGAGTTTATGTATCATTGGAGTCTACTGTTAAATTCTGTAAACCCAAATAGAGAAAATCCAATTCATTCTCACATGGATTTAGATCTGATTATTGTTTTATGTCTAAACTGTTCAGAAATCATTAGTCAGATTGTCTGCGATTGTTTTTCTTCAATTATTATTTTCTAGTTTTGTTGAAATTGTTTATTTTTCTACATCCATTTGATCCGCATAAGAGTATCTGCTGACTCATCCTCTTGTTGCTTTCAGCTGCAAAGACGGTGAATCTGGTAATAAAGGGACAAATGATTCCTCATGTTGTGAAAATGTCACCACGACTTCAATCACGTTCTTGTTTGAATAAGTTTTGTTGAGCCCTGACACAAACTGGACATATTGTCTCATTGTGGATCTCAGCTGATTTTTAGGAGAAATTTCAGAATAAAGCTTTCATTTTGTTTCAGTTTAGCTGTTGGTGATGGGATGCTGCCCCCTGCAGGAAGTTTGTGTTTTTACATGACATGGACTCCAGGAGTTGTTTATCATTGCTTAATTTTTATTAATTGCATGAAATGTTTAATCACTGAAATAAAACCTTTTATTTCTGTATTTATGTTTGTGTCCTGTAGATATTAAATCGGATTTAAAATCTCTTCTGTTCGTTTGCTTAGAGGAAAAAAGCAACATTTCACCATCCATCCATTTCATAAACATCAACTCAGTTTTACATGTAAATAAAAACAAATCTTCAAAATCAGCAGCCATGAAGCAATAAGACTGATTGCTTCAAAGAAAAAAAAAACATTCTGAAGACTAATTTTGTTTTTAGCAGAACTGAACTGTAATCTGTAAATTTATAAAGTAACAGATGAAAAAATAATTAGAAATACACCACTATGATTTGCCAGTGTTGTAAATTTCATATCTGAGAATTTAGTGAAATATCTCAGCTTTTATTTATGACAAATTATGTTTAAAATAGTCTAATTTAAAAGTACCAACAAAATACCTCAAAACTAATTTTAGTAAAATATGACAAAGCAACTAAACAATTTTATTTAAATATTAAAATTTACTGGATATAAAATCTGTAATAAAAGCAGAAATATATTATGGACGAAGGATGTTTCATAGAATTAGGCATAGCAGAGTTAGACTGTAAATGTAAAACTAATATGTTGAAGTAGATTGTCTTGACAAAGATTTGAAATATTGAAGATATGATTTAGTTTAAGGGGAATTTACTGCATCTGTTCCACTAGTTTACCTTTAAAATGTTTTTCTTTTCTAATTTCAGTTTTCTCCCCATATTTTTCACAGACAGGTTTATTTAAGTCCTTTTTATTTATCCAAATGTTTTAAATTTGTCTGTATTTGCAGATTGTATTGATTTCACTCTAGTTCAATCTATTTTAAACTCTTTTTGTCTTTGGACACATTTGTCTATCATTTGTAAAAACATGCAATACTTTGTGTCGTTAAATAAAATCCCAACAAAACATGATGTAGTTGAAGGTTTTAATAAGTTCGAGGGATATGAATAGTTTTGCACATCAGGAAACAATTCATCCATTGTCAATATATGACCACAAGTTAAACAATAAAGAAGAATTTTTCCTTAAAAAATAAAATCTGTAACAGACAATATTTTAAACAAACAAAAACAAGGTGCATAAAGTTTCTGCAGAGATTGAGAATCTCTGAAGAGAAAACTGCCTAAATAATCAGGAATCTGTTGCTGATCTGATCTGTCTTGTCTGTCTGTAAGAGGAAAACATGGCTCTAAATTTATACAGAAAAAACTTAAGAGATAACAGGAACTATGTGCAACACCAAACCACAAAAAATCACAGATGTTTCCTTTAATCTGCCACCTGAAGCAAACATTAGATCTGGAGTTTTGGAGCTAAAAGCAGCAGGAAGCAGCAGAGAAACATGTTAACTTGCAGTAAGCAGCAGCTTCTGTACATTGTTTGTGCTTTCATCAGTGAGTGGTTCAGAGGTTTGCCTTTGTTGCTAACAGTGACGGAACGTGAGACAGATGATTTTCATCTCCTCGACCTGGAGAAAGTCTGATCCGAGGAACTTCAACAATCCTAAGGCTTTAAAGACCGACTCCATGGAGTCACTAACATCTAAACTAAACTGCTTACATCTGTCGAGACACAAACACGCTGTGGGTGAGGTTTCTCCCTGTGTGCTAACAACATGAAGAAGGAGGAGAAGAAGAAGAAGAAGAAGAGGTCATTTCTCCTGCAGCAGAGCAGGGATGTTGATGTTCCAGCCGATGGCCTGCCTGTCGAAGCCGCAGGTGAACAGGTTGCAGGCGGTGTTGTCCTCACACCAGGCGGAGCAGCAAACCATCCGACGGTGACCCTGAACAAGAGCCACCAATAATCACCTCTGGTCCAACAGTGATCACTAAAAATTCAATCAACAGTTCCTTCAGACATCATTGGGCTCTGGCCCAGATTTACCTACAAACTGAAAGTTAAATGGTAGAAACTATGATGACAGAAAATCCTCTAAAGTTGTGGATTTTCAGGATTTTTCCAACTCTCGACTCCATCCATTCCAAGGGTATTTTTGGAGTTTCGCCATGGGTATTTTTGGAGTTTCGCCATGGCAAAAAATAATTTCCCACATCTTGAGAGTGAGCTGGTCAGTTTGGACTGTACCAAATAGTTTAAAATTTTATTTTATTCATCTACTTGTCTATAAAATTTATCACCCTTAAAGTGCATCTGGAGTTCACTTCCTGCCGACTGACCTGTCTGTTGCTCCGCGGCAGCCGAGCCAGTCGCACTCCGGACATGTCGAACAGTCGGACCTGCCGATTGTCGTGAGGAAGGGCGATGATCTTCTGGTTCACCGACACGCTGATCCTGATGGGAAACAGGAAGTAGAATAATTATCCCTAACTTCCTGCTGCACAGGACTCCTCCTATAAACTGCTGATTTCACATTTATTTCACACAAACCACCAAAACAAGTAACCAGTTGGACTTTACAATTAGTAATAAGTTTTATTTTCCCAAATTTTTCTAAATTACTGTTGAGGATTGAAGTATCCATTTTGAACACATGAAACAGGTTTTGCAGTTTTCACCGATTTAAAAATGGTCGCATTGTTGTGCAAATGCACCAGATGACTGAGAAAAACCAACATTTCTCACAGTCTGCAGAACGTTTTCACATTAAGTTACATTATTTTACACTAACAGAGCGTCGGCAGACTGCAGCTCACACACCTGTTGACAGCAGAGTCGGTGCGAATGGTTGCTATGGGCGACCGCATGTTCTTCAGGTCCCACACTTTGACGGTGCGGTCGTCGCTGCCCGACACCACGTTGTCTCCAACGGTGAAGACAGCGGACGTCACCGTGCTGCAGGGGACCAGGGCACAGCTTTTATATGCTTGTTTTCATTCAGGAAACCTGCAGAATTTTAGTTGTTTTCTAGATGTTTAGATGCTTGTTTGCGTCAGACTGACTCTGTGTGTCCCTGGAAGACGTTGACGGAGTGGATGGACGGGTCTCTGAAGTCCCACAGCCTGAAGGTGGTGTCTCTGGAGGAAGTGACCACCAGGCGCTGGTTGGGGTGTGTGCAGCAGTGGGTCAGCTCCTGATCATGACCTTCACAGACACATTTGTTTCAAAGCTTTGATGTGTTCCTTGAGTTAAATGGTGAAACTGCCTCACATGTCAAAAGGCAAAACAAAAAGAAAACAACCAAATGCAATTGATAGACACTAAAACCAACATCTGAGCAGCAGCAGCCCCTGAATGACATGAGTAGAGCAGTATGACTTCATTTCATTTTACAGATCTTGTTTGTTCATTGTGCATGCAGTTTTGTGGCGACTGTGATGTGTGTTGTGTGTTTCTTGTGCCATTGCCAAAGATAAATTTCCATTTTATGTAAGTTTAATGGACAATAAAGGAGTCTAAAGTCTATAAAGGCCTTACAGGGGAAACCAGCTGGAGAACAGTGTGGGTTGCCAGGTATCAGACTGGACTTCTGATTTGTGACGTTACATTCAGGTGAATTTTTTAAACAGCTTGTTTTCAAGACACCCATAAACATGAACTTACTGCCTAAAACTGGCTGGATGTTTGTTTTTTAGTCTGTTTTTAGAAGCAGCTGAGATCCAAATACAAGTACAAAACATGCTAAACTTAGTATAAGTCGTCCCCTTTAAACTGAACCCGACTCTAACCCTGGAGCATCCTACCAGTGAGCGAGTGGACCAACTCCGAGGTCTCCACGTCGTACAGGTTGGCGGCTCGGTCCCAGGAGGCCGTCACCACCTGTTTGCCCCCCACCAGCCAATCGGCAGCGATCACCACGCCCTGATGGCTGCGCAGCGTCGTGGTCGGTACGCGGACCGAAGGGCAGTCGTTCGGGCCCTCCGCGTCGGCGTCAGCGTCGTCTTTATCTGAGGAGTCCACGTCGTCTTCACAGGGCGTCTGCAGGACGGACAGGGGAGTGAATCGGAAATCAAATCTGCTGGAGTCGCTGTGATGAGCGAACAGCTGCAGACCAGGCTTACAGTGGTGTCAGCGACGGGCTGAGGAGTGGGAAGCTGCACCATGTACCTCCAGATGTGAGCCGTCTGATCTCCAGAGGCTGCAGGGGAGAGACGGAGAGTTTAATGAGCATAAAAACGGAGCCGGAGTAATTTATCTAATAAATATCTGAATGATGGAAGTGTGGATGGTTACCAGTCAGAGCCATCTGCTCACTGGGGTGGAACTTAATGGAGTTAACTGAGGAAAAACAGACCAAACATCAATGAAACTTGCCGTTTCCATTCCGTCCAACAATGCTACAACACATTATGATCAAATATTTTGGATGCTACCTGATCCCTGGTGGCCCAGGTACTTGAGGAGGCACTTTCCGGTCTCAATGCTCCACAGCATGGCAGTGTGGTCTGTCAGGATCAATTCAATACAAATAAAATCTTCTACTATAATTATTTTTTATTATTTTAAAATAAATCAAAAGTTTTGGACATGAGGAATCAATATAGTAAATTTATTGCAAATATTTCCAAAGTAAAACCACACAGATCTGATTTTGATTTTTTTTTAAAAATTATAAAAAATAATTGTGAAATTATTAATGCATTATTGTGAAATATGCATTGTAGATGCATGTTTATAGTTTTTAAACTGTTAAGCTAAACCATCTATATTACAGGGTGTCAGAATTTGATACAGATTTGGGTAAATATGTTGGTATGGAAAAAGTAAATGCAAGAAATGTTAGGAAAACAAATCATCTAAAAAGAGAAAGCAAACAACAATAACACAATTACTTGACACTGACAATAAATCTGTCCAGGTTTTATTGGACAAACGGCAGAAGAAGCCAAAATATTGAAGGCAGAACAGGGAAAGAAGCAAAACAGGAAAAACATTTAAGTTGTATTTAAGTCGGCGCGTACCTGCAGACGCGGTGCCGAGCACCACAGGCTGGGCCCGCGTGGCGCTCAGGTCCCAGATGCCGTCCCTGTGGCCCACATACTCCTTCACCAGCTGGCAAACCGCTCTGGACGTGGTCGCTTTGAAGCTGGACACAATCTGACACCGATGCCACGACAACGTTACAACAGAACGGCGAAAATGCAACGGCAGGGTTCCTGAACGCAGCTTCTTAAAATGGAATCACCACTTTTTGGTTTTCTTTTTATTCTGAGGGATTCTCTTACCTTTATTGGCACCTTTTTAATCAAATAAAGCTGCTTTTCTTTAACTTTATTTGATTTATTAAGCTGATCTCACTTTGTTTAACTTGAACTGATCCCATTTTATTTTTTCAGAGCTGTGCAGGAATCCTGTTCTTAGGGAGGAAGCAGGTCAGGAGGAAATGCTCTGCAGGGTCCTTGTAGTACACCAGGGCTAAGAAGCTTTAAGTTTACTTTACATATTAGTCTGAGGCCATTTATTGACTAATTTAATAACCTTTTGTACGGTTTAAAATCAACTAAAGTAGGTATAAACCCTGCAAACCTTTTGGTGAAAAAAAAAACATTGGCTAATAGCAAAAACATATCTGCAACAGAAAGATAAAATCAACATAAATGGGTCCAATTATTCTGGATCAGTAGATAAAAAGGTTGATCAAAACAGCTCAAAGGACAAAAACAGGTTATCATTAATGTATCAGTTGAATCAAGGTTTGATGGAGGCGTTTACATTAAAGATGGGAATGATGCAAACAGGAGTCCTGGTGCGTTTTGGACACAAACTGCTAAATAAGTTCAGACTGAAATGAAGGAGGAGAAAAAAAGGCATCATTCATCTGAAAGGAAGTTCAGTATTCCTGTTCAACAGAGACAGTCTAAAAATATTTATTTCTTCAAATGACTCAAGCAGATGGAAAATCCTGCTGCTGATTGTTAGTGAGTAAAAGACTCCAGCAGCAGAAAACTGAATGGACTTTATGGGACAGTGAAGTAAATTATTTGCGATGGATCCAGAAATGATTCCAGCTCAATACTGATGCATGATGATGCAGTTAAAGTAAAGGTGCAGCAGCAGCAGCAGCAGCAGCAGCAGGGACTGAGGGGAGTTGATGGTTTTAGCACTGCAGAGTAAAGCTGTGAGCACTGAGTCTGAAGCACCCAGCTGTTAGTGAGCTACAGTTTGTACATCAAAACCTTACCAAGTATGTTTGGTTTAGTTTCTAGTGCAAATTTCTTACTACACTTAAAATAAAACAAAACTAATTTGCAAGTAATTTTTCAGCAACAAACAGGAGCTTGTTTTACGTCAATGTTTCCTTAATTTTGCTTAAAAAATGCTTGTTTCACTTATAGAAAGACATTTTCTTGTGTTATAAGCAAAATAATTTCCCAATGGAACTAGAACTTTTACTAGAAGCATTTTTCCAGCAAAATTAAGAAATTACTGACTTATAACAAGCTCCTATTTCTTGCTGAAACAGTATGCATAAGCAAGTTTTGTGTCATTTCAAGTGTACTAAAATATTTGCACAAGAAACTAAACAAAAATACTTGTTAAGATGTTGTGTTTTTGCAGATTGAGGTGTGCAGTCTGCTGCAGCCAAACACTGATTCAAACCCAAACGCAGAGCGCCGAGCAGAACGTGAAGTCTGTTGGAAAACATGACGGGCTGAGCAGACTGCACACTGGATGTCTCTGAGCAACAGTCTAAGTCAGCATCTGAATCCCCTTTCTGGGTGAATCTCCTACTTTTGGCGTAAGAAGCGTGTAAATAACAGCTGCTTTATGCTAAAGACGTCTCCACAGTGTACCATTATGTGAATGCCAAAAAGAAGCTAAATCAAAGCCAAAGAGATGCAACTGAAAACAAGCCTGTTAGTGAGATAAGAGGAGTTTTATCTCACGCAGAAACTGAGAGAAAAGCTCAAACTCCTACATTTGAATGACCAAGTCTCGTGGGGAGGAAGTGTCGACCCCCTGGCTTGGCTGTTCATGCATATTGGCACACAAGGGGGGAGAAATTTTACAAGTTACCCATGAGTCTCCACCCCACAACTCCCAACTGGTTACGTTGAAGTTGCGGGATCCGCCTACTACTCTGGCATGGCAAGAATTTGAACGCGGCTATGAGTGAAAAAAGACAGCAGTTCCTCTCTTTAACATCAACATCAGTTCATATTTCACTCAAGAACCCACAGTTCTCTTCTACCCATATCTAAATGAAATATTATAACATTTTATTTAACCTTATTAATTCTGTAAACAGAACAGTAACAGGAAATGAAAAATGAAATCCACTGATAGTGAAGTCTGTACCTTGCTTGTGGACGCCTTGTAGGTTGTTTTCAGTTTCTGAGACAGCTGGCTGGTGCTGTGGCTTGCTGCGCATCAAAACAGATGAAGACAAAGAAATCAAGAGATTCAGCCACAATCTCCAAACTCATCTCACCTTTCACACGTCAATAAAAGACAAAAACCTAAACTAAACTGCAATACTGAAAAGAAAATTAGTATAGAATTGTTATTGCACCAAGCAAACAAAAATGATCTTAAACAGGAAAGGTTTAGCCTTGTTTATCATAAGATGGGGATAAAATGAAAGGTTTTGTGCATTTTTATACGTTCATTAAATATGTCTGATGAAATGACTCACCTTTCGTTTTCAGAGCTCCTTTTGCTAAATCTGCTCCTTCACCCGCTTGTCCGTCTGCAGTCAAGCGATCGTTCAGGGATTCGATTTCTCTGCGGACTGAAAGTCACAGGACGCTTCGGTTAGCAGTTTCAGTGGCTACAGACAGAGGTCCTGCAAAGTTTTGGTGTTTGCAGCAGGTCACAAATAGATCTTTATTCACGGTGATTAAGACTCTATGTAGAAAAGCTCTGGACAAGTTAAGTCAAATCTAAAACATTTAATTTCAGTTCATCAAAAAAAATCACCTTAAAAACCAAAAGTGCGAAGCTTTTTCATCTAACAAACCTTCAAGTTGCTCATAGAAATTATTTTCAAACAACTGCAACTATAAAACTAGCAGGAGAAATAAAAAAGTCAAAATGATTACTTTTAGTGAAGCTAGCTTGAAGGCAAAGCTCAGATTTATTCTGTTGAGTAGTTACTAGAAGTCATTAGCTTACCTGCATTACATGGAGCCATTTTCATTCCTTTTGAAGTTGGATTTAAAGTTAAACTTATATCAAGATATATTTTAAACCTCTGTATTGGAGAGCTGTTCATTTTGTTGCTAAATTAAGATTTTTATTGAAGAGGATTGACAATAAATTATAAAAATTGATTATTTGGTCATAACCCAAGCTAAGCTGACAACAGCTAGAGCTTCTTCTGAAATCCAAACCGTCCCTCTGATGTTGAGTTAGATAACAGATTTAAGAGCTGCTTGGAGACTTTTAGAGCCAAAACCTGCAACTAAAATATTACAAAACACTTTGCAAATGTTACAATCAGAGAAAAATCTTCCAGCAGTTTTGGTAAACTTACGTTCGATATTTTCCAGGTAAAGGTTTTCGAACTCTCTCTCGATCTGATTGAACAGATCCAACAGGTTGGTCCTCAGGGACCGAGGCAGTTTGGAGTCCTGCAAGATGAAAGAAATGCTAATATAAGTACAACTGGAACCAAATTAAAAGACATTTTGTTCCTCACTGTCTGAAGTTAAATCAGACAAAACTTTTCTTGTTTTTAGGTCATTTAGAATCACTAAAATTATTTATTTTTTCTAATTTGCAGAAAACTGGGTGAACCCAAAAGGTTTGGCCCAACTCATCCAGTTAAAAGAGAATTATCCCTGATATTGTAAACTTCTGAATTCGAAAAGAAATGTAAAAAATTTCTTGCTGTTTTCTGGCATTAAACCAATAGAGATCATTTTGGTGATTCTAATTAATCTAAAATGAGAGACGTTTGGTCTAAATGTAAATATATGGCTTCAACTGCTTTGCAAGACTGGTTGTAAAAATAATTTAAAAGTTGTGCAAAACTTTTAATTGCAGCTCAGTTTCAAACATGTCCATAAAACCTCCAAAATGAATCAAACACCTGCTGACTGGCATTTAAAACAGAAAATCCAGATCTGAGGAAGGAAGAAAATCAAAATGAACAGAGCAGATTTGTTTCCTTCACAGAAAATAAAAATTAAATCAAGCTTAGACTTGCTGGTTCACAACCATTATGAGCTCATGTTATAAAAATGTTTTGCGAGTATAATGTAAAAGTAGTTTCTCTCAGTCTCTCTGCCAGTTTTCACCTCTATCCAAACACAGATTTATATATCTTTTCCTCTTTAACATGAATTATCCCTCAATCTGTTTTAGCAGCTTAAATCATGAGCACAGATTAAATCCTGCATCGTTTACAGCTGGAGATCAGCAGGAACAGCACAGCTGCATTTCCTTGGCAAAGCAGAGAGCAGATCTCTGTTTTAGCTGAACTGATTCTCGCTGCAACGTTTTCAAAGAAAACCAGTCGAGCCTGAAGCCGACGGCGGAGCGCTCAGTGCCACGGCACAAACTCTGGGCAGAAATAAAAGGCTTGGCAGGAATCACGGCGCGGTGGCGTTCTATCAAATGAGACGTGATTATGAGAATAATTTACAAAAGAAAGCAATAATGGAGCAGATTTCTCAAGCCCTGTATTCAATAACTTTGATTTATTTTTAGTTATGATCATTATAAAAAAAACAATATAAAACTTAAATGTAATTAGGAACAATATACTAATAATTGCCCGAAACAAAGATCCTTATTTAGAAAAGGAGGATGGTGGAAATATTCATAAACAGTAGAGAAACAAGAAAGCTCCTTACCAGGACTAATCTGATAACTGGTGTGAGTATTAATAATTACAAACACTTCATTTAAATGTTTGGTTGAAATCTAGAAAAAGAAAAGGTGATGCTGCTTTTATCCTTTGCAAAAAAATCAAAATACACTGCAAAATAAAAAATCTATCAATCTATCTATCTATGATAAGCAGAGGTGGACAGAGTGGAAATACTTCAACATATTTTTATTCAAATAAATATAAAAAGTAGCCGTCCAAGAAGTTACTGAAGAAAGAATAAAGCATTTTGTGAAAAGTTTACTCAAGTACTCAGTAATTGATCAAATTATCAATCACTTAATATTTAAAAATTACATTTTCAGATGGACCAAATTATAAAGTTAAGAGGAAACTTTGGTGTTTTATGGACAAAAATTGCAAAAATTCATACAAGCAACAACAACAAAAAAGAAAATCAAGAAAAAGAAATTTTTACAAATCAGTTTATTTCAATAGGCCAAATTCACCATCATGTTATTTTCAGTTGTAATTCTAGAGTTGGCCACTTGGTGTCACAGTGCGTACGAGGTTATCAATGTCGGACGGGTTATTGATCTGTGAATCCGAAACAACATCAGCTGATTCCAGAAAGCAGGTGGATCAAATAAATGAGATCATTAAAGGCGAGCAGAAGATCATGAGAAAAAGTTACTAGGAGAAATTTTCTCCTAATTTCTCCTTTTAAACACCAACATTCCAGAACTGGACTTACCAGAACTACTTACTAAATAACTGCCGGAATCATTTCACAGACACAACAGCTACTCTCTCAGCTCTAACAACCTACCCTAAACTATCGGCTACTGCAACTTACCTCCATTCTCCCAAACAAGTCCAGATTATCAGACGACTGAAACCAGAAGGGACCAGAGTGAAAACAAAAAGATCACAACAAACGCTTAAAGGGGTTCAAATCCCAAAATATTCATCTACTGTGTTTCCAGAAAATTATGGCTGTATTACACAAAAATTCCCACAAGATTATGTTTATTCAAAGCTAAAATAATATCAAGTGTTCAGTTTTAACCTCCCACTGGTAAATAACTGAAAGCCGTTATAATAAAGACAACCGCAGCCTCTTGATGTTCATATTTCCCATTAAATCAGTAAGATGGATATCACACTAAAAACTGAGACCCTAAAAGTCTAAAACTGCTTCTCTGGACAAAAAATATTGCAAAATATAAATATTAATCCCAATAGTGCTGTTTTCCAGTTCCAGAAATAAAAAAAAAAACAGTTTGAGTTACATGATGATGCAGAGAAATAAAGAAATGAAAACAATGAGAGAAACTTTTTAAAGCTTTTAACCAAATATCTGAATCTAAAAATCGATCTATTTTATGCAATGACAAAGAGTCCAACTCCAGAGTGGTCCTGCCTTCGGTTTGGAAAAACAAAACTAATTCAATGATTCAGCTAATTTCACTCCACAATAGATGATCAATCAGCATGATTGCCTCTGATTGATAATTAGCTGGGCAAATACCAATTATATTGTCATAAAATGTTTTAAAAAGGACTGAAAGTTGGAGAGATGTGCCCCTTCAAGGCAAATATTTTTTGTAATTTTTTCATTTTCTTTATCAATCTAAATGATTGTGTCACTAGAAAATCAATCCATGGAACGATCAATCAAGTGATTGTTGTTTTGAGACAGTTTTCAATATAATGATAATAACAGAATGAGGCAAGAACTCATTCTCAAAGATTAATAAACTTTAAATTCTAATGAATTAAACTCAGGAACTGGAAGATATTTTAAATATCCAAACAAAATAAATAAACCAAATAGAAACAACAGATGAAATAAATCATCTCTGTAAACTAAACTGTCCTTCAAAATAAGAGCAAGTTGTGACCAAACTGAAGACTTTTATCATCCAGTTTTTGGAAGAAAGAAAACAATAAATCATACAAATAGAAATTACTGTGCTTGTTTTAATTGATCATGTGATTGATTTATTGCTGATTGCAACAGACCTGGTCATTAAGTTCAATAAAATAAACTCAAAGATTCGTTTTTTGCTCCCACAACAACATAAAACAGGATTCCTGCCTAATAGAAGAAAACAGCTGACAAATGAATGCGTCAAACAAATTCACATAGAGAAGTTACTCTCCCCTTTTCAACACTAGCATAACTCTTTCTTTCTCACTGCTTTACTGTGTGTTCTGAAGGTAAATATAGATAAATCTGATTTATTCTGCACCCAACAGCTTTAACTCCTGTCAAACTGAAGCAAAACCAGCCTCTATCCAAGCGATTCCCTAATCCAGCTGTCCCCAGCTAAATGAAAATAACCTTACATCAATAATGCAGTAATTGCAGCATGCTTAAGCCAGCAATAATGTCCTCTAAACAGCTGCACTAAAAGCTAATTGGCTTAGGCTTACGGGTGCAGCCAGCAGGACAGCGGGCTAACAGCGACAGGCAGCAGTTTGACATTTAAACAGGAACAGCAGGAGGTTTCTGAGGCGTGGGAGCCTCAGGTGATCACCTGTCCCTCCAGCAGCTCCCTCTGCAGGCCCGAGCGATCCTGCTCCGTGCTGTTGGTCCGGCGGATGGACAGGCTGTGGGACTTCCTCTTCTGCTTGGCCTGGCGGGAGCCGGAGCTGCTGCTATTCTCCACAGGCATGGCTCTGATGTTCGGCGTTCTGAAGGAACGCAGAGAGGCGGATTGGACTTGGCAGCCTGGCTGGTGTGAAGGTGTTAACCGGCGAGATGAACGGAGCGTGAAAACAGGATTGAAGAGCGTTTTTAGTCAGTGGGTAGCATAAGGTAGACACAAAAGAGACTAAATGAGAAAGCAGAAATATCACGATGAGACCGAAACATGAAAAATATCTGCAGATGCATTTCTTTGTCAACATTTCTTTGTCAACTTTTTGCTATTCAAATTGAAAAAGATGCAATTATGATCATATTTATTATTTTTATTATTGATTACAGAACATCTTAAGTCTGTTTGTTCTTTTGCACATTAATATCATTCATCATAAATTAATTAATATTTAAAAATCAGATGGACTATAATATAAAATTCAGTGTAAAATTAGGGCATTTTAAGGACCTGATGAAAGTTCAATGTCGCAAAAATACTCCTAAAAGTACTTTTGTTTAAAAAAAGTAACTCAAGTAAATGTAACTAGTTACTACTCAACTCTGGTTATAGGTAACTTTTCAGGAATCTTGTTTTAAGTCAAAAATTCTTTAATATTAAGAATTCTGGTTCTATTGAAAGATTATTTCACTTATAAGATGGTAAAAATGTCATGTCATAAGTGAAATAATCTACCAGTGGAATTAGTAGTTTTTCCATCAACATTAAACAATGATTGACTCTAAACAAGCTCCTAACACCTCCTGACAAGTAACTTGTAAGTTTATTTTGTCTTATTTCAAGTTTACTAAGATATTTGCAATATAAACTAGACCAAAAATATTTGGTCATTTTTTTGTTTTTACATTGTATTCCTTGAAAATGGTCTCAAAATAACAGTACTATTATAAATCGCAATAACATGTGGGGCGATTCAGCACTAGAAGTAAGATCACCAACCAAATATAGCATCTAACAAGCTGATATTGATGCTGCAGTAACAGCTGTGATTCAATATTGTAGCACTGTAAACAAAACTCCAGGAAACAGCAATTGTTTGCATGTTTGGCTTTTCTATCCAACTAATCCGTTGATAAAATCTGACACCTGGTTGTCCTTTTATACCCACAGTAAATATTAGTGGAGATACTGGCGCTATAATAAACAGTTTTGAATGTCATGATGGGAGAAAACAAGAGAAGAAGCAAAATTGAAATGTGGAATATTATAGACCAAGGATATTGTCATATTCAATAAATTAGAATATTGTCATATTCAATAAATTAGAATATGTGACAAATACTTGAGAAAAATACAACTTTAAACAGGTATTAAACATATATTTTGTATTTGAAAATATTTTTTGTTCTCATGTAACATTCTAAATTTAAAAATCATGTTTTCATTCATTTTAATTGGAAAATCATCATAATTTATATAAATAAAAGCCTAAACACGTCACTTCGTGTGTAATTGATCTATATGTTTGATTTTCTGAAATAATTTACCTTTTCTATACTCTGCTTCAAAATAGTTCATATTTTTACAAAAAAAAATTGCAACTGCCTTCTTATTTTAGTTTTTATATGACAAGAAATAATCAATAGCGCTCTTTTTTGATGCACAGCCTTTTTTTGTAAGAACTAGCTGTCAAAGATTGATCAACACGCCCTTTATTGTCTTTCATTTCTGGGGAAAGTCTGAGGATGTTGATGGCAGATTTAAAGCTAAGCCCAGCTGACTCGATGCTTTTATTTGCCCTTGAACTAACAGAAGGTCTGAGGACACTCAGAAATGAAACATCTGTCCCTCTGTCTCCAGTTTTCCAGCAGACACTGCTCCTCTCTTCTCCAGCGGAATAAAACACCTTTGTCTGGCTTATCAGACTGTCTGCTCGGCTCCTTTTGTTCACGTAGCAAAAATAAAAACGCAGCGATCACACATTAAATGCTGAAAATCTGTCATTTAGTGCTAAATAAGACACGTTTAAGAGCCAGCTTAAGTTAAAAACTGAGTCATTTCTCTGGACTCTTAATACGTTAAGTCAAGCTAACGCTATCCTCCCCCTATTAGCAGCTAATAGGCTAACGGAAAAAGACGACCGGTCAAATCACTACAGCAAACTTACCGGAAAGTCCGCTAATGCTGCTTTTTGTTCCGGGGTGTGGTTCCTGTTTCTGTTCCGTTTGTCATGGTTTTAATTTGTGCTAAAGGTTTGCTATTTAAATCCGTGTTGACAGCTTCACAGAACCGTTACAAATGCGCGAGAAACGATAACGAAGCCAATTCCGGCCCGGAGCTTTTCACAATAAAAGCACGAACACTTAAGTCAGCTGAGCATTTATCTATACATAAATGTATTTATACACTTATAAATATAAATGCATTTATGTATTTATACAAACACAGAAGTTTAGAATATGCGTTTTAAAAATGTAAGAACAAATGTATACTTTTAGAATCCCTAAAATCAATACGGAAATGAAACGGAAAAATACTCCTGAAAATAAATTTGTGATAATTATAATTCTTACTAGGGCAGTAGCCCAGGGCTCCGATTTTTGGAGGGCACCCCAAATATTTTTATTTATATAAATGCAAATGTACATTATGTAAAACTCATAGGATCAAAATTCAGTGAGCTGTATTAATATGTTGTTTTCTTTTAATACAAACAATAATCAAGTATTTGAAAAATTACTAAGCTTAAATACATTTCTTTGGGAACAACATGCCGTTATTGTGTAGGGAACATACCAAACCTGTTTTTCAAACACAGAAATTTATATAAAACTCAAGTCTTACTGTTTTAATTGATGTGTGCAGAGGTATGAAACTAAAACATGGCTTCGTTCAGGTATTTGTTTATTTGGCTTCCTTGTTACGGAGTATTTAACAAAAGAAGGCCATACAGAAAACATCATCATCACTTTATCCATCATCACAAACCAAGAGGTTATTTTGGACAACAATTCAGCAACTCAGTGATATCAGAAATCAGTGTCTAACTCTGATCGTTTCATTTCTGTTTCTGAGTCCATCCTAAAAATATAGTTAATATAGTTGGGTTGATTTATTTCAGTCCAGAAAAATCTGTTTTTTTATCTGCGATCTTTGGTGCCTGACTTCCTCTTCCCGGACAGCAGGTGTTTGGGTTTGAGGTCGAACACGTGTCTGTCGGACTCTCCTTTCCGGGCCTGGCGGTTCATGTCTCTCTGGGAGTTCTTCATCATCTTCTTCGCTTTCTTCACCATCTGGAAAACCGACGTGACGCCAACAGTCGATTTTAATTTTCAGAGAATAAAAGAGCAAGTTGATACACGATGAGGTAATGAACGCATCGTCACGCACCTTGACGTCCCGTAAGCCGGACTGGTCTCGTGGAGGACGGGAAGCGCTTTGGCTGCGGGTTTTGGAGGTCGGAGGCGCCGAAGCTTCACGTTTGCGTTTCCTGGTGGCGCTGCGTGAGCGCCGGGCCTGCAGAGCGTAGTGGCTCTGAAAATATAACAACCAAAACATTTGAAATTGCCTAAACATGTTCGTCATCAGCATTCACAATCAAATAAACAACAATGAAATAAATTATAATTCTACATCAAATAAATAGTTTAAAATGTGTTTAAAAGCCTTTCATGTAACAAGTACATGTTCAGTTTTTTTCTTGTTTTCACAATTTTAGGTAATTTTTTTATGTATTCAATGAATGTGGAAAATTTTCAATGTTCATATATATAAAACTTAAAATAAGAAGTAAATAAAAAAGGTTTAATATGATGGTAAAGAAAAGTAAAAAGCCTCATTTGTTTTGAGGCTTAAAATTTGCACTGAAAAACATTCAGAAAAATCCAACTTCTAATTTCAGTTCATTTTTCGAAGGCAAATAAAATCCAGATTGATTGCTGATGGCTTTAATAGAAGTCATTTATAAATTTTTTTCCTGCTGACTAATTATAGAAAAAACATCCTGGAGACATTTTTAAGGGCAAGAAAATAACCTAAAATTTACTTTTAACAGGCTTTTTAGTATTTATTACCACATTTAATAATAATAATGAAAAACATACCCACCATCATTTTTAACTGCAGGATGTAATATTTCTATTTAAGCATAATTTCTTTTTGTCTTTTGAACAGAATAATAACTTTTCTGTTCTTTCGGACTCATTTGTTCTTTTTTTTTCTTTTTTTAAAGAACTGCAACAATTAAACAAATTCCTGTGTAAAAAGCATGAAATCATTTCTTTTATCCCATATTCTTTTAAATGAAGAACTTACATCGTTCTTGTCGTTCATGTCCAGACCGAGGTTACTCATCTCCTTCTCCAGCTTCTTCTTCTCAACCTTTGCAGAAACAAAATCAAACATTCGAGTTATTTAAACATTTCGAAGACACAAAGCGTCGCTCGTCCCAGGTAGCAGCATCCGTTGCCATGGAGGCCCTCCTCCCACCTTGGTGGCGGTCCTGGGCATGCGTGGCCCGTGGACGTCCTTCTCCTTGGACTCCAGCACCAGGAGCTGCTTCTTCTCCCGGATCTGCTTGGCCAGGCAGCGGATCTGCTGCATCTCCTCGTCCTCGCTCTCCTCGTCCGACTCGTACTCCCCGGCTCGCTCCTTCAGCTCCTCCTCCTTCTCCAGCTCCTCCAGTTTCTGCAACGCAAAACGGAAATTTGATCAATATCAAGCCACATAGTTTGGGTTTTAAAGTCTGAGCTGACTAAGAATCAAGTGAAAATATAAACTTAAGCTGCTGCTAATGTCTAAATAGTGTGAAAAACTGTGTCCCACCAGGTGGAAGTCCAAGAATTAAATAACCATCAGAAAGAGGAACTTTTTTAGAGACTTACCCTCATGATCTCGGGGTCGATGTAATCTGCAACGTTGTGGCCTTCCCACACTTCAGGGATCTTATCTTGCTTCTCATCCTCGTTCATCAGATCCCAATATTCTTTACAATAATTTGAATAATGAGTAAAACACAGAAAAAAAAAAGCAGCTGGCACTTCTAAGTTTATCAGAAGTTTTCTCACTCTGCAGGTCCAGAACGTAATCGTCACCAAGCTCCATCTCCAGGTCCCTCTCCTGAAACATGACAAGTTTAAGATCCACTTAATAAATCTCCTTATAAATCAGAAATTTTTCACCTGGAAAGCTCCATCAAACAGACTGAAATTCCTTCTGTTGTATAAAAAATAATTTTTTGCTGTTTAATCCGCAATAATTCATGATTTGTATGAACTTTTAATCTGAGTGCAGCAGATGGCTGGTTGGTGAATCTATAAGGAAAATTAATGAACAAATGCAGCTTTACTTATTATTACTCAAATGAACAGATGAGGATAATATAAACTGTAAGCTACTTCTGCAGGTGAGCATGTCGCTGTAATGGTTGCCTACCAGTTTGCGTTTAGGAGCGTCGACCTCCATGGCCTTCCTCCGGTTCAGAGCTCCTTCTGGGATGAACGGCGGTCTCTCCTGGGAAACATCAGAAACCCGTTTTAACCTGAACTCCTCAGAGATGCTGTTTGGCTTTAACTTCATTAGATTAAAATGTTCAGATTAATTTTTGACAGCTCCAGGCCTGACCGACCTTCTCGTCCCTCTTGGAAGGCATGGCCAGGTGGAGCCTGTTGAGGACGTCATGGACCTTCTTGCCCTTTATCTTGGTGTTGACGCGTTGAGCCAGGAGTCGGTCACAGGCCTGAGGAATGCAGCGGCGTTGAATAAAAGACCAGATGACATCCCACTAGAGCGTCAGAATGAGCCCGCCTGCTGTCAGATCTCACCTCGGTTTTCACCTTGATGACGCCCTCCTCCGTCAGCGTGCTAGTCTCGATGACCGGGATTTCCTCGGCGGAGAGATCCGCAAAGATTTTCTGGTAACAGATAAAACTTTGAGCTTAGAAAGGCTCAGAAAACGACGAGCGGAGGAGCTGAACCGATGAAAACTGACCTGGTTCTCCTCCGACAGCTCGCTGATCTTCTTCACGTCACATTTGTTTGCAACAACAATGAGAGGCTGCAGGAATGATAAACAATTTCATGTTTTTAGTTCGATGTCACAGGAAAACATAAAGTATAAGACAGGATTCATATTTTAAAATATTCCCAACAGAATAAGCAAAGTTTCTAAAATAAACTGAAACAAAAACACAAAGATGAGGAAAAATTTGCCAGAAAATCTTTTGTTGGTTTCTCTAGAGGGAGCCAAAGTTCACTGTAGAAAACAGACGCCCAGTTTTACTGCCTCACTGTAAATATTTCTGGAATTTATTATGTGATAAAACAGATAAAAGTCTGAAAAGTGTGGCATGCATTTACATGAAGCTCCTGACTGCATCTTTCACTGCAGGTTCAGATTTACACATGTGCAGACAGTTTTACATTGGATGGAAGGAGTTAAAATAAATTTTCGTCTTTCCACAGAATGAAAAATAGTGTGAGGTTTGGACTTTGACTAGACCATTTTAAAACCATTTTATCGCAGCCCCAGCAGGATCTTCACATCTTCTCTCAGATGGTGTGCTTAGATTCCTCCAGGAAGTTGGGATTTAAATATTAACCATGTTAATTTTTTATTTTTTGGTGAAGATTGTGTGCAGCAATTTAAACTTTTTGAAGATGCAGTTATTGGAGAAACAGGGCTTAAAAAATATGCAACTTTTTGAAAAAGGTGCTGATAATTCAGTCATTTTAGACCAGAACATCCAGGAGGGACTGACTTATAAATCAAAGCTGTGTTTTATTTGAGGGTATAAGAGTAAATGGGGGTGAATGAAAATAAAACACTGTTTTTCTGTTGAAATTGTGGACACAAGATGAATCCTCGTCCTTCTTCTTCAAATTCATGTCCTCTGTGTTTGTTTCTATAAAATAAAATTATAAAATTCCAAGAAAACATCAAATTTTGTTTTTAATGTGAGCAAATTCGAGGGATGTTAAGTTATTTCATAGTTATTCTGTTTTCATGTCAGAGGAAGGTTCTTGGTATTTCGAGAGTAAAACAGAAACAAGTAAAACTAAGAACACGTCGCTTCATCAGTAAATATCCAGAATGGTGGCAGGAAAACAGATAATCATTTCTTCTTTGTTTTTATTATGTCAGGTGTGGAGGTCGCACCTTGTTGGCGAACAGCGGCCGGATGTTGTTGAAGAGCTCCAGCTGCTCCTGCAGCGTGTGTCCGCACTGCTCCGACGGATCCATGACGTAAAGCACCGCCGCCCGCAGGTGAGCCAGAGCCGTGATGGCCTGCATCTCGATGGTGTTCCTCTCCTCCAGAGGGTGGTCCAGGATGCCGGGCGTGTCCACCACCTGCAACAAAACACCATGCATCTGGCTCAGCGCCTCTGCAGCAGCAACAGAGGCGGCGATTTGCAGCAACGATCTGCACCAGCCGAGAGGCACCTGCCAGCGGAGGTATCTGTAGTCCATGTGACCCACGAACAGAGACTTGGTGGTGAACGCATACGGCTGCACGTCGACATCTGCTCTGGTGACCTGAGGGGAAAGGTCAATTTACACGTTCTAAATTATTCTGTGAATTAATTGATTAAAATTCTGCAGATATTTTATTTAATCGCTGAAGCTTACTTTATATAACAATAAATACATAAAACCATAAACAAAATAACAATCTAATTATTATTTAAGAAATAAGGAAATAAACATCTTATTGCCTAAAATACTGTAACATTCAATTTCCTTAGAATATGACTTAATTATTTGGAGCAAAGGATGAAGCCGCAGCTAAAAATACTTCAAACTTGTCTGAAATTATTGCAATAAATTAGGAATGTTGTATTGAGGACCTTTTTAATAAAAAGCATTTAATAAAAAAACCAAATACAAACAAAACCATAAATATAATAAAATATGAAGTCTCTGTAAACAAAAATAATCCTTCAAAAATATTTAAAATTTGTCTCAAATGGGGAAAACTGCCAGTCTGAACTGGAAAAGTTAAATCCTTTTTTCTTGATTCATCATCATTACAGTTTACGGCTAATCAGTTGATTATTTTTTTGATTTCCTGATAAATAATTGGATAACCTTTTAAAGAATTTGAACCAGCTGAAGCTAAAGCTGCCACTTGATGAGTTTTGAGGACAACAGATTTATCATTTTAAATTAAAACAGTTGATATGTTTTGTACATATTTAGCTTTATGTTTAGAGTGTGTTACTCTGAGTTGTTGTTCTTTCAGCAGATGGCTTTATTTTGAGTTTGTACACCCCAGTTAACGTCAAACCAATTATCTATTATTTAAATCTTTGATTAATTGTTTCTGCTCACCTTGTTGATGAAGCTGGACTTCCCTACGTTGGGGTAGCCACACAGCAGCAGGGTCCTGGTGTTTGGGTCGATGCTCGGCAGACGGGACAGATGCTGACGAACTGTTCGGGATCAGAACCAGAAGATTTAGCTACAGATCCACCTGAGTGGACAGCGGGTCACAGCTCGCCTCTCACCTTGCTCCAGGTATTCCAGACTGGACTTCTGCCTCTTCAGGATGGTGCACATCCGACCCAGAGCGGCTCTCTTCAGCTGTTTGCACCGGTACATGGAGTCTCCGTACTTCATCAGGCGCACATAATCCTTGGCAACACTGGAAGAGTTAAAAAGACACACCTTCAAAATAAAAGCCCTTGGGAATCTCCTGCAGGTTGGTAATTTATGCATGAATGTGTTTTGGATTAACTATAGACTGATGGGATTTAATAGTGTTGAACCACATAGAATTATTTTAAACATGCTCCAAATGTCTTCTACTCTTGTTGGTCACATGGGTTAAAAATAATATCAAAAATGGGAAAGATTAACATGTCTAATATTGATGAATGTCAGCCATATCAGTGACATCAGATACCAAAGTTTCATGTTTATCCATTTCAAGCAGAATCTGCAGAAGTTTCTAATCCCAAAAACCAAATTCAAAACACACTGATCACCACATCTGTGACTTTAATAGATTTTCACTATCAATAATGAGCAATGATGTAACTCAATTACATTCACTCCAGTGAAGATTTTTTTAAATTTACTTTTAGGATTATTTTTACTAAACTGTACTTTCTACTTTTACTAAAGTAATTTTATTGTGAAGTATTTCTGCTCTTACTTGAGTGAAATTTTTGGATTTTACCCACTGAAACAAAAATAAACATGTTTTAACCCAAAATTCACCAGACACAGACGCACACCTGCAGTTTTATTAAAGTTTAGAAGATTTTCATTGAATAATTTGATTATTTTAATATTATCTATAATATTATTTTAATATTATTATTTTAATTATTTTATCACCAGATTTTGAAAAAATTATTTATATTGGTCAGTCGGATGTAATTTTTTTAGATGATCGATAACTTGATTAGTAATTGATCTAATCAAGTTATTAGATCGTAAAAAGTATGTTTTACCAAATACTTTTTTACTCTTACTTGAGTAATTTCTAGGACTTACTTGTTGATAAGGTTCCTAGCGATGTTTATCTGTCCTAAGGCCAACTTGTAGTGGTCTTTATCATACAGCACGTTCATCAGATCAGCATAAAACGGATGGATGTCCTGGAAAAATAAAGAGATGATCACAACCTGCCTGCAGAAGCCAAATCAGAACAACAAAAAGACTCAAATCTGGGGTCTTACGTCGAGTTTGGGGAAGTCGGTGAGGATCTGCGTGAGTCGGTCGTGGTAGTTCTGCTGCGTGAATTTCACCTTCCGCATGTAGAAGTGCCGGATGCGGTGGATCTGGTAATGTTTGTGTATCACCGTTGGCGTCTTTCTTTGAGTTTTGGATAAAGTGACGTCAATGAATTCCTGTGGGGATGGAGATGAAGGCGTGACTCGCAGGTTAGAGAAGGCAAACAAAACGCCGCCGGTTTGGTTTTTCAGAGAATTTCTGAACATAACAGAGTTATCAGAGCAGAAAAATATCTGGACAACAACAAGAACCCCAAATCTGAGCTGACATGCAACAGATCAGCAATTAGGAAACTGTTCCTGACATTGTTTTAAGATTTCAACTTCACAAATGAATTGCTTTGATTTTCTTTTTCATGTTCAGCAGCAAGAAAGCCAATCAAAAATACTCATTGCTTCTTATTTAAAAGTCTCTAAGAACTATTTTACTATGTCTATGCTAATATAAAGAAAACTTTGCCCAGTCAATAAAGTTTTCAGAGACCAAAAGAAAATATTAAAAAATCGTCCTTTTGATTTCCCACCTAAGTATGAAATTAACTGCAAATTTACAGCTTAAATATCCAGCAACCTCGTTTTCTCTCCCATTTTCACCATAAATACAAGGCTCGCTATTGATTTTCCTAATATCCAGTTAAATGCCATTTCCTAATTGATTTTTTATAAGTGTTTACAGAACATTTTCAGCTTAAAGGTACAGGAAGCCCAATTTCTCGCTAATTTCCAGCATAAATACCCAATTTTCTATTGATTTCTCAAATTTACACCAAAAATGTCCAGTTAACTGCTGTTTCCTTTTTATTTCCACCGTAAGTGTCCACTTAGCTAACATTTCCTCCCTTAGTTTAACCACAAACGTCCAGATTTTCAGTTTGAAGTTCCAGAAACCTGATGTTTTCTCAACCATTTCCACCATAAATGCCCAGATTTATGTCGATTTCAATAATCTCCACCAAACATTTCCAGCTAACTGTGTATTTTAAGCCTAAATACCCAATAATCTCCTGCTTTAGCACCGTTTTCCACCATAAACATCCATTTCGCTGCCATTTCCTGACCTATTTTCAACAACAACAAAAACACTCAAGATTTCCAATCCAAAGGTCCAGTAACCTCTTGAATTTTCTATTATTTTGACCAGAAATAATGTCTTTCTCTGGATTTCTCTCATTTTAACCAAAAATATCCAACAAGCCGCAGATTTCCAGTTTAAAGGTTCAGTAGCCTCCCGTTTTCTAATTTCCTCCATAAATATCTAATTAGTTGTTAATATCGCACGTAATTCCACAATTTTACGTATAAATTAACCGTCTTTCAGTAAACCTCCATCATAAACCTCCTGTAAAAGTAAATTTCGCCCCCAGTTTGCTTTTTAAAAGCACATCAGGCTGCTGCAGTGAAACACGTGTTTTCCTTCGGTGTTTTCTTTCCTGTCTTTTGATCATTTCTCACAACGACTTGAGCGGAAATCGGTTTAAACTGCAAAATTAGTGAAATAAAACTTACCTTAGCGGTGGGAACCACCATAATCTTTTTAAAGTTATAAAGTGCCATTTTGTCGGGACACGTTTAGGTCCACTGACGGCACGAAGAAGGGAAGGGAACCGGAAAACACGATATAAATGAAGAGGGTTTCTGTCTAGTTATCGCCCTCTGGCGACCGGAGGGAGGAACAGCAGGAAGAATTTTAATAAAATACGTTTTAAAACCTAAAAATTCGTTTGATGTTTTCGCTCACATTGTTTTACTTCATAATTTATAATATATAGTATTTATTCAAGTTCATCTTTATCTTATAAAGATTAACTTTATATATAAATACATAATTATTTATTTATAAATTGATTTGAGGGAGTTTAATGCAGCAAAAATGACATTATCCATCTAACAAAATAAAAAATTAAGCAACATACTCAAACCCTACCCATATAATTTTGTGAATAATTATTTTTAGACCATGCACTTACTAATGTTGGACATAACAGACTTACTCATAATGCTCAGAATAATGGATTTCTTTATTCTTTATTAATTAATGTATTTTTTTTAAAACAAGACGTTTATCAAAGCATTATGAAGCGTTTATTGAAGCAAAAGTAATAATAACTTCAAAAAGATTATTTTTTTTTAAACTAAACAACATAATTGAGACCTATTATTATAATCTTAGAATTAAATGTTTTTTATATTATACATATATTAATTTAGGACCTAATAAATTTAGCAATACTCAAAATGTCTGATTTTAACTTCTTAGATATAAATTCAATCATTTGTCTCTTGCCTTTTCTTAAAGCGTTACACTTAACTAAACTAAAAATACGAGAAGGTAAAAACACTCCGATCCGCGCCAATCAGAATTTACCCAATCAGAGAGCGCCGCTGTTCCAGAGCTCCGCCCACCTGGACCAATCAGGACGGCCCGTTATGTGTAAAAACATTTTTTTGCAAAACTGAGGAGTTTTTTTTTTTATTTGCCATTTACATCAAACGTTTTATGATTCTTCAAAATGCGCAAAATACTCCGATAGATGGACACAGGACAGACTAATGCAAGAATATATGACCAGCCTCACAGTTTAGGTTGAAGTGAGACTTCCTGTTTCTTCACCAGCTTTGTTCTGATACTGTTTTCTGTCTGCTGAGCCTGATGGCCTAAAATGTATGAACACTATTAGTTTTATTCATTTTAAACAAAAAATAATGATTTGGAAAAGTTTTTTAAGCTTTTAAATTTTTGCAATTAATGATACTGTATTTTGCTTTAAAAATACAACAATTTGCTCATAACTTTTCTGTTTTTTTGTATTTCTAATGATATTATTTGTTTATTAAAAATACTTTTGTAGTCAAATTTTCTCTTACTTGAGGAAATTTTTGAAAGGTAAATTTGTACTTTTATCTGAGTCCAAATACTTTAACTTTAGCACAACTTTTGAATACTTTTTGTAAAGTCTTTTTTCAGATGAGATGAAATTGGGAGAAAACTTGTTTCCTGATTTTCCCTCCATAAAACCTTCTGCTTTAATCACTTCGAAATAGAATGGACAACACCTGATTGTGGTGATTTCCAGGTACACGTTAAAATTTCAAAGGTACATTTAATGTAGCATTTGGAATCACTGACTATTCACATTATAACTTCAAAATCTTTTTTTAGTTTATTTTTTTTTCTATTTGTTGCTTTTAGTTTGGTAAAAAAAAATAGTTGTACCACATTTCCAACAACTTTTGTAACTTTTAACTGGCACAGTTATCATCACTTAATTACTTCATTCTTTAATAATAAAAATTAAAGTCAGTGTTATATTATAATCTGTGTGGGAGAAAACACACAGATTTCCCCGACACAGATTTCTATTTTTCCCCAGAATTCTGAGAAAAAAGTCTAACTTCTTAAAGTCAAAATTTTGATTGTAATCTCAGAATTCTGATTTTTCCAAATTCTGAGTTTAATTCTCAGATTTAAATTGGAATTGTAACCTTATGGTTGTGATCCTCCAAAGTATTTTTCACATTTCTTTTTCTATATCAAATGTCCACACATTCATGCATTCAGTATTTCAAGGCTCACAAGTTCTTGATCAGAATTGCAACTTTCTTAATTATGAGGGGAAAACACAATATTTTGAGATTTCATTTTTAATCCATAGGTGAAAGTGAGAGTTCTTGGATTAAAATCAGAATTTTGTGATTAAATTCAGAATTATCTTTATTTTAGTGGCCGTAATTCTCTTCGGCATTTTTCCCATTTTTGTTTTCCTTGTGAAATTTCCACGCATTCATTCTGTTAATGCAAAATGAGCGATATCCATAGACTAATAATGAGACAAACATTTTAATTTTCAGAAATGTTCTATTTTGTTTCCAAACTCGTTGGAGTGACTCCTCTGCGGTCCAATAGACGATCTTCGTGCTGCACACGAAAGGGAAAGGAAACGCCGACTTCTCCATTCCAAAATCCCCTCTGCCTCATCTTTTAGCTCCAACGGCTTGTTTGATCGATTTGAAGCTTTGAGACGCTCTCTCCTTGGCTTCAGGGATTCTTTCGGTCGCTTTTCGACTGCCTCTTTGCGCAGAGCCTGCTGTTGGCCTGGAGAAATCCATCACCGCTTGAGATTTGAGGCGCCAGATTTATTGAGCCCGAGTGCACAAAGTTGATAGTTAGCCACCTAGCTAACTGTTAGCTCGCAGCCCTTTTTTTGGTTCCAGCTTCGGGGGCGTCGTTTTGCGCAACATTTGGCTCCCGACAGCTAGCAAGCTACACCTGAATGCTACTTTTGGTGAGGTTTAGAGCTGCTGTCGGTAGGGAAGGCGCTCCATATTGGCTGCTCGCTGATAAGTCAGCGTAAAAAGCCCGGAAGGAAGCCAAAGTGAAGGCCCGAGTCCAGCAACACCAAGAGCCGCCTCCGTCAGTGTTTGTACCGCCGCGCAGTGAGAGTTGACAGGTGAGTGAGAAACGGCCTTTACCATCCCGTGGAGATGGGAATGGATTGACATCCACGTTTTTTGTTATTATAACTAAATATTGATGTCATCTGTAACAGTTTAAGGGTTGGGAATTTCGCGGAATCACGCCATCTTTCCAGTTATAGTTAGCCGCGGTTGCTACTTTCTTAGCTCAGTTAACTTTACAGCAGTGCTTTTTAACAGCTGGATTATGTTGGCGTTTAAACGGTCATATTCGGACCGAACCGACCTCTGATTAGTTCGTTATAGTACCCCCCTCCACCTTCCGACCACAGGCCGGTCATAGCCGTGGCCTCTAGCCCGGGAGCTGCAGTCTTTCTCGGCTCAGAGTCTGCATTGCGTCTGTGGTGGAAGTTGCTGTGTTAACTTGGAAAGTTGATCCAAACAAACATGGCTGTTGTGTTGGGAGGCGTCATTATTTATAGCTACATTTTCACGATTTCTACCCTAAAGGTGGATGCTGTATACATTTTGTCTCAAAGTTTTATGTGTTTTTATTATTTTTTGAATATTTACAAAAATACAGAGTGTTGCATTATGTCAAATATTTTGTTTTGCAAATCCAAGGGAATGGGTGAAAGTATTATCTTGTCTATGTAACAAGTATTACATGTCTAATACAAATATATAACGTTCAAACACGCATTTATTAGTTAACCTATCAATATAGTATCTATTTACATTTAATTACAGCAGGAGGAACAATCTTTTTTTTAAATTTGACAAAAAACAACAAGGATCAACAACAAAAACACAAATAATAATATTATTTATGTTTGTGTGATAATTAAAACAAATTCAATATTCAAATTATTTCACACTTTGATGCCACATACTGAAGTTATTTTTTTCTGGTAGTTCTGAATTTGTAATTGTTAATTTTTGGCTTTGTAAAGAATTAGCACTATCTGTATTTTAACTGTCAATGAATTTTAATAATTAAGGTTTTACGAATAGTTTGTAGGCGTATCTTAATAAATAAATTAATCTCAATAAATTAAAACAAACCCAGTATTCTACATTTGCATGATTTATCTTTTTTTTCTGTCTTTCTGCTAAAACCTGGATAACAAAAGTCTTCAGTCTGTTGATTTGGTTCAAACTAGCCCTTTTTTTGAAGGATAATTTTGTTAGATACTTCATAATTAATTTTATTTGTTGTTTTGTTTATTTATTTTTTATATTTAAAATGTCTTCCAGCTCCAGTATTAAATGTTTGTTAGAATCTAAAGTTTATTGATATTTGAGAATGTGTTCTCGAAAATAACATCAAGCCAACAATATTATAATTTATCGCAATAACTTCTAATTTATCAATTTATCATTCAAATTTGTTCTTGTGACAGGCCTATGGTAGGGTCGCTGAGAACTTCCGAAATTCCCTGGAGACACGTCTTTTCTGTCAATGTTTGTGTTTTGGGTAAAAAGTGGTTATATTGATCCACTTAAATTATATGTTTGCTTTTCCACATTCCAGCTGAATTTTTAACATTTTACCTGTCAGGATTTTTTCATTGTCTTTTTGACTGAATGTTTACCCATTTAAACAATTGAAGAACAATTTTAACCACCTTTTTGGACTTCAGAGGAATGATAATAAAATAGAACCTGTCCAGAAATTAAACTGGCGCTGATTAAAATGCCAAACATGACTGTAAAATAAGTTTTCAAAATGTTTACAAGCAGAATCAAGGTATCAATCTGGAATGAGTATGAATATGGATTTGAAACCTTTTCACATATCTGTTGTTTGGTTTTAGTAATTTCTAAAATATTTGATATTTTTCTGTCAAGGAAATATCAGAAGAATAAGATGTGAAACTAAGATTTATCTTCCTGTTGCTCTTATTTGTGTTGATAAAATCTAGAGTTGTTGCAAAACATTAACAGTAACAAATTCACCAATATTCACAAAATATCACAATTTAAGCGTTTCATACCCATAATTATTGATTTGTTTTATGTTTCAAACATCTGAAATACTGGCAAACTGGTGGTGGAACCATCTCTGTTTTCACTTCACATCAATGTTTGAAACTCTGCAGCAGTTACGACACAACCTGAAACTGATGCTGCACAGGTTAGTCAGCAAGTTGTTGCTCAGCAACCAAAGACTGAGCCAGTTAGTTGATTCCACCAAACTAGCTTAGCTAGCTGTGGGAGATTTACCTCTGCCTACATCCCCCAGAATGCTGTGTGTCGGAGTTCAGTGAATATTCTAAATATTGGATATTATATCATATGTATTATCTATTGATATTGATCACATTTTTATAGCAATATATATAGTTATTGATTTTTTTGTTAAGAGACACTTGAATCAATTTGTCATGATTGCTGACACTCCAGACTGTTTTAACGACTGAAAGCTTCATAATTTGTTATTATTAATGTTTTAAGGGGAATCTCTAAAGGCAACTTTTTGTAGTTACATTTTTGCATTTAAGGCAAATTTCTACAGGGGAATTTTTTTTTCTTTTCATAGGTGAATTTTTAAAGGCAACTTTTTTTCAGCTTTTACAATGCTTTGCAGATGAGTTTTTAAAAGCTAATTTCTAATTATTTTTGTCTTATTTTAATTTTAGATAAAATTTTAAAGGCAAATATTTGTAGTTGCATTTGAGTGTTTGAAGGCAGTTTTCTGCAGCTGTTTAAGGCAAATTTTTCAAGGCAACTTTTTAACTACAAATTTTGATAGGCAAAATTGTGAAAGTAATTTTTTTTCTGCTGAATTTTAAATAAAAGAAACAAAATTGATAAACATATTTGCAGAATGTTAAAATTAAATCCTTAAAAAGTAATCCGATTCTAATGAATCTACATTTTTTCCATAACAACCTTTTGCTAATTAATATGATTATTTCCCGGAGTTTTTGTTTTTTATTATAGTGAACATGTTTTAACTATTTTTTCTACTGAGTCTTAATGACAAATTTAGCCAAAGATCTTTCAGCTTGAGCTAACTATAAAACTGGATAATTGTTTCTTTAATAAACACTTTCGCTGTTTAATATCTTTTTCTCTAGTTTTTCTCGTGAAATCCGAACTCAGTTATCCTGCTGGAGAATCTCTGATTAATTATTGTGTATCAGATGTAATTCTTGATCTCAGCAGACATTCTGTTCGCTCTTAAAAAACAGTTAAATCTGCGTTCCAGGACTCTGAAACAGAACCTTGTTTGCCTGTAAAAAAGTCAGACTGGAAACATACTTGGTGGACCACTGCGGCTTTTTGCGCCATATTTATTTCAGAGAACCACGGGGTCATAAATTACTCCATAAAATTACACAGAAGGAAAACAAAGGTGTGGAAAAAGGCGGGAGGGTGGAGGATGTTTTGGTCCAGGATTGTCTAGACAATGAGTCTGACTCACTGCCCTACTGTTCATTTGTTTTAACCCGGGTCAGGGTTTCTGTTATGTTATTATTTTTAAGCTGGCTTGTCTTGGAAATCACTGCTTCGACATGTTTTTACTCAAATAATAGTAAAAAGAAATTATTTAAGGGGGAATCATGTTTAACAAAAAGGCTTCTCAAGTACTGATGCATAATTTAATATTTTAAAATATTAGACTGAAAAATATATGACTTTAAAGACTCAAATGGAAAACTTATATAAATACACATAAATTGGTAATAAAATAATAAATTCAGGCAGAAACTTGGGGTGATAAATTCAGAAATACTTTGTTGATCCCAAAGGGAAATAAAATTTTGTTATAACTCATGTTAAGTCAAATTCTTAAGAGTTACTATAGATGGTGATGGATGTGTTTTTAAAAATTAAAAAAAAAATCACAATAATTATTTTTTCTAATATATATATATATATATATATATATATATATATATATATATATATATATATATATATATATATATATATATATAAATGCTTTTAATTCTACTTTTCAGGAAGGTTTCAATCCTAAAAGGTTTTTAGTTTATTTTTTTAACTTCATTCATATCTGTGGAATGACACACTGGCTGTGCATCATCGTCATTGTGTGGTTCAAAGGTCACCAGCTTTACAGCCATGCCATTCTCTCCCTGCTTTGTCTGCAAACACAATCAGAGCCCGTGTCACAGGCAGGCACCGATTGTTGGGCCGGATTATCAGCGCTTCACACACAGCTTCAGCACAACGGCAGAAAATGTGTTTCCACCTTTCAGGAGTCGAGTTTTGAAAATGAGACTGTCAGCAGAGAATGAGAAAACTAGAAAAATAGTAACAGGGCCTGGAAAAAGTATTCGCCTCTTTTGTTGTTACAAATCAATCAAGAACAACAAAATTATTTGTTTTTTACTTAAAAAAGGAAGAAAAAAACCATTTAATATCAAAATGAAAACTGTTTTCTACCTAAAAGCTTTTAAAATAAATATATAAATGATTACATAAATATTTAAAGTAACTGAATTAATTCAACACAGGTTTAGTCAAGTGTTGCTAGTTGTCTCACAAGAGGCAAAAGATGACTTGAGTGCAGAGACTCTGTAAAAACACCTGGTCTGTTTACTAATCAAATACATGATCAGTGTTTGCCTTTTAATACAAAACATCAAGACGGCAAATAAACATGGTAAACAGAATGAGAAAGATATTTTTACATTTTTATTATGTTTTGTGGATTTAAATTTCAATTGTTTTTGCAGCTCCACAAACAGAAATACAGTTTAAAAATAAAAGGTTCACCATGCTAATCACGTTAGATTCACCTCTTGGCCACATCTTTGTCTCTTCTTAAAGTAACTGCCGGCCATTGAACTTTGACCCTCTCTGTCCACCCACACGTCACAGCTGATATTTGCTAAACATCCGCGTTCAAAGCTAACGTGTTTTCGTCTCCGTCTGCTCCCTCTGAAGCTTACTTGGTGACACAGAGACTTCTCCCTGAGGAGCCAAGAAGCAGACGGCTCATGACTTCTGACCAGGACACAAAAGTTGTAGCTGAACCACAGGTGCAGCAAGTACAAGAGGCAAAAGAGAACTCTCATTTGGTGAGTTTTGTGTTTTTCTTTTGCCATTTTTCAGAGTTTCTCTTTTGGTTTGCAGCAATTTAAGCAAAGCGGTGTGACTTTTGCCTCCTCTTATGGCTCAAATTGTTGCTCTCTATCTAATAAGCCAACATGTGGCCTGACAGTGGTATTGTGATGAGGTATTGCTGGCTGATTTCCCATATTGATTGCGTTTCATGAAGAAGAAATTGTTGGTGAATGATAGGAAAACATCTCCTGTAACTAAAGAACCACAACCTGCTTTTATTTCTCTCCTTTCGTGAGTTCAGGACAAATAAAAACCCAAATAAACTGGAAATGTGCAGGATTGTTTGTGTGACCGCTGGAGAAGCAGAACTATTTATATACATTTTTGATCAATTTCATAGTGATTTTCATTTTGTGTGTGCCAGAGGAGCTTAATTTTTTTTTCTTCCCCACAGATTATCTGTCTCACACCATCCTGTCATGACAAGGTGACAATATGATATGAGACAGATAAACCTTATGCAGAGAAATAACTTATTACAGAAAAAACAATTATGCTAACTAGCCTCAGCATTCACGGCATACTATGCTAGCTGCGGTGACTTTATGGCGATGAGACCTGCCTCCTGGTTCTGATTGCTTGTTTCTATTGATTCATAGAGATTAACATTTGTAATAGATTTTGTATTACAATTGCGGCCAAGTTTAAAAATAATTTATCAACATTTTTCATTTTAACAGTAGAAATGTGGGATTATGCTGAAAACTTAATTTCTTAATTCTAGATAACAATTGAATGCAACAGGTTTCTAAGTGTTAATGAAACGATGTGTGTTTTTGTAAAGCAGAAAATGTTTTTTTTCCTGGTTTTTGCGTCATAATAAGAAGTTTTGATGAAAAGTGCATCATGTGAAATCGGCTGTCTGCTGGGTGGTGGGTGTGTCTGAAGGGCCCAGTGTGCTGATCCTCATGAAAATCCAGGTCTGTCATCACAGTGATGGAGGAGACACTTCAGCCTGTTATTATTTCAGAAACCTTTCGAAGAAAGCGTTGCATCAGGACCCGTAGATAGTTCATCACCCTGATCCAACAACACATGGCTGCAGCCATCAGTTACTTCCCTCACTTTGTTCCCAGATGTTGAGGAAATGGCTTCCTCGGTTAGAAACACGCTTTACGTGTTGAAGTGATTCATATGAACCGCCTCTGTAATGTGAGCTGCGGCCTTTTTTTTATTTTTGGACATGATTGGTTTCATTGTACAGCAGGGATTAAATTCTGATCCATCTTCTATCTTTCTCCCCAGTTTTGAGTAAAATAATTCTTGTTATTATAGGGAAACTGTAGCATGTTGATTAAATCTGGTACTTTATTAAAATTTGTTACATTAACACTGAGGCTCTTCAATAAATGCAGAGGATTTTTATTTGTTAGAATATCTATTCTCATGAGGCTCGTTTGTAAGGTTAAAAATAACCTGTAAGCAGTTCAGTTTTCATTAAGAACACATTTCTGTATTTTTTTCCTAATTGAGCTGATTTAATATTCTAATCTTAAGTGTCAAGTTTATTACCTGTAGCAGAAAATCATCATAATAAAAATGTGAGTATTTCACTACTAGTTACTTTAATTGCTAATAATATTGTTAACTTACATTCGACCCCACTAGGGTTAATTTTGAGTAATTAATTGCAGAGATTTTAATGCGCCCAAAATTTTAACTCCATCAGTTTTTTACATAAAGACGTTCCTGCCGGAACCGATGCGTTCAAGTGTTTCTGTTATGCCCGTAAACGTGACGCACAAGCGACATCCGCTAACTCAGTTCACTGGAGATTATTTTCTGCTTCAAAAACCGATCTTATTGGATGTTGGAAAAGACTATCGTTGTGTTCGCGTTTTGCTATTCTGGCCTAAAATAACATCTCAATGCTAAACATGTAGCAGCAGCTCAGACGCTAACGCTGATGCTAGTATCTACTGTCTACATGTCTAAAGAAAGTCCATGAATGACCAGGAGTTCCTGAAATGAAAACTGAACTATGTACCAATCTGATGGTTTATTAATCTAAATAATAGATTGGAAACATTAAATATCTTTTTTGTTTGTTCTTTAGCTTATATGTCTATTTAGTGAATAATTTACTTGTAGAACAATTTGTGAATAGAAAATGTACTTTGATTAAAAAGCTATCAATTAATCACAGACCCTGCAATTAGCAAGATAAAAAAAATCAGAGTCTCACCAACAATTAAATTATTATATGAATATAAATTTGGACTGACTTACGTCTGTTTTCGTACCAAAACATCGTTTTTGCTGTAAAATGAACTGCAAATGCAGCATTGATTCAAAAATTACACATTTTAGTTTCCATTTAAAAAATCTGATGCCTTCAGGTTCTATAATTGAATCTGTGATACCATCTTCACTTCACTAGTTTTTTCTAAAGTCTCATTTTCAGAGTTGGAAAAATGAGTCTGATTGAAATTACCCCATTAGTTTTATAATAAGCACGGCAGTTACTGTTTGTGTACACATTTTGCAATAGCTGTGGTTGCTGATCTGCTCATGTAGCTTCACAATAAAGAGGATGTAACTTCAGGATGGGAAATCTTTCCAAAGAGAAACGGTGGCTCCTAGAGATAAGACATCCAGACTCTGCAGCCTGTCTCCAAATTCAGGGAGCGGAACTGAAACCTAAACATCCAGAGGTTTTTAAGAACTGAAAAAACGCTCATGCCAAAGCGATGCAGGCTGTGTTTTACTTTTTAACTCTTCCGTCTGGCGTCTTAAAAATCTCCTGAAGGTTTTCAGACAGCTTGCATGGCGTATTAGTCCTCCATGGAGCTGCTTGGACCTGCAGGGTTGATTGATGGAAACACATGGTTGAGTTCTGCAGTGACCTTTTGGGCTAAATGTGTTCACTGGGCGGGAAGCACCAACAATATACAACCAAATAGAGTTTAAAGTCCAACAATTTGGTCTGATTTATGATTTTACCTTAGAGTGTGTTTTCGATGGTAAAGCTGCAGTAGGCAACTTTATAAAAATTGTTTTTGCATATTTGTTAAAACTCACTATGTTGTGACAGTATATGATGATACATGTAATTGCATGATAAATGAAAACAAATACAATAATTTCCATTTGTATGATTTATCATTTTTCTCTCTTTCTACAAAACAACTGGATGACAAAAGTCTTTAGTCTAGTGCTTTGGTCTCAACTTGACCTGCTTTTGAAGGGCAATTTTATTAGAGACTTCATAACTTGTTTTATTTGTATTTTGTTGATCTATGTCGGATATTTAAAAGTCTTCCAGCTCCAGTCTTAAATCTTCATTAGAATTTAAAGTTTAATGATCTTTGAGAAAGTGTTCTTGCGTTATATTACTTGAAAATGGTCTGAAAACAACAATTTTATCGCTTACATCACAATAACAAAATATCGTTCAGCAAAATTTTTTATTGTGACAGGCCTAGATATAATCTGTCAAAAGATCAATCTCCTCCATATCCTCTTCAAGCTGCTATTGCCGTCTGAAGAAATGAACAGCTCCCAATCAAAAGCAGCCAATCAGAGATGGAGGCGGGTCTTAGCACTGTCAGTCATGCTTGTGTTCTCAGCTTAATCTGCTAATTGTGGAAAAACAACTTAGAACTACAGGAAAATCGTTTATCTTCTGTAACAAATGTCAGGCCATTCTAGCTGCAACAAGGGGAATGAGCAGCGACACATGACGTTATTGACAGCGCTAAGACCAGCCTCCGGGCTCTGATTGGTTGTTTATAATTAGCTTGATTATCTGCCTGATATGAATAAATATGTAAAAACACACACATATATATAAAAGTTACATTCCACAGCTTTAAATTGGTTAAAATGTAGTGTGACGCCTTCAGGTAGTAGAAGGTGCTTTTACCCTGTAAGCTGCAAAATTCGGAAAAGGAAAGATCATGATAAAGACTGGAAAACGGATAAGAAGCAGCGGATATGGAAAGGGGGCAAACTGATGCCCTGATGGCGTCTGGTGGGGTAACGCTTCAGGCTGTAGGTCTCATTAAAGCTGCTGGTGGTGGAAAAGCAATCAGTGAACCAAATTACGGCTTCCAGCGTTTTTAGCACATTCAGTGGAGGGAGATCCAGCTCCACTGCAAACAGAGAGGAAAATCTTTCCATGTTGGGAATAAAGGGACATGCAGCAACTATTTCTACATCACAGAATCTGATTAAAATAGCTTAAACCAAGTCATTCTGGTAATTTTAATGTGAAACATTGACCACAATATATCTGAAAGTAGTTTTCTCAACTTTTAGCATTTCCTGCAATAGTTTCATATCGTCTGCATTTTAAGCAGTTAAAATCTGTTCTTCGAAACCAAATAAACCTGGATGCCCATATGTTGAACACATATGTGTTCAGAACGCATTGGCTATTGACCTATTTTATAGCTGCAAATGTTCAAGTCAAGGCATTTATAATTCAGACACGAAGAAAAGCAAAGACTGTAGTGAGTCTGTTAGAAAAGAGAGCACCAGTTTGTTTGTTTGGTTTTTCGCGAGTCAATAACATGGAGAACGTTGTTGGATTAACACAGTTATTGTCTAAGAAATGGTCATCAGGTTAATTTCAGTTTGACGGATGGCAGAAATCGTCTTCATCGAAGAACTTTTAATCCTGAATGTCTGTCTGAGGAAAAGGTTTTTCTTTATTTCAAACTTAAAATTAGAAGAAAAAAGCCATGTTTCTTTCAAAATGACAGAATATTTCCAAGTATGATTTATAAAACAGTATAACTTCTTTTTTTATTTGTACATCACCACTAAGCTAACATAAACGGGAGAAAAGAAAAAATGTAATAAAATAAAAAAATCAAGTGTTTGGACTGAGACACATCCTCTGTTTTTATTCCACCCGTTTGTGCAAATGCATCTGCAGCAGCTGCAGAAACATAAAGCACAATAAGATGTTGCCACCGCCGTGGTTGACTTAAATACATTAGAAATGCATTGAAATATGCAAATAGACAACTAAATGAATAATAAATTTATAAATTAAATACATTAATATTTTTTAATTTTGTAAAATATACTGAATTAATTATTTAATAGGTGCTCAATTATTATACCACTTCAGAAGTTCTGGGTAAAAAACATTTGCAAAGTTTTTTTCTGCAAACTGATTTCTTTACAGTTTGGCTTAATTAATGCTCTGACTGTGTTGGTCTTTCAACAAATTGCTGTTTTTGAGTCTATATTTTCTAGTTAATTACTAAATTAGCTGATGTTTATTTGAAAAACAATGATTAATCCAATTGATCTTTTCAGCCGTAGTTGACTGTTTTCACTCTGCTTCCATAAGATGTTTGTCGTAGTATTGTATGCAATAAAAATAACTACCCTGGTGTTTCTCAGTTCATATCGAGTCTCTGATTGCTCCTGATGTTTGCACATCAGCAGATTAGTCCAGATTCAGCAGTCGCTGCTTTGCTCTTGCCGGTGCTTCATCAGCTGCTCTGGGATGACACCGGCAGTAACTCGCCTCTGAATCACTCCAAAGAAACAGAACCGTCTCTCTCTCTGTCATCATGCCAACCAACCTTTTCACCCTCGTAAAGGAATAGGAAGATTTAAAATCTCTAAAGGTCAAGCAATGCTCAGTTTAAACCCCCAGCTCCAAAAAAATGCATCCGGTGATGTCAGCGGGGGTTTCTATGGCAGCCGACTCGGACAGGAGTTGAAGCTTTAGCACAGCCTGGTGTGTGTGTGTGTGTGTGTGTGTGTGTGTGTGTGTGTGTGTGTGTGTGTGTGTGTGTGTGGTGTGTGTGTGTGTGTGTGTCTGCCTGGCCTGTGCAGCTTCCAGTTGGACTTGTCTGTCTTTCTATGAATCTTTGTTTTGACTTGTTACTCCTCCAGTTAGAGGGAACAGGTTTCCCTGTATTTTTGTTCAACTCCCAGCAGCTAATTAGTGTATGCACTTATTAGACTCATGAGGGTTGAGCTTTAGTGTATGCAAAGGCTTCAGGTGCGCGCCTCAAAGCCCCACGGACGTCTCCGCTGTTCTCCTAGAGAATGACTCAGTGCAACGATGACAAAAACAAAAGCAGACACGGATGCTGAACAGGAGGAGGCAGCCACTCAGCTTGTGCAACGTCAGCCTTGCCCACCAGGGCAGCGGAGCCTCTCTGCTGTCATCAGATTTGTTGAATCGACGGAGCAGCTCGGAGGAGACGGAGACAGACGAGTCCGGCGAAAACTCAAAATCACACGGGGATGATCGGAGGTCTCATTCGGCCTGCATGTGGGAGTGTGTTTTTGCTGAGTTATAATCATGGATTGGATGGAGTGGAGCTTTTTACCACCTTCTACAGGAAGCTTCTGGCCTCCAGTGCCTGAGGAGTTAAATGATGCGCTGGCTCTCACCACAGCTCTGGGTTACGGTCTGTTTGCCTGCGAGGCGTGCAGGCTGAACTACTCCTTTAATCCTGTGAGTATTTCCCGTGGGTTCAGGCCACCAAGACCCTCAGAAATACTTTTATATCTGCTCGTAGAAAGTGAATGGTTTCTAACAATATAAAAGTTCTACACTCATTTAGAACCTAAATACAACTTTACTGCAGCATTTAGGTTTCTAAGGCAGCATAATATTTCTATTAATTTCCCCAATAAAAAGGAGGGAAAAAGGTAGTTCAGGTTGCAGAAACGTGCGCCTATTCACCTGAAATATGGAACAAACTTTCTTAAAACTGCAAAACGGCTAAAACTGAGTTAGGCCACCAGTTAACAAAGTTCACTCATTAAATTGAGATTAAAACGCTCCTTTTTAAAGTTGCGTTTGAACCATAACAGCTGAAAATTGAATAACATATTTGATATGTATCAAGGATTTTAATGATGGCACTTCACAAATGTAATGTCTGCCACAGATTTTCACAGTTGATTATATCATATATTTATGATGATTTTGTTTTCATGATGTAAAGCACTTTGAACTGAGTTGTTGCTGAAATATGCTACAAAAATAAAATTGATTGATTGATGATGAAAAAGAAATGTCAAACTCGGGTATCCTCCCATGACAAAGTAGGAATAGAAAAAATCTCTTGAATTTAAGATCCTAAAGTAAAAATCTATGTTGAAATTCAGGCTGGGAGGAGGAGGAAATAAATGAAATAGAATCAATAGCTGGAGCTTGGAGCAAAATGTTTGCTTGTAATTCAGGTGACAAAAACCGATTTGACACAGCAAAAGTCTGACGACATAATTTCTGCTCCAGTTCTGACCAGTATCATTACTGGGCCTGCATCAATATGAAAATTTGGGTCAAAAATGATATCCGATATTATGATCGATATTACCCAATATTAGGCTTGTCACGATGACAAATTATGCTCAACAATAAATAGTTCAAGAAATTATTGTGACAACAGACAAAATGGTTGTTTTGAAACCATTTCAAAGTATATATGACAAACAGGAAGTCCCCTTTAGCCTTCATCTTTAACTTCATTTTCGGAAAACCCAAAAAACCACTGCACACTTTTTTTTTCCCTTGAAACTAAGCAAGTTATTTTGAATTTTGCTTGAACCCAGCTGCCTCTGGTTCTGTGGTCTGTTTCATTCTGGTCTAGTAACGCATGTGGGATCAGTCTCTGCAGGTAGAGTGGTTGGTTAAATTTCCTCTGAATCAAGAGCCACACCTCCTTGATCAGTTTTTCTTTCTTTTCTCTGTTGGATTATTTGTCGCTAAACAGTCTTGGAAAAATTGCCCGTGCCGGTGAACGATAAATCACTCCACGATGCCTCCCTTTCTCTGATTTATGTTTTATTCACTATCGGTTGTTGACAGTAAAACCCTGAATCAAGCTGGAATGTATTTAAAATAAGCATTATTGGCAATAGTGTGAAGTGTTTGGGTGCTATATAAATGTCTGTCATGATGTTTGTTTCTTCCTTCATTTGTAGAGAAAATGCGTGAAAGTATTGTGAATGAAGCAGGCCTGAAATAATTGTGATGAATCTATTGTTAAAATAATCATTAACTAATTTAGCTCTCCATTGGTTAATCATTAACTGGAGTATGCTCTAAAACATGCTATTTGCTGAAAGAACAGCATCAGTTAAACTAAAACTGTACAAAAAATATGTACATTTTGCATTTCAGTTAAAAACTCACATTTTCTACCCAGAACTCCTCAAGTGGCAGTTTTAGCTTCATTCAGCTCAAAAAACTTCTATGAAGCACCTTTTACTATCCTGTTAATGATAACGGGAAGCACGTTTGAGTGCCTTTCATCAGTTTTATTGTTAATTTCAGAAATAATCTTCAATGGTCACATTTACATTAAACAGAGTGAGAACTAGTGAAGGCAAACATCTGATCTATGTTGCTTCAGCAGAAATCTTGGCTTCTCTGACCGGACTGTGTTGTTGTTTTCCTCCCAGGAATCAGTCAAGGTTTCAGACCTCAACCCCAATGCGAAAGCATGGGCCAACCACATGTTTAGCCTGGACACCAGCGGGACTGCTGACACCACTGCTGCCCTGCAGCCATGGAAGGAAGGCTGCGATAGTTCGGCCGACCCCGGCCCAGAAGGTCAGTCGCCCGTTTGGGACGCACGCGTGCAGACCACTCCTAATCTTATGATCAACTCTTTCAGCTACCATGATATGGAAGATCAAAACTGACATAATTATAATAAACCATAAATGGATACTTAAGGAAAAGGATGAACAAAATATACATATATGAAGGGAAAAGGGATAGAAAATACCCAAATTCCTGCCAAATAGAATTGAAATATCCTTTATTGTTCCACACTGGGGAAATTCAGTTCACACAAATCATCCAGATGTTGTGTGAACTTTTGGATGTTCACACAACATTCTTTTATCGTCCAGCGAAATATGTTATGTCAGATCTAAATATGATTCCTTTTCAGTTTTTTATGTACTTAACGTGGATGTGTTCTGAACATTAAAAAGTTAACAGACTGTTATCAATGCAGTGCAGACAAACAAATGCGTAATAACAGCAAAGATGTGATTTAAAAATTAGCAAAAAGAGAGTAAATTGTTCAAATACCAGCAGGGATGTTTTGAGTTTGTTATTAGCAGTGATGGTTATAAACACTGGGAGGAAGGACCTGCGTTAACACTCCTTTGTGCTCAAAGGACGCAACAGTCTGTCACTGAAAAACAGACACTGAAAAACTTCACATGTTTTGAAGTGAAATTGGTTGGTTAGGAAATGAAACAAGCTAAACCATTTATGGCAGAGTCTTTAGCTGAGCCCAAACAGGCTAAAATTTCTGATTAGTAAAAAAAAAAAACCTCCTTCATGTTTATTCAAGACTTTTCCTTCAGGCTGATTCCTCAGGGCTATTTTTAGGTTTCAGTTGGAGGCATTTTAAAGGTGTGTCACTGAACACTTGAGGGCAATTCTTTTAATCTCGAAACTCTTGACGTCTCATTTGCATGTGGGTATTAAAGCTACACTATCAGCTCATTCACAATAAGTTAGTTTTACTCCTGTTTGCCGCACGTCACATTTTTTATGAGTGAAACACATCATAAATCATTCATACCCAATTTAATGTGATGCATTAATATGTTCTATCCACTGTTTCCTGAACGTAACTGATTAACGTCCGGCGCAGAAGCAACAAGGATATGGTTCGGAAACCGAAAGCATCGATTAGCGCTGCTCTCACTTTATTTCATGCAAACCAGGATATTTCATGAAAAATTTAATCCAACTGACAGTGTATTGTTATTGTTCATGCATCTTTAAAAAACGTAGAAAGTACAATAATAGCTGTTCGTGAACCTTTATACTGGAGATTTAGTTTCATAAAGGAACTGAAGAGTAAATTTAAAGAACTGAGTCTGAACCAAACGCTGATATCACAGCTTTGCCACCAAAATAAAGCAAGCTGAAGTCATTGTTGCCAATTTGATTAGCTTCTGCATGTTTACTTATTGACGTGTTTTTGGCTCGTTAAAAATCATCCTATTCCAGACATTTAAATAATTTTCTTCAGTTCACAGAATAAAGTTTCTGCATGTTTTTAAGCGTTAATGCTGCACTTTTATGGCCTGTGAAAGCATGAGCAGTGGTTTACCTTTAATGGCTGAACTGCTGCTGCAAAGTAGGTAATTGCAGGTTTATTACCTGTAAAAACCAGTATGTTGTTTGGAAGCACAGTGCATTTACCTCAGCCATTACCTGCCAATCAAATGATGTGGGTGGCACTTTAATACCAGGGTTGATTTTTGTTTGTGAAGGGCTGCTTTTGCTGCTGTGTGGCGGATGACGTTTGAGACGACTTTTGATGTTTTTATGTATTAGAATAGAAAATAAATATGTTTATTGTCAGCAAAGTGACAGCCGAGTACAAACATGGAACCAAGAATAACCTACCATACAGGAAGGGCAAATTGACAGCATTAGAAAATATTGTGCAGTTATTAAAAGTAGCACTTTGAGTCTAAAAAATGTGGAACTGACTAGTATAATTTAAAATTGTAACACCTGATCTTGTATATTTGTGCATAAAAACAACAGATTATTTACGAGAAGTGAAACAGCACTTGTAAGTGGAATGTTGTTTGAAATGAGGAAAAACTGCAAATACAAGCAGGGATTTAAACATTGAGTTTGTTGGGAGTATTGTCAGTATTAGAGTGTGTTTGTGAAACATCTGGAAAATAATAATGTTGAAAATTAAACTACTCAGAACATATGTTTGTTTCAGCAATAATAAAAATCTTTTTTTTCTTTTCTAAATGCTGGTCCTGCATGTCATCTAGACGATTGCCTGTTAGCTTCAGTTTCCAAACCAGATTTCTTATCCCAGATTACCTGCCTTTTAGTCCTTCACTGTTTTATTTGAGAATGAGTTAGAGCTGGACAATGTGGCTGAAAATGTATCACAATATCAGTGTTTCATATTGGTCAGTATCAATGATGAGTGATTAATTTTTTGTTTTTAAATATTTAAAACATTGCCAAACTAGTGGCCTGACATTTTCTATTGCTATTCCACTCTGTTGTTTATTATTTTTTAGCAGTTAACCTTTTGCTGCTGCGCTTGTTACTCAACAGGACTAGGCAACCAAAGAGTTTACAGGTAGAGCAACTGAAGTAATTCCTCTGCCCACATCTCCCAGAATGCTGTGCGGTTCTGGATCGGAGTTCAGTGAAATCATTGAATATTCTATCAGATGTGTTATCCATTGATTGATCACGTCTATTGCCATGTACATTATCGATTTATTGTCCAGCTCTACATTGAGTTTAAAGAACTGTATTAAAGTGAATTCAGTGTATAATTTATAGACTGATTTGATGGTTAATGATAAATATTTTTCAGTATTTCACCTGATCAGAACCAAGCAAGGAAAATCTCCTCTTCATCTCTTAATTTGTTTTTGTTACTCATGTATTATTTGTTCTCATGTTATGTCATTTCTCATCTATTTATTTATTTCTTTAGGCAAAGGATAGACCAATTAGCTTATGTGCCAAAGTGAAGCTGATGGAGCTCAGCTGCAAACAGGCTGGTGGTGAATCGTTAACTTATTGCCTGTGTTGTCAATAATTGCTGCCCTTGTTGATTGCCAGGCTTTGAAGCCAGTGAGGACAAAGCTTACAAGGAGCCTGAGCTAGCTGACCCAGATGAGCCTCCACCAGAACCAGTAATGCTGGCAGAGCCGGCCCCGGTTGCCACCGTCACACTGGAGGGCCCCGAGCCCGCCTACCCAGGGTACCCCGACCCTGGGCAGCCTGGGCACACAGGTGGGCTGGCTAGTGACTGGGCGGTTTGTGGGTTTTCATAGGTTACTTTACGTGGAACCAGTTTGGAGTTAAAACCAGCAGGTGAGCTCCCTGGGAATGTGTGTTTATTATTGTGAGGATTTAAGAGGTAATTATGCAGGGAAACGACCCGGGTTGTTGACGTGGACTCGGCCCGCTTTGCTCTGGCAGATAAATCATGAAGTGATTAGAGGTGAATCACCTGTTCAGCCGTACCTGCAGTAGAGTTTTAATTCTGGGAATGAGATGGCTTCATCCAAGTAGAGCTCATCCTCCAGTGGTTTTCATTTTCTGAGGAGGCAAGTGGCCAATTTAAAAGGTTTAATTCACAGCAGCATTAAAATTTGGTGATCTGCTCCAGCAAGGATCTGCCACCAGACTTTTATCTCTAAGTGCTCTCTGTTTGAAATAAACTCAACAGTAACAGAGCCAAAAATGTTCTGCAGGTCACTTTGGGCGCTGATTGACAACAGATTCAAACTCTAAGCTGACTTAACTGAACTGAAGAAACTGATGTTTGCTTTACGGCTGTATTGGCTTATAAAGGCAGCAGTAGGAAAGATTTTGCCAATTTCCTTTTGCTTATTTTTGCATTAGATATTCATTGTTCTATTTTTCCTCCATTTATCTCACTTTTTGTTCAGTATATTCATTTTGCACCAAGTTTTTAAAAATGTATTTATTATTTCTTGCTATTAAGTTGTCTTTCCTGTCTTCTCAACAGGCAGTGATTCTCCGCCTGATAACAGCCAGGAGGGCTTAAGAGAGAACCTGAAGAAGACCCTGGAGTTCTGCCTCTCCAGGTGAGTCCAACTTCTCCTCCATAAGCTACTTTTAATTCTTGACAGGTTCTATAAACTGGGTTTCTGAGCATCCTTAACTAAGGTCTTGAAGTGTCTTAAATTCATTTAAAAAATTTAAGTTGACTTAAATAAGTTAATCACAGGTCTTAAATATTGTTGTAGCAGGAGAATTCAATCTCATATGATACTATTTAGTTTTCTTTCTTGTTGACCTTTAATGCTATGCAAATCTTTAAGTATGACTTCACTGTGTTCTGTGACTCAAGGTGGTTTTATTTACCTGTAAACAAAACCTGCTAAAATATCCTTTGTAGCTATTTATCTGGCTAGCTATGTTGTAAGATATTAGCTTTATATTGTCCATTATGTGAAAATGTATCGTCAGTTTGCTTACTTCTGTTGCTAAGCCATTCGATGTGAGATTTTTGTTTGTGCATTATGGGGTTTATTGGCTCTGCTTGAAGAGAAGCTGTATGCTGTGTTGACCCACTTAAAAACTGACAGGTGATAATAAAACCCAACAGGAAGATGAGAGACGGTGAGCTCATGTTGTTTCTCTAATGTTACATTTTTTCTACTGTTTATTGGTTAAATGCATCCAGTTAGACCATAACTAGCGTTGGCGCTAGTAAGAGTTTAGTTTGCCTCTTCAACCCCTGGTGAAAGTCATTTTGTCTCTTTGACCAACGTAACTGTTGATGCTTAGATAGCATCAATTTATTGATACCAGAGCTTGTGGTTGAATCAGAAAGAAGCATTGCTAAGCTAACTTTAGCACCAGTTTACCACTGGCCCCCATCTGGTAGAAAAGAAGATGCAATCTTGATGTGTTGGTCAACATCAAGATTGATGCAGGCATGACGTGTGTTCATCAAACCTCTATTCCTCTGAGTCTTCCAGTGCATTGGCAGCCTCTATCAGCAGCTCAGTTGTGTGAAGATATGTTTTGATCAGGTTTAATGCATAATGAATAGGGCGGGAACTTCAATGCTTTCCCGCCACTTGCAAAGCAGGTCCACTTGAGGTTGATTTTTACTTGGAAAAACAATCTGATTGTTTTTCCAATAAATACTGTTTTCATAAAAGGAATTATCTGGTCAGTGAAGCTCTTCAAGCCTAAAGCAGCATCTTAATGCTAAACATGTTGCTGCTAACGTCAGCGTCTGCAGGCCACGTTTCTAAAAAAAAGGTGCCTGAAAAACTGGAAAGCTGAATAGATAGAATAGCGATGTTTGAATATCAGATTAAAACAATAAATATCTTGGTTGTTGAGCTAAAAATATCTTTATGCAATAATTTAGCAACAAAAAACTGTTTTTGAATTGAAAATTTTGATTACTTTGTTGAAGTTTGATTAAATTATGATTAATTGATCAAACACCCTGCTAATAACGCAATTAAAATTGTAATTAATTTAGTTAATGTTCCCAATTAAATACGCTGAATGTCGTTCACCTGTTTTCCTGTTGGAGTTTTGACTCCGGTAGCTGTGGATGATTCATGAACCTCGAGAACAGCAGCTTTTGTGGTCCACAGCGGGAACCCGCTGGTTTCTTTCCTTCTTCTTGTGAAACTCTGTGGATTCGTGTTGCACGACTGCATTCCGACACAGCAGTGTTTTTCCCGTGGTGCTTAACCCTATGGGAGCCTCTGTAGTCTGGGAGATGTAAAGGTTATCAGCTGCTTGTGGCCTCCAGGGAGTACATCTGCTGGCAGCTCACAAAATGTGCTGCCTTGCCAGACGCACGCAGCAACACAAACAGAAACCCAGAAAATAGAAACGGATCTACACCACTGTATGTGTTAGACCGTTTACTTCTACCTCCATTCAAAAACTCCACACTGAAGCTCCAGCAAGATGATTTAAATCAGTGTCACTACAGATTTTTCTGCACATTTGATGGATGATTTAGGATGAATCAAATCAAAATGTTCTCAAGCGTTAAAAGAACTTAAAGTACCATCTGTACTGATTCCATACCTATGCCTGAATAACAGCTAAATATTCTGTCTTGACAGACTTTATCTTGTATCTTTTTTTCTTTGCTTGGCCTGTCTTGATAACAAGTTTCCTGGATGGTAAATTGCCCCAATAATTATTGCAATAAGTGAGAATGTTCAAGTAATATATCGATAATGGCATAATGATGCAAGTTTCCCCTCTCAAAGACCAGTAAACGTTTACTTTGTAAGGAATCAATGGAACTGCAACATATTTTAAATATCCAAAATTAAAACATAACCAAAGCTATAAATATAATGCAATATGAAGTCTCTGTGAACAAAATTTCCCTTCAAAAATATGAATTAGAATGGAAATAATTGAGCTCATTTTAATTTATAATTTGATTGTTTATTGCAAAAATCTTAATCTTTGCATAAATTAGTATTTACACAAATTTAAATCTGAAAATCTCAGATAACCAGATAAAGCTTCTATTTAATAGTTTTACTCCAAGAAGAACAGAAAAGTTATTGTGCATGTTTTAAATTGTAGCTAACAGAACAAATAAAGGTTTGCTACAGAATCAAAGGTTGAAGAAACTTCTTGAAAAACACAGGTTTTGTCTGCGCAGCAGCCGAACGCGAACCAAATCTGCCTTTTTACCCCCCAAATGTACGACACATCCGATTGTCTGAACAAACCAATTCTGATCCAATTCTGATCAAGACAGGCCAAGCAAAGAAAAACAAAAAATCTGATTTATCCCATACGTGCTTCTAATTTATAAACTGGTACAAAAAGCTGCAATTTTTCAACAATTAAACTTTCAAGATCAGACGCCATAACCACTTCAGTTGGTTTCGACAGTTGGTATTAGTTCTCCCTCTAAAGTAAAACATTTGCATACCTGTCACTAGTCTACATTCGCATCACATTACATGTAAATTCCTTCTGGATGTTCAGCTTTGTTGATGGTCAGAGAGAGCTTTCAGCTGCTACGCCATGAGCTATACCAGGATAAGTCCTGCTTTCTCCAAACGTTATGAGTTATTTATTTATTTAGGCCTGAGTCTGGCCCCAAGTGAGGCTGGACTCTGTTTAGGCATCTGGTTGTCATTGTTCCTCTGTGGGCGTCGGGCTTGGTCTGAAAGAAAGGCCCGTTTCAGAGCCTTTAAACGCCTCTGCAGTGCTGCTGCTCACAAGTCAAAACCTCACACATTTGGATTGTTTTCCTCTTTTCTCGTTGCTCTGTACACTTTTATTTATTTGTATACTTTATTTTTATTGTGTTTATGGATGGACAGTTGCATGTTTGGACAGTTATTCCTCCTGGTTCTGGATGCTGTGCAGCTGGAAGGATTTTTGATTTTACTTTCTCACTTTGAGACAGTTGTTGTGGTGCGTAACCACAGCAACAAGGGGCTATGTTTACAACCGGGAGTAACTGATTAGCATTTCAAATCATGGTAACTACTCTGATCGTACAGCCAGACAAAGAGGAGAGGCAAAAGAAAATGAGGTGGATTAGCAGAGCAACCCAACAACTACTGGTGTCATAGAAAAAGGAAATTTTTCTCTGAAATATCCTCTTAGCTGCCTGGAAATTGAGCTGTTAGTATGTCATGACAGTCATGTCATAAAGCAACAGTCTTCAGTCATTTCAGACGTTTCTCCGCATTTTAAGAAAATAAAGTCTTTTATTAACCTCATATTCTGCATTTCTAAGATTCAAAACTCTTGACAGAAACCAAATGTGCGCTGCTTGGTTATCTAATAGTGGGTAATGATTGATGCAGAAACTGAGAATACCTGCATGACTTTCTGATTTGTGTCCTAACCCGTTTCCTCTCTCTCCGTCAGGGAGAACCTGGCCAGTGACATGTACCTCATCTCCCAGATGGACAGCGACCAGTACGTGCCAATCGTGACGGTGGCCAACCTGGACCACGTCAAGAAGCTCAGCACTGACGTGGAGCTGATAGTGGACATTTTACGATGTGAGTAAAGCGCTGTTGTCGCATCGCTCACCTCCATGTTTAACCACCAGCTTTAAAACAAACAGCGTGACGTCAGTCAGCTGCAGCAGCCGCTCAGGAAGTGGTTCACACTGATTTAGCTGGACTGATTATTAAGGTGCACTGGATTTAAACGCAGCCTAATTTGAAGCTACTTGCTTTGTTTTGTTGCTCAATCATGTCCTTCCAACAGCTTGGATTTACATTTTAATTTAAATTGGAGAGCGGTTGCTGCTAAAGAGTTCAAATTAAATAAGATTTATTTTTTTAAAGAAGAAATATATTGTTTTTAAAAAAGTTTATCATGCCGTCTGCCTGTCCATGTTCATTCATGTCTGAGCCAAGATCTGCAAAATCAATCAGATTGAAAACAATTTTTCTATGATTCAGTTTTCTTTTCAATAAATTAGGCATACAATATTTTAATTAAACAAGCCAGACAGATATTTTTAAAGAGAAGAAAATAAATTAAGTGAAAAAAAAAAAACCTCTCTCAGACTTTGACTTTAAATTTAAAAAAAAATAAATTAACTATCAAAATGTTTGGTGCTGGAACTTCGGTCTGGTGCCACTGAAAAATATTTGTTAATCCCACAGAAAAATATTGATGGAGATTTTTTACCAACCAAAAAACTATCAGTTTCAAAATAATTAGGAACATCCTGAGGAAGGTGGAGAACCAGAACATGCAAGTTACTCAGAAAGATTTGAGATTCAAACCAGAGACTTTGTTGCTACAGGCCATTTAGTCCAAAGCAACAAAGAATGTCTGATTGATTTTGAAAACGTCTCCGTCATCCTGCAGCGTTGCCATTGGTCCAGGTGGACGAGAAGGGGGAGAAGGTGCGACCCAATCAGAACCGCTGCATCGTGATCCTCCGAGAGGTTCCAGAGAGCACGCCTGTAGAGGTCAGTGTCGGCGAGATTAAACACAGCCTGAAGGGATTTTTTCATTATTCACACTGATCTCTTTTTGTCTGTTTACAATATTTTCATGATCTTTGTTGTTTTTACTCTGGATCACTGTGTCTTTCTGTTCTGGTTCTCCTCGTTTTTTCTCCAGGAAGTGGAAGCCCTTTTCAAAGGGAACAACTTACCCAAGTTTATCAACTGTGAATTTGCCTACAATGACAACTGGTTCATCACCTTTGAGTCAGAAGCAGATGCACAGCAGGTAACCAGCGTTTCCTCCCCAACCTGAGTCGGGTCGATAAAGTCCTAAGAAAATCTGGGAATACAACCGTCTGTCTATCTGTCTCTCTCTCTAAAAGATCTGGAACTGATTTATTTTTTTATCCCATCATTTTTTTCTCCAAAGGCATATCAGTATCTTCGTGAAGAAGTGAAGACCTTCCAAGGGAAGCCAATTAAGGTATCTAGCCGGCCATTTACAGCCTCTGAGCTGTAAATGGTTGTCGCCTCTGTTTTTCACTCATTACTTTGTTTTTAATTGTGGAAGCAGAATACAATCACTTACTGCCTTTCTGTTGTTTTCTTTTTATTTAAAAGGATGCCTAGATGTCAGTCCTGTTGCATAATTAATTAGTTCTGTTCATTTAGAAATAAACTCATCTCCACTGGGCAGTGAGCTGACTGCCTTCAATAAATCCTTTGATTTAAAAAAGCTGACATGTTTTAGATCTTCATCAACTTTTCATGCAGCATGTTTGCAGCAGAGTAAACATCCATATTTAATAACCAGAGATGCTGTTAGGAGAAATCACTGCAGATAGGAGTGCTTGTACTTCTATTTTCAGTTGATCTAAACACAGATTTTTTAAAAATTTTCTGCACATGCCTTCAGTGGTTTAGGAAATATTATGTCGATTTAAATTTGTCCACATACAGTGGTGTAGAAAAGTTTGTCTCCTTCATTTCCTATTTTTTTGCATGTTTTTTTTTTCCCAATTCAGCGTTTTAGGGCATCAGAACAACTCAAATTTATCAGTCAAGTTATATCAGTTGATTGATATTTAAATTGTTTTAATCTTCTGAAACACTGAACATTGCAAAAATACAGGTATGAGCGTGTTGTTAGACAACAATTATTTAATATGTAAAATTGCTAGTTCCATTGTCAGATTATTTCACTTATAATACGGGAAAATGTCTTGTTATAAGTGAAATAATCTGCCAAAAAATTTGTACTTTTTCATCAATATTATGACTGGGCAGAAAAACTCACTCCATGAATTTTTTGCTTACATTGTTTAGTAAAGAAACATGAAATAGAAACTTCTCTGAAGCTGAATTTTATTATAGTTATAGCTCCACAAAAATCAAACCTGATTCATTCCAATCATCCTTAAATTCAATAAATACAAATATAAATTACCATTCAGATCAATTCAAGATCAAATTCAGCTCAAAATCAACTTTCATTGTGATGACTGATGTTTCTTGTGATCTAAATCTAAGACTTTTCTCCCCGCCAGGCGAGGATAAAGGCGAAGGCAATCGCTATCAACACTTTCATGCCAAAGAACGGTTACCGGCCAGTGGAGGTGAATCCCTACGCTCAGCAGCAGCAGCAGCGCTACACGTCCTACTACATCCCGCCTGTTTACAGTCCGCAGCAGCAGTTCCCCCTCTACAGCCTCATCACGCCGCAGGCCTGGTCCACCACGCACAGCTTCATCGACCCAGCGCTGGTACGCTTCGCAGCACACACTGGGCTTAAAGTGGCTAACTGAAGTAAAATCTGTACCAGGATGATGATTTATTGGGCCAGTCTGGGGGGGAAACCATCATTCCAGACAGAATAATTCAGCTTTTGTGGGTTGATTTGTTTTGAGTAGTGTGAATTCTTTTGCTCAAAAGTTCAGAAATGACTCCATCCAGTTCTGGATTAATAAAATTAATCATAATTTATTGATTACTGAAATAACTCTCAACTACTTTAGTAACCGATTAATCATTAACTTGAGGATACAGACTCAAAAAAGCTAATTGTCAAAGGAGTAATTGAACCTAAACGGCTGAAAACAAAAAAACATTTAAAATAAAATAAAACATTTGACTGTAAAGATTTTCTACCCAGAACTCCTGAAGTGGCAGTTTTAGCTTCACTTGGCTCAAATTTGGTAAAATTTCTCCTATCAAGCACCCTTTTCAACTAATTAATCAGTTAATCCCAAAAATATTCCCTAGATTAACCATGCACTGTATTCACGTTAAATCAAGCTGGAAGAATCTTTTATCTTAAATGGAAAATTATTGTCTTAATTTCTGTTCAGATTATGTTGTTGTTTCAGCAAATGGCGTTTTTTGAGTCTTTAATCTCCAGTTAATGATGGATCAATCACTAAGTTTGTTGGCTGTTATTTCAACAATAAATTAATGGCGACTAATTGTTTCTGCTCTGAGGTGGTTCAATGAAAAAAACTGCAGAATTTGTCAATCTTTTAACCGATTAGTCACCAGAATAATCAGTTAATCATCAGAACAATCGATCAGGCGTGTCCCAGCTAAACGTAGTTTTTAGCTGCAGCTTTAACACACTTCCTGTTCGTGAAGCTGATGACTGAATGAATCTTCCAGGTCACCCCCTTTCACAACAACCAGTTCATCAACGGATTCACCACGTCACACAGCTTCAAACCAGCAACGTCGCCGCTCACCGTCAGACACTTCTCCCCCAGGAACAGGTTGGTCCTTCTCTCTGACGCCCAAAACAAAAACGTTTCCAGCAGCAGAACTGAAATCATCACCTTCCCCCTGATGTCTTCTGCTCAGGAATCACAGCAAACCGCACCTGAGGCCGAGCATCCCCACGGCGGACCGCAGCTCCGGCCTCCTGGACAGCCCCAGCCTCTTCCCCGGCTTCGCCAGCGAGAGGCTGAACGGGGTCCGCAGCAGCCCGCCGGCCCGGCTCCCCTCCGGCCAGCCCAGAACCAGGCTGCCCTCCACCGCCGCCTTCCCCCGCCGCGACGCCGCCGGCACCGGCCGCGTCACCGAGCCGCTAATCCCAGATTATTCCCTCGGAGTCGGCCGGGGAAGGTAAGTTGCTCTGCAGGCCGCTGTGATGTGGGCTTTTTAATTTCAAAGATTAAATCTTCAAAAACTAAAAATTCGATTAACCAATTAAATGTAACTTATCGCTAAGATTTTATTCACTGGCAAAATGTATAAAAAAATTATTAATTACTAAATGGTAATACTTGATTAAGTTTGATAAAAATTGATTAATTGGTCAAATTTGATTAATCGCCCGCCCGGTCAGGTTCTCAGCTGGAATGAAGTTTTGTAAATTCAGACGTTCCCTTTGTTAAAGGAAAACTTTTTCTTCTTCCAGGAAAAAGAGGGATGAAAAGTTTACGGTGAGTGATCCTCCTTCCCGTCGTCCATCAGAACGGTTCTGATGTGGACGTGTCCGGTTCTGAGTTTCTGTCCGTCTCCGTGCAGAGAGCCACGCCCCAGTCGCCGCCGCCTCCCAAGCCCCCGTCTCCCAGCTTCGAGCTCGGCCTGTCCAGCTTCCCGCCGCTCCCGGCCGCCGGGCAGCTGAAGGCGGACGAGGCGTTCGACAGCCGGCTGGCGAGCAGCGTGGTGCTGGGACCCACGAAGGAGCGGGTGAGAACCGGACCTGCTAGCAGGGTTCTGTCGGGTTTTATCCTGATTAACGGAGGATCAGCGGTGGGTCCGCATGCTGCCAAGAACGCCGCCTTTAAAGGATGGAGGCGTTCCTCAGGGTTCACTACTTAAAACACTGGAAAAGTTTGGAATCTGATTTAAGGTTTTTCATTCCTTAATTGTTTTCTCTTCTTCCTTCCTTCCTTGTTTACTCTTTTACTTCCTTCATTCGTTCCCTATTTGCTTCTTTTTTCTTATTACCTTCCTTCTTTCCTCCCATCCATCCTTTTTAAATTTTTTTTAAATTTTTTCTTGTATCCTCTCTTCTTTCCTTCCTGTTTCTAGATATTTAAATCTCGATCTAGAAATAGATTAAGATTGAACTGGAAACTTTAGTTTGGCTTTGGAAAGTTAAATGTGGGAAAATCGAATCTGGAGGTTTTCTTTTGAAAGAAATGTTGTAACCCTGACCCCCTCCTCCAGTTTTTGACCTGAAACACCGTAAACATGGTGAACCGTGGAGTCAGAAGGTTTCTATCGACTGATGCTTTCCAGGAACCGTTCCTTTAACCAGATCTTCTCCTCCTTGTTCTTCTTCTTATTCCAGACTGTGAATCCGGACCCCAGCGGTGGCACTGTTCCCCCAGCCGTTCCCAAAGAGCCTCTCCGGTCCTCCGCCTCCCCTCTGCCTACCAGCTTCCAGCCCTCCCCCTCGACCCCGAACGCCCCCCCGACCTCCACGTCGACCCCCGGCACGCCGCTGAGCCCCGCCCCCTCGGCCTCGCTGTAAGAACCGCAGCAACAAACACAACGGAGACGATTCTGAAGGCCAGACTGTACAACCTCTCAGCCTCCTGTTTCTGTTTTCCAGGGAGGTGAAGGCGGCGGAGGCGAAGACGAAAGAGGCGCCGCCATCGGTGGAGCGCGTTCCCGTCACGATGTCCACCGCCAGCAAATCGGTTCAAGTCAACGGCGCCGCCACGGTCAGTGTGGGCAACACGTTTTAAGTTTCAGATATATTTACCTGATTTTAGTTTATATAAAAAATAAAATCAGGAAATACAAGAATTTTCCACATCAGTTTCTTTCAATGAAAAACTTATAAAACTTTAACATAAACTGCAGGTCTGTCTGGTGAATTTTTTGTTAAAACATGTTTTTCATTCACTGGGTTGAAAATCCAGAAATTTCACTCAAGAATGAAAAAAACAAACATTTTTTCCCAAAAGAAAATGACTGCAGTAAATGTAACCAGTTACTCTCTGTTTTTTTGGTCTTAAATTTAATTCCATGTATCATTAAAAATGTTTTAAAAAGTCTTAAATCTGATTTGTTGAAACTTTTCTTCCGGCCTTCAGGAGCTGAGGAAGCCGTCCTACGCCGAGATCTGCCAGCGAGCGAAGGACGCCCCCACGCCGCTGCATTCAGCCCCCCCAAAGGAAGCCAAGCCAAGCTGCGCTGCCCCCGCAGGCGAGGAGAAGAAGTGCAGCGACGCCTCCTGTGCGCCGTCAGGGGAGCACAAACCCAGAGAGACTTACCACCCGCCCTCCAAAGTCGGGCCCGCCTCCACGGCCCGGCCCCTGAAGGAGGGTCGGAGGCCGGCGGGGCGCTGGGCCTCGCCGCCCCCCCACCCAGGGAAACCCTCCAGCAGAGACGCCCACCACACCCCGCCCAAATCGCCACAGTGAGGCGGGCCCTCCTCTTCCTCCACTAAGCTCCACAGAAGTCTAAAAAAACGAGTCAGGGCTACTCCACTTCTCCCCCAGTATCACCAGTCAGCAACAAGCATAGAGGACGCCTTCTTCTCTGGATCAGGGCTTGCAGACATAAAGCACTTTACTGTGCATGTAGAGCACCGTCTCTTCTTTTTTTCTGCTTCTTTTTTTGGTTTATTTATTTGATTTTTCATTGATTTTTCCCTCGCTTCTCTGCAGCAGTCTGCCATCACGGCGCCGCGGCCCAAACGGACTTCATTCTGGGATTTCATTATCATTAAATTTCCTGACTTATTTACACTAACTTTCATTATTTTTATATGGGCAGTTACAGTTATCTACCACTAGCTATCACCCTCTTTTTTCTTTTTGCCTGGCCTGTAACGGCAGCAAACTGTCCCTGATTTATACTTTTCTGCTGGAAAAAACTGGGAGAAATCTGTCGAAAATCCATTGGTTTCGATCCGAGATGTCGGAAAACCACCTGGGAAAACTGTAACACTAGCTATCATTCAGGTGTTTGCAATTAATCAGAATATTCGGAAGACGGTGCTAGATTCCTGGAGTCAGTCACTGCGAGTTTTCTCAGTTTACGTCTACAGATATTTAACTAACACAAGAGAAGTAGGAGGGAATTTGGTCTCCATAGTTTTCCGGACGGCATTCCCAGCATTCAGTTGTTTTGACGACTTCTTAAGGATTATTCGTTTTTTCCCCTTGAGGTGGTTGTTGCTCGTGAAGCGCTGGTTAGCGGATGGTGAATCCAGAATGTACAAAAAGCTAGAATGGGCCTGGAATATTTTCCGGGAAGCGGAAGAGATTTGTGTTTGCTTGCATGTTGAAGAGGCAGAAGCAGGTCGGTTCGGTTTCGGGTCGGTTTCTCCTGGTTTCGATTCGCTTAAAATGGGAAGACTTAAATATCAACTTAAGCACACACGGTTTGAGGGTTTTTTTCTGGCTTCTTCTCTCCGGTTTTCTGCAAAAAGGAGCTGAAGTTTAAGCACAGAGAGGGAATGTTTGTGATTTTCAGACACTGTAGCAGCCACTGTGGCAAAATCTTTAAAAAATTCAAATTTTCATGAGAAAATTCCTATTTTTGTCGTTGCGTTACCGTCCAGAAATGAGAACCGCGTCTCGATCAAGTCTTCCTCCAACACAAAATCCCACTAAAGGAAAACCGGAGCCCGTTTGGAAAAGGGAAAAGCTTCTTTTTCATTAGTTTTTATGCTGCTTTTCATTTGGATACCTACTTTATTTTTTCTTCTGTTTTTGTTTTGAAGGACTGAGATGCACTCGGATGGATTGATTCCTTTTTTTCCTTATTGGTGGGAAATGATGAAAAAGTTTCCATATCCAGTTATTTATAAAGCAGAGCTGTTTTCTTTTTAAGTGAGAAGATTTGGGGAATGAAAATCCATGTTGAAGACTCTGTACACATAAAACGTTTGAAAAAAAAAATCCATCCAGTGTTTGAAAAACTTGAATTTTATTTAAACTTGAAAAATAACTTTGCCTTAACTTTTCTACAAGACGAGCATCGAGTTTTTATTTCTCCTCAAGAGGGAAAAAAAAAAATCCCCCCCGGATGTTAACGAGCTTAACGAAGCGACGCTGTGGAAAATATTTAGTCTTTAGACAGAAAATCTGGCAGCGTTTACTTTTCTTTTCACTGATTTCTGTAAAAAATTGTACGAAAGACAAAAGTTTTTGTTCTTACTTTAGTTCCAGGTTGTTTCTGTTTGTTTGGTTTCTTTTTGGGGGGGAAACGTTCTAAACCTTGTAAAAATGCAACTAGTCCAAACTGTATTAAAATGTGCACTTTGAAGTATGTGCTTTGCTTGTACAGTTGTAAATACTCAGAAAACTATAAGAGGTACCTTAAAATGATTATAAAAATATATTGATCCTTGTTAACTATAATGTCGCTGGATGTAGGATATATATAAAAAAAAAAAACGCAAAACAAACAAAAGTGTTGTTGTGCTTTTGGAAAATAATTCTTTTTTTTAAATGATTAGTTTGCAGAGTTTGATTTCTGCTGAAATGTTTTGTTTTTCGTTGGTTTTTGTCGTCTGGCATTCCATCTTTGTTGTCACCTTCGCCCTCCTCCTCCTCTCAGGCCGGCTTCTCTTTCACTGCATTCACATTCAAATTTTGGCCACTTTTAACAAAAAAAAAGATCTCCAACAAAAAAAAGCACTACATATTTATTATATTTTTACACATCAACTGGAGCCACTAATGCTGAATCTGTCTAATCCAATATAATTAGATTTAATTTAGAAGAAAAAAGCATTATGGTATCTGAACACTAAGACAACAAACTGCTTTTTTATGTATTAATAGGTTTGCCATCCTTATAGAATGAGTTTTAGGTGCAGAAATGATCTGAAATAGACAATTAGCTTGGAAATAAGAAAAAAATGTGTTGGAAAAGATGGATAATAATCATTTAATTGTTTAAAACGGTAAGATGCAGTTTTTGCTGATTGATGAATAAATTAAAGCATTAGCAGAGTTGATTCATCTGGATCTGATGGAAGTCTTTTTTTCCCCATATTTTCACATCCTGAAATTTTCCTGGTCTCTGTGTCGGGAACGTTACGGAAAAACAGAAACTTTGAATCTGGTGAAAGAGAAACCCAACTCTTGGCTTTTAAAGAGTGATGCTTGATTCCCCAATCAAAATTTGTTGTTTTTTACACCATCTGTTTGTACAGCAGGTGGCGCTACAGAGTCGATTCAGAAGTTCTTGGGTTCTGATTTGCTGAAGGATAAAAACTTTCGCAACACAGAGAGAAACATCCAACTTTTTGTGTGTTTTCTGGAGTTTTTCCTCTTCTTTCTCGTTCTCCTGATAAATGTACAAAAAGATTTAATTTTCAGGCTTCAAGGCTCAACTGGAATCACTGATTAGTTGTGTGTTTTTGGGTTTTTTTCTTCACCGGTGCCATCACACAGGCCTGCTGTTCATTTCCTGACTGAGCTGAAAACGTCTCACGATGATTATGTTGACGAGCCGAGGAGCGTCTGGTTGCATGTTTCAGAGAACAAAACCAGAGGAATACAGACTGATGAGGAAAAAAGAACTCTGGACCTGGATGAAAAAAAAAAAGCTTCATATCGATCTTGTCATCTCGGTTCTCACGGTGCCATTCTTCGGTTGGTTTCTCTCTCGCTCTCTGGTTGCATATCTGACTTTATCAAAGACGCGACAAAGAGAACGACGATGACGGACTGCTTAATCGGCTCACTGTGGTATAACTCATTAACTCTTCCTGAGCTAACAGCTGTGGACAATCGGGGGCTCGGGACTGTTAACCCAGCGGGTCAAAGGTCACAGCAAAGAGGGCTTCTTTCTTTTAGTTCTATTTTTAATTTCTGGGGTTTGTGTTTGTGTTTGTTTTGTTTTTTTTGTTCCATTGAGACTGGAATCAAGCGTACATGTCGGCTCTAGATAATTTAAGTTACTCTTGTGTCATGATGTAAAACTGTCTAATTTGGAGAAAAAAAATGTAGCTTACTGAAAAATAAAGATTTAGGCACTGTTGAAGAGCCAATGTCGTCATCGTCTTCTCTGCAGAATCTGTTTTCTTGACGATATTGCCTTTAAAAACAGTTTGAAAAATCTGATTTGCTCTGAAAATAAGAAGTCGCATAACAAGTAGTAAGGTGCAAGGGGAAAAAAAATCACAATTTGAAATTTTTTAATAAATAAAAACCTGAAAATTGAGGCTTGCATTTGTATTTAATCCCATTGGATGAAATGATTTGGAGTAAATGTCTGAAATTTGCTTCCGTTCTTTAAAAAAAGAATTGAGATTAAATGGAGGGTTAATTTTGAAGTCTGGACTTTGACTAGGCTATTCTAACACAAAGATGCTTTGAGCTAAATGTCAATCAATATAGTTTCCTATTTTTTGTTTGAAAGATGTGAGGTTTGCCTAATTTAAATGAAAGCATCCAGTTTTCAAAGTTGTTAAGATAGAAAAATAGAAAATTCTGAGTAACATCAGTTTGTAACAAAAAGAGAAGATTTTATCTTTTTAATCATGTCAAGTAGAATAAAAAATGTCACTATTCACTCTGAACTCAGATTATTGTAAATGTCTCCCCTGTCCTCGACTCCCTCAGAATTTGGGGATTTTTAGTTCAAGTGACAATTTATCAATTTAATGAGAATAATGTAAAAATAATAATAATAATAATGGAAAAATTAAATGCACTGATCTTGAATTAGAAAAACGCCACTTTACTGCATTAAGTCTTTATATTGCTCTGACTTATCTAAGAAAATTAATCGGTTTGGTGTGAAATACCCCGAGTCGCCACCAGATGGCAGCAGCCTCTCAGAACAGATTTACTTTATTCCGCTTTTAAATGATCTTTAAATCAAGTCAACACTAAATTAAGGAATAAACAACAAAACAGCAAATAAACAACAATAAAAATTATATATTTTGGTTACAGCACCAAAAACAGTGTTTACTCAACAGTTTTGTCACATTTACTGTTCATTTATAAATTTTCTTTGTTAAAGCAGTGGTAAAATTCATAATAATTAATTGAATAAATGACCAAGTGTTATAAATTAGCTTATCTTAGCTTAGCATTTTTGCAGAACCAGGTCAAATAGTTACATCTTTCATGGTTCCCACTTGAAATAGTAACATGTTTATTTTCTCTTCAACAACCACAATGTTTGTTTCTGTTTTTAGTTTTTCTGTTTATTCATAAACATCCAACAACTGGAAAACAACTAGGATAAAACATCAGCCTGTATTATTTTTAGGTATTTTGGGAATACCTAACATACTGGTTTCTAGTATGTGATAAATAAATAAATGTGGCAGAATTCAGTCGACATGTTAATTTGTTCCATGTATCCATGTTCTTTATGTACAGACATACAGTCTGAAGATCATTAAATGTCATGGGTAGTGTGGCCATTATCTTATGAATAATAACATTTAGAACATTTGTATTTTCGTTGATAAAAACTGTGAACAGTTTGAAACCGTGAAAAAAGAAAAGTTGACATCTGGCGCCCCCTGGTGGCTCATTTTCCGCTCCATTTGTCGGGTGTATTTTTATCCACATCATTTTTATTGGAAACACAAAAACACACTAAACATATTGTCCCCTTAAACTGGGAAAACAAAGACACCACATCTAATAATTCTGTTCTTAGTCTCTAGTCCTTGAAATTATACTTGCAAATAACACAAAGTTAGGAATAATTTACAAAAAACTAAACAGGAAATGCAATCTGATTTCAATCTCAAATTAAAAGCACAAGGAGCGGATTTATTTATTTTACTATTATTGTTACTCTTATTGTTGTTTCATCATTTAGTCTTTTATATCATCGGATAAGGAAGGCCATTGCAAAAATAAAGTATTTGTTAGCAATAAAAACATCAATATGTCAAGCAAATTTCATTTATTCATAATAATAATAATAATAATAATAATAATAATAATAATAATAACAATAATTATTATTATAAAAATTATAATATTTATAACAATAAAACAATAAAATAATAATAATAACAATAATAATAATTATTATTATTATAATGAATAAATTATTTTATTCATTATTTTTACTTATTTTATTTAATGCAATATATCTTGCAAAACATTTTTACATTTGCCAATAGTTGACAAAAGGATTAATTTAACAGTTTTAAAAAAATGCTTTAATGATGTTTGTAATGTTTTATCCAGACACAAAAATAAAGCTGGTGATGTAATGACGTGAATTAAACTTTGCAATCACACTGCTGTCCTTGCGTAAACTTTATTCGGGATTTATCAGAAGAGCTACAGGTGTCTGACTGCTGCCGCTCTTATTGTGAAAGCCAGCTCACCGGAAGTCTCTTCAGCCTTGCGCTAGCTTGGCGCTTGTTTTGCGGAGTCTCCGCTGCCGCACACGGAGCCACACGCTCAACGCGGACTCGGACCGACTTTGGATTTCTGCTTCTTTTTTTCCCGGGGAGTTATTCGGAGGAAAGAAAATCCTGGAGCGACAAAACAAGGAGTAAAGAGCCGGAAAACAGAGCTGAAAGTCGGCTTGTGTCGGAGGAATGGCGGACCGGGACCCGGTGCCGCTTCCTGCGGAGGTTCGGGCCAAACTGGCCGAGCTGGAGCTGGAGTTATCCGAGGGTGAGTAGGGGGATTCCCCCGCGGAGCTCGGTTCTGGTTCTGGTTCTGCTGTTTTGACGGGATGACAGCTCAGAGGGTTTTTCTGCTGTGGGTTGGAAAAGTCAGAAGTTGAAGTCCGGCTTGATGAAAACACACATGGCGCTGATTGATGGAGGGATGCAGAGGATGTGCTGGAGAAGCTGTTTGCAAAAATAACATTTATTGCTGATTTAATATTTATTAAATCAGTGACTAATGAGTGTTTTGGAATATGAATTAAAACCCCAACTTTTTAATTCACGCTTTCTGCTTGTTTTGGAGAAATAATCAGCTGATCTAAAATAGCAGTGGGAAAACTTTTTAAAACAATTAAAAAAAAATAAAACCACCAAAAATGTTGCAACTTAAAAAAAAAATCTCAACAATAAATTCGTTCAACTTTTGATATTTCACTTCCGCTAATTTACGTATTGGCTAAATATTTAACTTGCACCTAAATATTTAGTTATCAATACTTATTGTTAATGTTTCAGTTGGCAATTAAATGCTTGAAACTAGATATTTAGTTTAACCTGATATTTATTTTGAAAGTTAAATAATTAAACATTTTGCCTGCAAAGTTAAATATTTAACTCCATAACCAAGCTAAACAGTTAGCTAGTTAGCTTTGTTACCTTCCTAACTAAAGCTAAATATTTATCTCAGACTTAAATATTTTATTTAGAAACTAAATATTTAGCTTATTTAGCTTCCTAGTACTTATTTAGCTTGACTAAATGTACAGTTTGTAAACTAAACATTTAGCTTGTGAATTAGCTAATTTGTTTGGAACTCTGACATTTATGAAAGTTTGCATAACATTGTAAAAATATGACTTTGGAAAATGAACATTTGCATTTTTTGTCTCTGGCAAAATATTAGTATTACGTTTTCACTGTGTGACTTTACAAACGGGATCCTATAGTTTTAATTCAGACATTTAAAGCAGATTTGGCTCCATTTCCATTACAAATGCATGCAAAACTTTGTCAATAATGTTGAAAAAACAAAATTGAGCAATCTTATGTAATGCTTTCCATTAAATAAGAAAAGCAATTAAAATCACATGTGAAAAAGCTTGTTGATGTGATAAATCATTTTTTTAAAATCTTCCTCCAAACTACTTCCTGTCCTTTTCTTCTTTGTGGTTTCTGACAGTGACAACATCCTGGTTGTTGATCACGTGACTCATGTGATACTAAAATATTTTTAGCAAAATGCACCAAAACTTTTTTTAGTGAAAAATATTTTTTTTGTTTTCTTTTAGTTGGTGTTCATTCATTTACAAAATGTCAAATTGCATATTGTTGTGGAACAACACCTGGAACACTGTAGTAAGTAGATATTAATTTAAAAGTTCTCATTTTGACAAGGTTTATTTGATTTGGTCTTGAATTGTAGTGGCCCTCAAATGGCCCCAGCGCCTCACTTTGAACATCAGTCATGTAAAACATCCAGAAAATTTTTTTCCACACCTAAAATTTGGATTTGAATGGGGAAAAAAAGGAGCAAAGCAATGATTAGTCACACACACCCTGCAGCCAGGTGGTTTTCCTAAACGAGGAATCTGTTTTTTATCATCCAGTTTACAGACTCAGGTTGGTTTTCTAGATGCAAAGATGCAGTCTGGGTATTGATTTTCTCATTAGCTCTCCCTCCTCCCTGCTTGTTTCTTTTATTTTTTCCCAGATTGATATGTCGCTCTGCTGCAGCCTTTCTCTGTATGTCAGTGTCATATTTCAGCTGTTTTCCCTCCTGGAGGGACTCAGCCTTGTAAGGAGAAAACCAGAGGAAGGGGAAGTGTGTGTGTGCATGTGTGTGTATGTTTTTTTTAAACAGCTGAAATGCAGGGGAGTTAAAAAAAAGGTGACACACTTTCATGTGAAATTTCTCTTTATGTAAACAAGAGAAATGGGGTCAGATGCCCCGTTGTATTATTTACATGCTTAGCTGACGAATGCAAAGCTTTGACCCAATTTTGCAACCCCCCTCTGAAGCCCCTCGTCGCAGGATTCCTGCACTGCCTCAGAGACAGAAGAGGCCTTTGAGCAAGGCATTACACCCTGGTGGCTCTGGAGGAGCTGCAGAGAGCGATAGGGCTTAAAAATGATATCAGATCCAATTTTAATCTATTGTTTTCTTGCTTATTTAAAAAAATAAAAATAAATTGAGAACAAATATTCTTGGCGTCTGTTTAAATCATCCCTTCTGTGAATTGTGTGATGGAGTAATTATGAGAAAGAAGTCATAATATTGGCAGAATTAAGATGCAATTTTAGCAGAAAACTGAGGAAAAAAAGACATTTAATTGCATTAACTTCTACAAAGTCAGCTGAGGAAGGTGAATTTCTAACTAGTTAGAAATGAGACTAAAATCTAATTTTCTGTAAAGTTTTATTGAAATAAATAACAAATAAAGTCAATTAATAAGTATTGTAAACAACATTGGCCTTCAAAAGAAGTTCTGGTTGAGATGAAACTGAAGAAGTTCATCATCCAGTTTTTGCTAGAAAGAGAAAAATGATAAATCATACAAATAGTAATTATTAATTTATCACGTTATTAATTGGTTTGGGTCGGGCTTTTGGTCTGTTCTGGTGTTTGTTTGTTTTTTTGATTGGTGGGATTTGGGTGCAGCCTGACCTTTGGATGGAAACAGATAAGATGAAAGCTTTTATTCACCTTATCTGTGAATGTGAATCAGGATTTTTATGGCCGTCTGTGACTCATAAACAGAAAGCAGGACTGATGACTGATGTATCTGACTGTCGATCTGTGTAGATTTGATTCTATTAGCTTTAAACACCAAACATGGTCAGATTATTTACCAAAAATGTAACTTTTTAACGATGTTCGGTTAAACCTGGAAACTGTAGCAGGCTGTTATTCTCTAATATTTGATTTAAATTGTTTTACCTTCCAGTAAAGCTGCCATTAGTCTCCAACATAACCATCGGCGTCAGCTAAAGCAATCAACTTCCAAAAACATTGACATTTTCAATTGGTACATGATTTTTATAGATTATTTTGTTAAACTTTTCAATAAAATATTGTGCTGCTATTTGGTGTGTGCCCACTCTGCTGTCTGCAGGGACAGGTGCATGTGTCTGTGGGTGTGTACCCCACGTCATGTGTGGACAAAGCTGTCAATTTACTGTCAATGAAGCATACAAGGTTCCGAACACTCGACCTGGAGGCACGCCAAGTTGAGTCAGGAAACTATCTAAAATATGGAAGCACTTATTTATGATTGAATCCATTATGGATGCATTGATCCACTTTTTTTGCTACCGATATCTGAGATACCGGTAGCAAAAATTCTGATCCGATGCCGAAAAAACAGTGCTGAATTGACTTAAAATGTTTCTAAATCACAAACAGCTTGCATAGCTTCACAGGGTTGGGCAGACATTTAAAAACAACTTTTAATTTGTTCAGTCAGTGGAAAGTGATTAATAAACTGACAAAAAAATAGGTTGAGTAGTTTGCTCAAACATGCAAAGATAAACAGCTACAAACACTCGATCAAGGAAAATCAAAAACTTGTATGCGATCTTACCAACTTTTGCTGAAAAGTTACTTGTTTGTTTTGACTTATTTCATGTGTACTGATAAATCTGCACTAGAAACTGAACCAAAAATACTTTGGTTTTTTGCAGTGTAGATTTAGACTGACGAGATGTGCCCTTATTGTCACAAATACCTAATCTGTATATATATATATATATATATCTATATATATATATATATATATATATATTTCAGAACTGGGACTGATACAAATATTAAGACCTGATCAGTTCATCTCTATGAACCCAAAATGATTTCTCTGTATTGGGAGTTTGAAGATTAATGAACTGAAATCAATCAAACAATCGGTTGTTTTTGAAACGTTTTTTCCCAGCATCGTTCTTGCTGCTCTTGTCACTTTTGCGGCTGAAGCGTCTCCTCTTGAATCACGCCGCCTCACCTGCAGGACCACCGTTGCCATAGCGATGTCATTTCCTGTCCTCCACCCTGGCCGAGCGAGAAGCTCGTTTGCAGACCATAAATTCATATTTGCTCCTTCTTTCTTTTTTCTTTTTTTTGACGGCTCGCCAGCAGTTTTCCCCTCCAGGTTATCTGCTCCAACGTTTCCCACTGAAACCAGCTTTATTTGGATGGCCGGGAAAAACGCTCAGAAACTTTAGGGAGTTTTTTCTTCCTCTAATATGAACAGCAGGAGCAAAACAAAGCTAAATTTAATGCTAGCATGAGCTAGCATCCCTCGTCCTCTTGTTGTTGCTGGTGTCCACATGCTCGTCATCGGCTGTCAGCCGTCTCCTCCGGCCGGGTGGCTTCTCGCATTAATATTCATCGGCCCGCGCTGTCAACCTGCCGGCGCAACAAATCTGAGGGCTGGAAATGTCAGCGGGCCGAGGAGACGTACGTTTCAGGCCGAAGACAGGTTGACGTCTCCTTAGGAAGTGGCCCGGATGTGAAGGGAAAGGGGAATCAATGGCAGATTCACCAATTAGTACTTTAACCTGAAGAAAAACCCAGTTTACTTTACCTGTCTGCCATTTTAGCAAGTCAACATTTCAGCAGCTTCACATGCAGAAAGGTCTTAATTTGCTAATAAATCACCATGATTACCAGCTGGTGTGGGACATGTTTAGTTAGGACTGATATGTTTACTTTTTTTCAGATATGGCGCTGTCAGACGTCTTTTGGTTCCTTTCAGATGCAGCTTTAAAGGGATTCACGACTAGCTGAACATAAACATCTTGTAGTCTTTCTTTTAGCCCAAAAGTTGTGCTTTGACATATGTAAAAACCCAGGATTACTCAAAACATTTGACATCTTTACTATATTTTTCACCTGTGCAATGCATTCTGGGCCAGCGATGCGGGTAGCTTCAGTCCACAAAATGTCAGGATTGACGAAAAGTTTTAACGATCTGTTATAGGTAGATATCTATTGAACCAAAAAAGAAAGACTGTTCTAGCTAGAGCTAACACCATGAACAAGAGCTAATGCCATTAGCTATAGCTAAAAGTATTAAGAGGAGCCAACACATGTAGCAGAAGCTAACACATTTAGCAGAAGCTAACACATTTAGCAGAAGCTAACACATTTAGCAGAAGCTAATACATTTAGCAGAAGCTAATACATTTAGCAGGAGCTAACACATTTAGCAGAAGCTAACACATTTAGCAGAAGCTAACACATTTAGCAGGAGCTAACACATTTAGCAGAAGCTAACACATTTAGCAGGAGCTAACACATTTAGCAGGAGCTAACACATTTAGCAGAAGCTAACACATTTAGCAGGAGCTAACACATTTAGCAGGAGCTAACACATTTAGCAGAAGCTAACACATTTAGCAGGAGCTAACACATTTAGCAAAAGCTAACACATTTAGCAGAAGCTAATACATTTAGCAGGAGCTAATACATTTAGCAGGAGCTAACACATTTAGCAGGAGCTAACACATTTAGCAGGAGCTAACACATTTAGCAGAAGCTAACACATTTACCAGGAGCTAACACATTTAGCAGAAGCTAACACATTTAGCAGGAGAACGGTTATGCAACCAGTTTGGAAGAATTGCAGATATTGAAAACAAAAAACTGATAGATCATTATTGATTTGAACTGATTTAAAATGCTTTTATCATGCGAAGCTTTCCAGGCTCAAGCCTGGTTTGTAATCCAGCTGTGAAATCGCCCTTCTCATCTCAATAAAATGTGTTTTTTGTTTGTTTTCTTAGCACAGCTCTTCTGAAGTGGAGTTCTGGGCATTAGAACCACCAATAATCCACTGATTCAAAATCTTACCGTTTGTTTTTATTCAACAACTGTTGTTGTCTGTTAGCAAGGGCTAACGGTGTTTATTAGGAAAAACGTGTTCTGACCCTCTCCTGTGGGATGTTGTCAAATCAAATCCTGGGAACTGCCTTTGCAGCAGCTTGAGGTTTCCTCACCGCTGCTGGAAAATTTCTCCCAACGGCCGCCTGCTGCCCTGCAACCGTTGCCCCGCCGTGTTGCCTGTCAGGGAGGTGATGTCATTGCTGGAGCAGCCAGGAGGACGGAGCGGAGAGAGAGAGAGAGAGAGAGAGAGAGAGAGTTTTTCACTGCGTTTCTGTCAGATTGCATCATGAAGCGGCTCAGTCTGCCGCTTCCAGCTCACATGTTGCCGTTTTCCTGCCTCTGGTTGCATTTTTCCAAAGCAGCAACGCCTTATTTTGGGGTTGCCACAACAAAAACAAATAAAGTCAATTGGGGGAAACACATAAGGATGTGTTCTCGAATCTGTCCAGGTTTACAGTGTGACCTCCTGACCTTCTGCTCCTACTCGCTTCTTCTTTCGTCAATATATTCCTCTTTCACACTGGTCGAAAGTTTCAGTTGAATTTCTTTTTGTTGGTCTTTGCCTACCAGTTCAGTGGCGCATCTTTTCCAACTTTGTGGGAACTATAGGAATATGTTATGACAATAAACCGAAGGTCTTCAGCCACATCGTCTTGTATCAATGACATAAAAGACGGATAAATGTGACATGATTGTTCAGACGCTTTGAAACAACGCTCTGAAAACCTCAGGATGCAATTTACCTCCACATGTGGACCTGGAAAGAAATCTGCATTTTTTATTTTTAGTTTTTTTGTGAAAAGATCTGAATCAGATTTATGTTGCATTTCCATCTGCATCGCTGACGCCTTGCTGATTGTTCGTCTGTTTATGACTCTGAGACTCTCCAGCTTCTCCAAATGAAGAATAAAATGAAATTCGCTCAAGACTTTGGTTGTTCTGATATCTGGAAAGCAAAGAGCCTGTAAAGCCTGTGGGAATCTGCTGAAGCGAAACTCCGTCACACTTTCTGTTCAGTAATGTTGAAACTGTGAAACAACATAGAGGATGTGAAGACGAGCTTCACAGTCCAGAACGACTTTAAACACTGTTTTTGATTCTGATTTACAATGTTTTCTAAGCTATAAATGTCCAATAATGTCATGTTATCAAACCCCAGTTCGGTATCAGAGTATTTGATGACTTGCGTAGAAAAGTTATCATGCTTTTTTTGACTTCCTAAATATTTCAAAAAAATGTATTTTAATGATTTTCGTAATTGAAAGTACTTTTGTTTCTTAAGCCTCAGGTCAACCTCACTTGATCAGAAATGAAATCAAAACAAAATCCAAAAACATAAAAATCTTGATATTAAAAATACCTGCATGAAGTTTTTTTTTTCCAAACTTTTGCTTTAAAACTCAAAACCAGAAAGAAAGAGCGAAGTAACGTTCGTCAGCGACTCGGTCAGGAAATGCTGAGTCACTGGTTGCCGTGGTGACTCCCACCTTTTTGTGATGACGCGGCAGTGAAAACCCACAGTGAGTTTTTCTTAAAAACGGTTGTTTAATTTAGAACCAGGAAGAAAGAAAAACCTGCTGAGTGACGCAAGAGTCTCAGTTAAACTTAACCAAGGCTCCAATTATCGATGCACATATAATAGTTTGGAAATATGCTATTAATTTATTTCTAAACACTTTATAAATCATAAATACATGTTTATTATGTCTTAAGGACGAGAAGAAAATAAAATCTACTGGTTTCTTCCCAAATAGTCACATTTGGACATCAAAGTAGTCGCTCTAGAGTCGTTATCCTGAACATTTCAGATTACCTTGTAGGCACAATAAGGCTCCTTCTTACCATCCTAAATTAATGCATAATAAGCCGCTGGTAATGATTTATAAAGTGTTTATAAATGAACAGATAATATATCTATAAACTATTTATATTAACCATCCATAACATAATATTTCTTTTGCTTTTAATGAACTAAATGCAATTGTGTGGAACTTGTTGAAAAGAAAAACACTTATGTTAAGTTAATGATTCATTTTTTGGAGTTTTCCTTATTTGCATGCAGATGTGAAAGTTGAGACTTGAGTTGAACTTTTGGATCTGGCTGCTGATATCGATCAGGACTCTGAAAAGCTGCGTTCTCGTAATCGTTTGAAACTAATGGCTTGTAAAAATTCGTGCCTCGCTGGTTTATGGACACGAAGCGGAGTCGGGCCGGCCCGAAAGCTCGGAGTCGAGCTGCAGAGAGCGATGAACTCCATCTGGTTCCCAGCAGAATAAAAGCACCTCTCTTTCTTGTCTTATCCCAGGAATCTGCCTGGAATTGCCCCCATCTTTGACCACATTCTCCAAACCGGTTTCAGCCACTTTCTTTTTTTTTTTTTAGATTAGAGGATTGGCTTTAGGAGAAACGGGGGGTGGATAAGGAAAGCATTGTGCTGCAACGTTAACAACGCCACGGCTAGTTAGAGGGTTTTGGCTCCAGGTTCGTCTCTTGGAACGCTGGAGTGATAAAGTTTTTGTTGGTCCGAACAGCCTTCCAGGAAAAGCTGCCTGCCGGATTAGTTAGAAGATGATTCTAACATCTGCAGGAACGAGCTGCTCTTCATGCTTGAAACATCTGGATTTACCTGCAGACTTTAGCATGATGGCTATCTGCTTTCCAGGCTAAAACAGATCAGGTCACAGTGCATGACTGGAACGCTGCAGAAAAAAACACAAACAAAATCCACCTCCACTGGAGCTGCTGCTTCTGCCCAAAAAAGTCCAGATCTTGGCCCGAGGCTCCGGGACATACTGAACTGACAGAGCAGAAACAGCCGCACAGCTTTGAGCCTCCTGTATACAAACCATGTCGATTGTCCCCCAGAGTGATGGATCCGACCCCCGGGGCCGACTGGTGGGAGTCTGGAGCGCAGCCAGGGCTGGCTGGAGGTTTACAGAGATCCAGATGGCGTTTTCTCCATTTATAAATAAAATTACCTCTACACATCACAAACACTCTGCTCCACAGTTTGCCTTATTTCACCTCAAAGGGGACCTATTATGCAAAATTCACTTTTTGCTCAACACAGCGGTTTTTTGGCAATAATGTTTTTTGGTGTCAGGAAAATGAGCCAGTAAAAAATCTTTTGTATTGTGAAGGTGCTGCGTTACCAACACCCGTTAAAGGTAAAGTGAATTACACAGATTCAAACTGTGTACTTGGAATACTGAATACTGTACTGTTACATTTATGTAACAGACTGTGCAGTATTTCACATTAACACTTATATTGTCACGCTCAATAAATAAATCACAATCAATAAATAAATCAGTTGATGTTGTGTTTGTAAAGCAGAAGGACTGGAGTGAATTTGAAGTGCAGCCCTCAGAGCAGCAGATGAACAGGGATGCAAATTTACTGACATCATGTAAATTTGCACCTTCCAGGTGCAAAACTCAAGTTTAAAGACACAACTTTTAGAAATATTTGACATTTTTAGAGAAGTTTGCTCCTTTTTCATGTTGTGCTTCAGTTCAACTTGTAATTAAAAAATTTGAGGTCAAAGTTTTTTTTCTCGGTTATTTTTTGTTGATGGATTTTGAGCGGAGGATCAAGCTGATTTGTATTTCCCTGCTGGCGGAGCTCCACCACCAGGAGGGTTGGATTTATCTCAATGCGATCAGCACCGACATGAACAAAGGAAGAGTCGCCTCTGAATGGAGCAGAGAAAATGAGCTTCAATCAAGTTTGAGTCGAAATAATCCAAGAAGTTCAATGTTGGAAACCTGAACGGGTTTTTCTTGTTAAACTTCAGGATGTGTGAATGTTCAGAAGGGCAGAAATATTGAAGAGGACCTATTATGCAAAGTTCTGATTTTGCATGTTTTTGTACTTCCATTTGGGTTTCTGCTGCTTCCTAAACCATCAAACCGGTTTTTAGCATTAAGTTTTAGTGTCAGGAAAATCAGCTGTTACAAGTGGGTTTATGACCTAGAAACCACTTTGCTGCATTATTTTTGGCTGTGCAGGAGGCTCCACTTCTGCTTTTCAAGGATGTACATTTGTATAATGGTGTATCTATTTGCAGCCATTTTTACCTGCATGTGAAAACATGGAGCTGAGGGATGTTGCCATCAGCAGCTCATTTGGATATAAAGAGACAGGGACCTTATAATAGCTCAGAAGAACTGCACAGACTAAAATCTCATTATCTACAAATAATGTGGTGCAAAAAAATGCAATGAATGTTTTGTATGACCTATAAAGACATTCTAACCTGTTAAATGAAGCATAATAGGTCACCTTTAAAGGGCAGCATCACTTTGAAACAATCACTCAAATGGAGATTATTGTATTGATTTAAAAACATCCACACCTGGAATTGAACCAGATTTTTAACTCAGTTTTTCCTGCAGCAAATCCTCAGTCGTTTCCTTAGAGTCCAAACTGTCCAGCGGCATGCTGGGAAACATTTCTGACCCTTTTGAAGAGGAGTGGGAACCTTTTTGACCCACTTCATCTATTAGAGGGACGTCAGCATCTTCATTATCTGCGTCCTTCTAAGCGGCAGCGTGATGAAGACGAGTGATTTATGGATGCCTTTCATCCCACTCACAGCAGGGATGAAGGATGGGATTACCTCTTTTTTTTTTTTTGCTTCTTTCAGGTTTAAGACGCTCAGGGAAAACCAAAAATCAAACTTCTTGATGTTCCGTTTGTTCATCAGTGAAATCATTTGGCTTTCATTGTGCGATCTGTTAACTTTTCTCCGCCGTTCAGAAGGAAACGTGTTCAGCTTCATAACGGCAAATATTGCCTCAGATTATGAGGCGACGGTGAGTTCGACCAGCTTAAGCCTCTGAAATGTGTTGCACAATTCTAGCCTAGTTTAAAAATGAGGGTTATGAACTTTTCAGCATGAGGTCATATGGAAACTTCTCTGATTTTAACGCTGATGCAGGAAAAACCAAATATCTTTTAATCCAGCAGCAAAAGGATAAACAGATGACCTCATGTAGTTAGAGTTTTATTTCCTTTCCTGGGAGTTGGATGAATAAAACCCTAAGACTGAGTCCCCAGCGTTAAATTTAGCACAAAATCAACTTTTTCCACATTTTGTTCCATCGTAACTTGGCTGTTTTTGGTGGGATATTATTATTTAAAAAATTAACACAAAGTAGCAGAAGGAAACAGAAGGAAAATTATTCATATTTTTTGCCTTTTTAAATTTTTTTTTATTAATAAAATCCCAATCCAGAGTTTTAGATTCAATTGATTCAAATGGACTAACAGCATGTATATTATTGCATTGCATTATTAAACATGCCACACCATCATCTTCCTACCACTTCCTGTTTGTCTTGTTTGTCATTTCTGCCAGTAGTAATGTCCTATTAATGATCATGTGACTCGTGTGATGAGAAAAAAGCGTTTCCATTGCAGTTTTGCAAAATATGACTGAAATACTACCTCATTCAACTTCTAAAAACAGGAGTTTGACTTCTTTTTATTCAGCAAATTTATTTTTGCAATTTGAAGGTCTGTGGAAACACAGCTAGTTAAACTTTTCTGTTTTACAGCTCAGCTTATTTGTTTACCTTGAACTGAACAATTGGATGGAAAAATATAAAACGTTTTGCATCTAAACTCTAACTAACCCAAAACGTACATTTAGTTGAAATTTCATCACACCTACACTTGGCTTCAGTTTGGAGAAATGATTAAAGCTGTAATGTGGCTGGACCTGACGCTCCTCCATGTTCTGGTGGCTCCTTTCCAGCTGCCTTCAGAGGAATAATGGAGGTGCGTTTGCTGGCTCGGAGCTGTTTGGGTTTTATTTTATTTCCCTCCGACGCTCGTGTTTCTGTCTGGTGCTTCCAGCTCTGTGCTTCAGGGACATTAGCGAGGTTTTACTGTTTTCATCTCCAAGACACAACATGGTGATCCAAAGGTCTGTCTCCGCTCATCTGTGCTTCCTTTTTGTGGAAGATTAAGAGAAGAACAGATCAGTGAAATATAAGATGAATAGAAAGCAAACTCAACCCGGACTTAATTGTTTCACTTCTGCTGGATCAGCAGTAACCGGAACACTGATAAATATTTAAATCTAACTGAAAAGAGTCTTTAAAACAGCTTTTATAAAAGGGTTATTTCCATTTCCTGAAGGTTAGCTGCTAAAGTTGATGGCAGCTTATGAAACAAGAACCAAAGCTGTGTTCAGTCCACTGTAATCGAGCTCCAGGCCACGTGAATAGAAAGTCCATTTCGTTCCCCATTTCGTTTGGGGAGGTGTGAATGAAAAACCCTTGCCCCTGTCTCCCCTCCCGTAGATATTTTTTCTAGATCTGCTCCTGCTAGCATGCTAAGACCCGCCTCCTGACTCTCATTGGTTGCTTCCAGTTACCACTGGGAGAAGGCAGAGGAGATTGATATATTTTTTTTTTCACAGATTATCTATTTCATATTATTCTTCAGGCAATTTGAATAAATATGTAAAGACCTACTTTTCATATCTACAACAGACTTTTACAAGTAACGATCTTCAAACTATCTTTATTTTCCATATTTGTAGAAAAGACTCGCCTCATTCTACAAAATACTTTTCCTTTTGTAACAGAGGAGTCTGAGAATAGAAATTAATTTTATCTTCATTCTGTTAGCTTGTTGGAGGCAGAAAATGTAAGCTGAGGTCTGCAGGAGACAGCGGGGTCTCCAGGTTGATGGTGGATGTGTAACTCTTGGTAAACATGAGGTTTGAAGTGAGACGACAAACATAAACTTTTCACAAACATACAGAAAAGCGAAGAGCCCAGACTCAGTTTATAAACTCCCTCAGCGTGTAAACCAGCGCTGAGCTTCTGCATCCCACCAGCATGAGGCAGGCGACTTTCAACTGGTTCATAAAATGTATTTGTTTTTGGACATAAGATTCCTTGAAGACAGGATGAGATGGTGGTGAGGAGTGTATGGAGGGAAATTGGGGCCATAAAGTTTGTTCAAAAGAAAAAGAAATGTGAGTTGTCAGTGATGATTCTGCACCACTGTCATCTGATGCCCAAACAGGGCCAAAAGGTTGAAACTGAGAAAAAGAAATTCATCTAAAAAGTAGTTTTCAAAATTTTATTTTTCATTTTCAAAACATCTTTTTTCCTTTTTCAAAACTTTTTCAGTTTCAATTTTTTTTTTCAGATTGAAAATATTTTTTAGATTCAAAATGTTTTTTTTTTTTTAAACAAGTTTTATGGCACCAGTTTGACTCCATAGGTGTGTGGTAGAGTATTGGTTTCAAACCAATTCTTTTCCGTTTCAAAACTTTTTTTTTCAGTTACATTTTTTTGTCTTTTCAATAAGCCTTCTGGCCACAGTGTAGCTCCATAGCTGTGCTGTAGCTGAAGGGCTTAAGGGTGGGGAGGAAGGACAAAAAACTCAGATTTTGAGAATAGAGCTGTAATGAAACACCTGAAGCCAAACTGCCTTTATTGCAGATCGCTGACAGAGTTTCATAATGCCAGCATTGTTTGCAGAGGTCAGGAGGTCGACCGACTTCCCACAGTCCTTGAACAAAATCGGTTTTTCGCATCTTTAAGGGGAATTTTGTTGGTGGAAGAGGATCATTTGTGAAGCAGTGGAAGGACGTGATGAAAGGTAAAACTTGAGGCGGCTGGCAGGAGAGTCATTGCATGAATCAGGAAGCTGTTGTGTAAATCCAGGATGTCGAGCTGCCAGACGCAGAAGAGAGGATTAAACTGACTGAAGGGCTGCAAGGTGCCGGCGAATCTCCAACTCAAACTGCATCTAAACTGGGATTGTTCCAAAGAAAACAAAGCTTTAGATTAATTAAAGCTGCTTTGAACTCATAAATTATTGTTCAGCAAATTGAAGCATAAATCAGGTAACAATTCTTTAATAAGTTGAAGTCAAAAATTTGTATCTATTTTAGTTTAGCTTTTTATCAAGAGTTAAGTTGAATACAAGTAATTGTTTATATTAATTCTTTAAGTGAGGCGTTGCTTTTATCACAGATTTAACAGATTTTTCCTGTTTTTAACTGAAACTAAACCATCTGTGTTGTCAGTATTTATGCCAACAGATCCATTTTTTGGTGGGTTGTTGGACATTTTTAGGGATTGTGCTGTAATCCTTTGAAATGGGCTGTGTTTTAATTAGATTTTTCTAGTGAAGCTCAGTTGTTTTATTGAAGATGAAACCGATTGTTGGCCTTTAGAAAGGTTGCCTCTCCCTGTTGGCCTTTAAAACAGATCCACCTTCCCTTACATCTCAATTAAAGCTTTATTCTCTGTCAATGTGACGATATTCCCGTTTCTGATGTCCTATTAACTTCATGAGACATTTACGTCTTTTTGTAAAAATTTTCCTTCCTTTTCAACCTGGTTTCATCAATTTTCCCTCCCTGTTTCCATCCTCATGGTTTCCTTTCCTTTAAATTATTAACAGATTAAAGAATCTCTGTCCCTCTTCATGTATGTCTTGGCTCACATAGAAACCATTGTATTTCCAAACCACAGTTGGTTTTGTTGAATATTTAATGCGTTGGATTGGACGGAGACTGAACGGCCAGTTCTCCTGTCCTCTGACCTGCCTTGGGAAACTTTCCCAAGCAGATGGTCTCTGAGTTTTTGGATGGAAGTCAGAGCGTTCATCAACGCATGCTTCACCTCCTGTAAGTCTGAAAGGTGGCTTCCTGTTGCCTTGCCACCATATGTTGTTGGTAGGATGTAGAAAGCAAGATAAATTTTATGTTGGTAAAGATTTTTATTTCAGGTTATCAGTATAAAAGACAAACAAATGACACATTTTTCTGACATTGTTTAAAAACGCATCATATTTTCCGGACTACAAGTCGCACCAGCCATAAAATGCATAATAAAGAAGAAAAATAAATATACAAGTCGCACCTGAGTATAAGTCGCATTTTTGAGGAAAATTTGATAAAATCCAACACCAAGAACAGACATGTCATCTTAAAAGGCAATAAAAATAGAATAGCAACAACAGGCTGAATAATTGTACGGTATACTAACGTTACATGACACATGAACAACAAACTGAGAACCTGCCTGGTATGTTAACATATTAAGTTACTCAGATAACTATAGCATAAATAACATGCTAACAAGTTTTAAAAAAACATCCGTGTCTCTCCAAGTCACTAAACGCAATGAAATCTTCGTCCTCTGTGTCGCGTGTGAACAACTCTGCTAACTCTGAATGTAGAATGACAGGCCTACAGCGCCCTCTTGCAGTTCAGTGTGAAAATAACATATGATAAGATATAATGATGTGTTAATTTCCACACATAAGTCACTCTGGACCAAACTATGAAAATAACTGTGACTTATAGGCCACAAAATTTGGTACTTTATGGTGCGTGTCTCATAAAATCCCAGTAAAAAAACATTAAAGTCATGATAAAATCATGACTTTAATGATTGTGATAAATTTGGCTTTCATTTATGTCTTTCGTTAACTCGTTCTTTGGTTACTGAGCAACACACTCTTTCTTTTGTTACCTAGCAACAACCTGTTGAGTAACTTGTGCAGCAGCAGTTTCATGTTTTGCCTCATTACTATTTAAAAATACTGTGGATAAGACAGGAAATGTCACACCACCAGTTTGGAAATATTTTGAGATATTTTAAACAAAAAAAAACCCTAATTAATAATTACTGATGTCAGTTACACCTGACAATTACTGATATGAAACACTGCTGATATTTTTAGTTTTCATTCCAACAATCTTCTATTATTTTGCCAAAAAACAAAATATGTTCTTAAAAATTGGTTTATTTTCTTCTCTGAAAAAACAAAATCTTCAAAAAGGTTAAAATTCAACAGATAATTCTATTTAATTGCACAGTGCCTATAAAAATATTCACCCCACTGGATGTTTAATGATCTTATTGTTTTTACAAGTTAATCAAGATCAATAAAATTTGGCATTTTTGACAAAAATTACCAAGAAAAACCCTTGAAAGCCAAAGTTTAAACTGATTTCTACTAAAAAGACAATCAGATAAAAATGAACACAAAATAGAAACTTCCAAACCAGAACATGCACCAGATGGAAACGAGAGACAATGCAGCGTCTTGTCTGATGCCCAAGATTTCCATTTTTTATTTTTAACCCAAGACTTAAATTTAAATTCTTCAATATTTTGAATCTGACTCATAAACAAACAAGTAAAAAGCATTATTTTTTTGTTTTCAAATAGAAATAACAAATGAAACATGCAGAACGCCAAAGTCGTCATCGGTTTTCAGAGTGTTGATGCGTCACAAGCCGTCTGTTGCCATATTGGTGATGATTGTTGTTCAGGTTTAGTTTCCTCGCAGTAAAATGTGGCAGCTGCAATGCGGTCTGTTTTTGGTTGTCGTTTTGCCGTCAGACACGATGAATCGAGTTAAATCGCTGAGGATGTGTCCGTTTGTTCTGCTGCTGCAGATTTAGCCTCCAGGGATGAAGGTTGGCTTGTGAACTGGGTCATCACCAGTCCTTCTGTTTGCTCTCAATGTTGCCAGGCCCTTGTCCATAAACAAAGAAATCAACAGCATAATTTCCACTTATCTGAAGTCAGATGGTTTAAATTATTGACTATAGTTGAGCTTTAGAGCTCAGACTTGCTTCAGGATGCACTGAGGTCACTGTTTTCTGTTTTCCGGTGGTTTTCTGTCTTTTCTTGGGTTTTGTTTTCTGCGGCCCTCATACGGACAGGTCCAAAAATCCCCGCCGGCTGCAGGAGGGGCCCGTATGTTCAGCCCTTCTGTTTCGGCCATTATTTCTGGGGGAACCTGCAGACCGAAGAAGAAAATTAAGGAAAAGTTTACGGTTTATCTGAAGAAAAGCTTAAAACAGCCCAATGTTGACCTATAAACTCAAGCAAAGTTTTATAACATATGATACACAATAAGTCAGTTAAAAGTGCTTTGCTTCATAAAATTGGGAATGAAATAAATGACATTTTGTCAAATATCATCAGAGTCATCAAGGAAATATGCATCAAATATGGGGATCAATGTTCTCTGTGATAAATGTTCTTCAGGTGTTGGAAGGCTGACTTTGTAACTGTGTTTATGTGGCTCTGAAGGTTCAGGTCCGAGTCTGGGTCAAGTTCTAGTTTCTAGCTGTATTAACTGAAGTTGACTCTAGATAGATGAAAAATAATAACTGGTGAAGGTTTTGGCAGCTCCATGTTGGTTTTTGCTCCTCGACTTGTCGCCTTGAGTCAGTGGAGGTCAACAGAGGTCAGAGTTGACATTTCCAGCCCCCTCTACTCCTTAAACCTCCTAATCCCTCTCTACTTTCAACTTCTCTCCTTTCACGATTACAACAATTATCTGAAGAGGCAGCAGAAACCCGTAAACCATGAGAAGTCGCAGTAGTTTCCATGTGAGGAGGGAAAAGGGTCTAAGGAAGTGCAGAGTGAGACGGGATGTTGCATAACGAGCGCGGCGTGCTGAGGGATTGGCTGCCGGCCGATCTGGTCGGGTGTTTTCCAAAGACTTGCTCCAGAAACCCAGTTAGTGCTGCTGACTGGGCCGGGCACAGAGAAGATGCCTGCCTGAACAGCTGATCTCCAAGAACGCGCGGATTAAACCCGCCGTTACACAACTGGCGGCGCCGTCCGATTGGACGACACGGTTCAGCAGCGGCCGGCCGTTAAAAGCTGCTGAGGTAATTACTGTTGAACTAAACCAGTAAACCAGTCTCTTTTCCTCTGGGACGGGTGGAGCTGGTCTTAGGTAAATCTTTGGGTTTTATTACTGAGTTTACGTTTTACTTTTCTAATCCTTTAGAAGTTAAAAAACTAAATTATCTATTACTTTTTAATACATTTACAGGAAAAACTAAAAGCGTTCCCTGATATTAGGACTCCAAAATCTTACCAAGTATTTGTGGTCTAGTTTCTAGTGGAAATATCTTAAAACACTTGAAATGAGACAAAACTAACTTATAAATAACTTTTTAGCAAGATATATATATATAAGCTTATTTGAAGGTAATTAATTTCTTAACATTGATGGAAAAAGTTCTTGTTACATGTGCAGATTATTTCACATGGGAAAAATGTCTTGTTACAAGTGAAATAATCTACAAATGGAGTTAGAACATTAAGAAATTGACATGAAACAAACATCGTTTCTGAAAAGTTACTTTTAAAAAGACTTTTATCAGTTTATTACATCTTCCAGGAAGATGTAATAAACTGATAAAAGTCTTTTCATGTCTGCTCTTTGATTTTCCCATGACTCTGGCTGGTATTTTTCCCAGTTTGCAGATTCTCTACTGGGACCAAGATAATCTGTAGCATGTTTGTTCTTTATTTGATGGGCTTAATTTGAGTTTAGGAATAAACCTTAAGGCTCCATCCTCTGAACAAACTTGAGGTTTTTAATTAGATTTTTTCAGGCTCTTCAATGTGACTTTAGGCTAAAACTTTAAAAACCGGTGGGCTGAATTAAAGTCAGGTTAGTTTTAAATAAAACTCATGAGGATGTTGTGAGAAAATGGCGGAAATGAGGATGGCGGCAGAGGGAGGAGGAGATGATGAGGCGGTTTGGGGAGTAATTGAGTTCGATGAGAGAGCAGCTTCAAGTGTGCAGTAATTCAGCTGTGGATGTGTGGCTGGGAAATGATTAACATGCAGATTGAGAAGCAGAAAACGTTTCTCTGCTGGCCTTTCGTCTCGACTCGGACCTTAAAGTGATTTATTTTTTTGACCGGTCCAGAACTCTGGAGGAATTCTCATCGAATGCTCTGTTTCTGTAAAAGGTAAGATTTACATAAATATTTGACGTAGATTTGACTTTCACTCAATGAAGACACATCAATGGAGAGTATTTCGGTTAAAATACATGATTCCATTCAACCCACTGCAATAAACTCCTATAGACCAAATGTTTGCAGATTCTTCTACATCTAAACATGTTAAAAGTTTGAGCACAAGTAATTGTATATCGTTTTTACATGCAAAAGTCCTGAATCAGAACAAAGGTCTGTCTCAATAAGCAGTAAATAAAATTAAAAATGGCTCAATATTTTCTTTTTGTATGATTTATCTTTTTCCTTTTTTCTGTCTTTCTTCCAAAAACTGGATGATAAAAGGTTTTAGTCTATTGATTTTTACTCAACTAAACTTTTTTGACGGATAATTTTGTTTACAGAGACTTAAAAATGAATTTTATTTGTGTTTTGTTATTATTATTGTTTTTTAGCTATTCAAAATGTCTGCATGCACACTGGAACCTTTGTATTGTGTTTCTGGTACGCCTGTAAATCTGACGCAAAAGCTACATCCGCTAACAAGAACAATAAATAAAAAACACGCTTGTCTTGGCTCACTGAGGGATAATTTTAACTTCAAAAAATGATTTGATTGGTCACTGGAAAGACTATTGTTGTCAGATGTGATGATTAAATTTTCCATATATTGAGTGTTTTTCTGCCATTTCAATTTCAAGATGCTTTTTAAATTAAATTGTCTTTATTTTTACACAATTCTACCCTCAAATTAATCAACCAATCGCTATATAAATCAGATTTATATAGTGCTTTTCAGGACACAAACACTTTACAGGAGAAAATAATATTGCAAAAATAAGTTGTGTCTTTGCAATTTGACTCAAATTTACTGTGAAATTACCTGTAGCATATATTTTTCTCTGTGACCTCAGCAGCTCCTTACCTCCTGCAATCATTGTTTTATTTAGTTTCAGTCGTAATTTATACCAGATTCAGGAATGCTTACAATTTTGAACGATCGTATTGATAAAATGCGGCTCACACAGAACGTCTTTGTGTCGTTTTTTCCTTTTTTTGCTCTGAATCTTCTGTAGTCACGCTTTGTTCCCTGAAAGTCGCTCATGAACGTCTCATGACTGTCATGCTACAACGCCGCAGCTCCTCGGACTCCACTTCCCATGTTCCTCCATGCAGAGGTCAGAGGTCAGCAGATCATATTTGACATTTCCAAAAAGGCTGCAAAACTGCGACAAAGATTGTCTGGATTGTTGAGTATTTTAGTGAAGAAACTGGAGTAAAGATGGAGAAGTTTGTCAATTAAATGTCTTGGAAGTCAATTAGCTGAACTCCAGACTTGTTTTTGATTTGTTTTCGGTGGAGGTGTGCAGTGCATTGTGGGAGACGTAGTCTGTCTCTTCTTGGCTTTCCCTCATGAGCGACATTTTGAACAAACTCTTAAAATGCCTGAAAAAAGAAAATGCAAATTAGGCGAATTTCCATCTACTATGCATGGAGGTAATAAGCAATGTTGTAGAAATAGCAAACATGGAGGAATTTGAAATTTTTCAAAGTTCAGTGGATCTGGCAAGGCTCAGACCCGGTGGGTTGTAAAGTTTGATACGTCAAAACATTTTTAGCAAAAGTGTTTCGATTTTCCTTTTTTAGCAGAAAACTGAGCATAAAAACTGAAATTGAGGAAGTTACGTCACTCGTTGCCTTTTCCATGAATCTTCAAAATGTATCACTCTTTTTTTCTTCCCATCTTTGGTACTAATAATCTTTACTCCCCATTTTCCAGAGTCACCTCAGCTTCTTTCTTCTGCCTCTCTCCTTTTTTTATTTCTTTACTTCTTCTCTCCTTCAGGAATGCAGTCATGTGTTTGGGACTCTTCCCTCCAAACACAAACATTCCTTCTGTTTTAAACAGACACACACACACACACACACACACACGCACGCACGCACGCACGCACACACAGTCTTTGTCGTCCTGATCAACTCACATTCAATGAACTTCGGATGGAAAAACGGGCGTGGCTGAGCTGAAAACTCGCAGAATGAGCCTTTAACGGTTGGATGTGTGTCAGTCAAGGATGTGGACTCAATTTCTGAAGCTCGCGTTCGTTTCACTGAAGTCTTGCGGCTCCTCTGCGATAAAAGGAACCCTATATGGTCAGCCGGAGACGGACAGAGCCGCCGTTGTTCCCGGCGAACAGAAGAAAGGGGGTTATTATGTCCAGAGGGTTCAACAACACTTAACTCTCCTTACTTTACCCCACTTTCTCAAGCAGAGTCGTTTTTGGTCTGAGAAAACTATTTGTATTCCTGGTTTGACTGTTGAGGCAAAAATCCAATTCAGAAACACACAGGACTGTTATGAAATGTCACGGCGCAGCAATTTAAGTTAAATAATAAATATAAAATGTTTTAAAGCAGCAGCTTTCAGTTGTGTTTTAGACAATCCTGTTGAATTTTCAGTGTCTCCCAGATTGGACTTGAATTTTCTAACTTCAGTGTCCAAGTTTCTCAGAGAAGAAATGTGTTTTTTTTTTTTTTTGTCACAAGGTTGCATCCAATATTGGGCAACGCTAACTAAAAAGTTAACTGTGCTAACCTTAAAGTGCTGAGTGCGCTAAACATTTTCAAAGTTAGCCAAAACGCTAAACAGATAAGCAGCTGGATGTATTTTTTGAGTTTCTGACAGATATTAGTGATTAAATTCAGACATTTTTCCGATCAGTGAACGTACCACAGATCACCATTACCTGGTCATGCTTTAAAACCCTCTTCGGTGTGGGTACTGTTACTGAGAGAAGATTTAAAGTTAACCCCATAAGAGAGATGTTTCAAAAGAAACATTTCTGCAGGTCATTAAGGCTGCGAAAGAGTGTGAGAGAGCAAGACTTTAAGCAAACAGTAAAACTGTTGTTTCATTTTGAGTTTTCAATCTCAAAATGAAAACTTATGGATATAAACTTATGGATTGAGAAAACATTTTTGGAAAATCCAAGATGAACAAAAAGGCTAAACTATTCTTGGATCCAATCAGAGTTTTATGTTTAAGAAAATAGCGGTGGCCTTTTTCTGATTTTTTTTTTTTAGCTGCAGACTTAAATAAAAAAATATTTTCCCTTGACTGAAATAATTTAAGGCCAAGTTGTGGATTCCAGAACCACAAAGGAATTTCATCCATCTCTGAGAACTTCTTGTTCTTTTTCAGTAACAATGAAAGCAGAAAGGAAACTGGGCTCAATTAGTGAACATTTTCACAGTGACGGCCCAGGTTGGTTTGTCCTGCAGTAAAACTGGAAGACACTGTGCATACTTTAACAATGTTGGACATTTTCACAAAGATAATCCAGATCATAAATGTGTAAACATGACAAAATGGTTTTGTTAAACATTTCAGCACCGCCAGCTCGGTTTTATTGTATTTTTTTCTCGTTTCTGCTGTAAGTCAAACAGTGGAGTATGGACAGGTGCAGAACCTGTTGATTCAACTGGCACAGAAACCAGAACACTGCAAAAACACAAAGTCTTACCAAGTATTTCATGTCTAGTTACTAGTGAAAATGTCCTAGTACATTTGAAATACGACAAAACTTATAGATAAACTTTCAGGAAAATATAATTGTGTTTTGAGTCAATAATTAGCAGTAATTCAATTAATTGCATGATAAATTAAATCAGATTAACATAGTTATCATTTTTCTCTATTTTCTCTCTATTTCTACCAAAACTGGATAATAAAAGTCTTATTGGTCTTTGAGAATGTGTGAAAAGTTTATCGCATTAACTTTGTCCAGTAAAGTTTGTTGTGGTGAAACAATCCCAGTTTCAGTAGAAGAATAAATAATAGGACATTTAGTCCTAATTTTTAGGCATTTTAAAAGAGTGGAAATCAATGACGTTTACTGCAATTTTGCCAAAATTACAGTTGTCTTTATTATAATTCCCTCTCAAAAGTGCTCTTGTCGTTTTATTTTTTATTTCTTTTTATCTCCTGTTGCATATGTTTTCCTTTTTGTTTCTGTGCAGCACTGAGGCCGAGGATGTGTGAATCCAGCTGAAAAACCGCTGGTTTGGTGTATTTTTGTTCGGTTCAGTGGGTGTGTAGCTGGAGAAGGAATGCTCTCTGTCTTTCTGATGACCAGTGACAGATGCCCAGCTTGAGGCGAAGCCAACATCTGTGTGTGTGTGTGTGTGTGTGTGTGTGTGTGTGTGTGTGTGTCGTTTTCCAAGAGGCAGTGGAAAAAAAGCCTCCTTTGTTTGTGTGTTTGCGTTTTATTGCATGCGTACGTTGAATTATGGGAGCTGGGAGCAACAGAAAAACTCAAAAACAGAGAAGTGATGCAGCAGAACTTGAATCAGTTTTGGTGTAAAGAAAACCAAACCTTCTCTGAGAAACGATTAAATTCATTCATAGTGGCGAGACAGGATCCTGATGATCTACATGAAGAAAGGGCTTCAGATTATTGACTTATTAAAAGAAAAACACAATTTTCAAATTTTTTAAATTGCTTTCTGTTTGTTCACCATTCTTGACTTGTGATCCAGGTTTGAAATAATAATTTCCAGGGCCACAAATGGCATCGTTCAAAATGAAGGTCAACAGACAATAGGTTTTTTTATCTTTTAAATTTTTTTTATTAATTTGGGAGACTTTATATCAATCCTGAATCATAGTAAATTAGGACATGAATATTTTTTTGACAGCCCTAGTATCTTTGTCTTTATTGTTGAATTGCAATGTTGACTATAATAATTCCTCATTTTTCTAACTATCCTTTCTTTTCTCAACTCTTCCTGACCTTTCTGACCTTGGTCATCAATATCTAAATCCCAGCTTTGGGTAAAAATCTGTCCAAATGGTGAGATTCAATGCTGGTATAGAAATGATAGAAGATAATGCATCAAGTTGGTCCTTTGGGTTTGTGTTTGTCCAAAACTAAAAACATGCAAATCAAATAATGAGCAGCAGGTACGCTACACAAAATGCATGTGGACTTCTCAAGTTAATTACATTTCTTAATAGCCCTGTTTTAATTGGTCATACTCTGTTTAGAGCAAGATTATTTGCATAGCACCTTTGGTAATTCTTTGTCTTAGTTCATCCCTGCTGGTTTTTCCAGTAAAATCCCAGCAGTCGTCGTCTATTTTCAGCTTCCTCTTTTATTTCTGTTATCTCGCTCCATCCCAGCCCGGCCCCTGAGAGTCTGATTTTCAGGCGCCGCCATGGACGCCCTTTCAGCAGCTTTGGAGAAACAAAACATCAACCTTTGAGTGAGTGATCCCTGCCCTTTGTTTTTTTTTTTTTGTAGTGTAATTGTCTTCTCTGGTGAGGTTTAATTCCATCACCAGCAATTGGGACCGAACTCTACGGCGGCTATGAATAAAGATATAGAAATCACAGCTGACCGCATTCAGGAAATGATTGAGTGGAGAAAGCAGAAATAATTCTCTTTGATGTCCAACTGAGTTTTCTGCATGACATGAAGATAAATATTAGTCACTCCGAAAAAGTAAGCCGATAGTTTATGCAGAAAAGGAAATCTTTTCTGACATCTAAGCCAAACTTAAAGGCTTTTTAAAACTAAACCAAGTAGTTTCATTATTATAATTGATACAATTTTTCATTCAAGAACAGAGCTTTAGTAAAAGCTAATCCATTATAAATCATCTTAAAAGTTCACAATCTAAAAATGTGCTAAAACCAAGGTTTTTGTTTTAAATCAGCTACTTTAAAAAAAGATTTGTTTTTCTTCGTAGTTTAAGCAAACCATAACTGTAAAATCCTAAAACGGATGAAAGCTCTCTGCTGTTTAGAAATACATTTTTACCCCATTTATATGGAGAAAAAAACAAAGGCGGATCTTTATTTCAACAAACACAAAGTGATAAAGACGGCAAAAGAAGACGTATCATAACCTGTTCGCTTTAAATTGTTTCCTAAACATAATCAAAAAGTTTCTCCAAATCAAACCACAGTCTGCATGCAGACTCCAAAAAAAGAAGAAAAATGGGAGAAAAATTTAAACATTGCTGTTTATTTTTGGGTTGCATCTTTCTATATAAAGACCAATCCCTCTAAATAAGTAGTGTTGTACTTTGGTGGTTTCCAGTTTTCCAACTATTCCCAACACAAACATCTTGACAGCCAGTTTGTTCCTAAATCAGCTCCACAGATGCTAGCTAGGTTTCCACAACAGCAGCCAGAAGCGCGTTAGCTCACCGACTGTTGTGGGGTGAAGCTGCTGGGTCACGGAGGCTCTGTGAAAAGTCCCAGAGAAATAAAACAGACGCCTTGTTGTGAGGCTTTCTGTTCTTGCGGATAAATTAGCTAAACGGCCGAGTATGAGATCACAAGGCGGGCAACAGTTGCTGGAGAATACGGCTTCCTTTGTGTTGAGCTTTAGCTGGTATCTATGGCTACCTTGCTAACACACCAAAATATAGATAGCCACACACACAGCTGAGATTTTGTGTAATTCAGTGATCAGGTGACACATTTTATTCAAAATTAAGCAGCAAACAGACTGATTGATTTAACCAAGCAGAGTGATAAATGAACCTTTAATATTTCCCCATTTTTTACTTTCATTACTTTCATCATGACAGGCAAAATCAGGACCAACAATATGACTGGAATATCAGTTTGGCTGTTCCAGGCTTTCCAAGCATCCTTAAAAAGCCTTAAATTAATATATCTATAATACAACCTTAAAATGTCTTAAATTTATTTAACATTTGGTTAATATGCCGATCATTGCTCTTAAATTTTGTCTTGTCAAAATTTGTCTTGTTGAACTTTAATTAAAAGTTTCTATGACTCAAAACGTTTCAGGCTATCTGTAACGAGCTGCTAACAAAAGCCTTGCTAGCTAGCTATACCCTTGATAGCCTGGTTGCTAGCTAGGTCTTAAAGACGGGTCTTAAATTCCACTCAAAATGGTTTTTGAAAAGTCTTTAAAAGTCTTAAATTTGAGTTGGTGAAATTTGTTTTCTGGATGATTAGAACATGTTTATGGTCATAATCTCTAAATTTGCATCGCCTGTTGAAACATAGGGATGACTTAAACTAATGTTTATATCAGTCTTATTGGATTCTACAGCCTGACCTTTAACCTTTGCGTTAACTCAGTTCACATCTCACTCCCAAACCCAAAAACAACACTTCTTCCAATGGCTTCCTGGGATTTGGGCCCCATAAGGAGTGGTGGGACCTCACAACGTTGTATTTATTGGAAAAAATGGGCCTTATGAGGTGAGACATGCATACACACACATGCATGCATACACACACACACATACACACTCACTCTCTGCTGTGGTTGGCATTCCAGTCATATGAGCAGCAGCGCTGGCAGTCAGACCCTCAGCTGCGCCTGAAGGTCACAATGAACACACACACCACCAGAAACACACACTTTCTGCTTCAAACAGGAAAACACTCACAGCTGAGTTCATTAATGTAACTGGAGCGCTGTGCTGCGTTTTGTGGATAATAGATCCAGTGTTTCATGCCGTTATTCATTGGTGTCCTTATTAAAACCATGTGATACAAACTATTATGTGTTTCTATTCCCATGGGTTATTGAATAAAAACAGGTATCCAACCCAAATATTTGTCTGATGGGGCGTTTATTATCCCGCCTGAAGCTCAGCTTTGTTGTCTGCTCTAATTCAGTGGCAGGGTAGCTTTTACAAAGGTTTGATCAGCTACAACACACATTTATTAGAACATATTTCAGGTTTTATTTTGATTTATTATCTGCTGTTGGGTCACAAACGGGTAAGAAAACACTGCAATCAATAAAAAGATAGTATAAAAAGGCTTTTTAAAATAAATCAACTGAACTAAATGTTTAATTATGGTTAAAACACTGTTTGGTTAAACAAGTATGCAAGAAACTATGTAAAATTAGGAAATTAAAAAATAGTTTGAATCCATTCTTAATTCATTTTTACAAAAACTGAAAGCTTTAAAATAGGTTTCTGCTGAAATGCTATAAGCATATCTGCAACAAAATAGATAAAAAGTCAAATATTTGTAGTCAAAAATATGAACTTTAGGGGAATCTGCATTTTTAGCTCTGGTTTAACAATAAGACTGAGCTGAATCAGAGACATAATGTCTATTTTCCTTCAGTTTTCTTTGTGGAAACATGATGGAAACACATCCAGACATATGGAAATATAAATATAATCTTTGGTAAAAATAGGTAAAAACTAAACATGCTGCTCTTGTTTCCCACGGTCCATTGAGTTTACTTTAACAGAGCCACTGCTCTTCAGGAATAAGACCACCTGTTGGAAATTATTTAGCCGCGTCTCTGCTGCTCCTCCTGACCCCTAAGCTATATTTACATTTCCATTTTGGTTTCTATTTCAATAACATGTTGGAGTTCTGCTGTTTGTCTTTGGTAAAGTCGGATTTAGATGTTCAGACAAAGATGGAAGTAGTTATGTTACGTTTAGGTGGTAAGAAATTCAAAATAACATGCCTGTTTTTAAATCGGAGATATTTTAATACCAGGATTTCCAGCTCTGCTCTCTTTTAGTTGGATTTATTGACATATGTTGACAAAACTAACCTGGAATTTTTTTTTGCAATAATTATTTTAAAAAATAGTTTTTTTATATTTTACGTGCTGGAAAATATGGCTGAAAAACAAGCATTTCATATCAGTCTGTCAACAATAGTTGATTAGTGTTTGGGTTAAATATGTGAAATCCTGGCTAAGTGATGGCTGAAATGTATAATTATGAAATTATTTTTAGTCTTGATCGTAACTATACATGCTGCTGATTGACATCTACGTTCTTCTTCTGCGCTTTTGACTCTTTGGGGTAGAAAAAGTCACCAAAGTCAGATTGTGGTCTTTGTTTCACCTTTGACACGACTGAACACAATCTGCACTTGTTGTTTTGTTTTCAGAGGAAGCTGCCAGAATACATTTCCTCTGGAGTTTGGAAGGAAGTTGTTGGCTTTTATAATTAATGCACCATCAGGCTGTAAATTGTTGCTGATGTTGAACTTAATTGCAACATGTTTCTCTGGGAGTGTTGTTGTACTTTCAGCTTTCCCTGCGATGCAGTATTCAGGAGGAGATGACATGAAACGTCGACTCCGATGGGTTCGGAAGCGTTGTTGGCTTGTGATTCATAAATATTTGAGGCTTTCATGTGAAGCTCCGGTCCAAAATAACTTTGAGCAGGCGCAGGGAAGGATTGAACTCTGTATAAACTCAATAAATGCAGATTTGACGTTGATTACCAGCTGGTAAATCATTCGAATTGGATCTATAAAAAAGTAGACAACGGCTGATTGTTCTTCTCACACACAGTCTCCTGTGATTGAGTTTAGCTGGAGCTGTTCAGGCCGTTAACCTCCGTAATTCGGTTTGTTAGTCTCTGATTTAATTTAGCATTTAGGGGTGATTTTCAAATCACGGCTGGATGAACGGCAGGCTTATCCTCAGCAGTAGAGCTTTGTTTCAGGATGTTTGTCTTAATCTTTTCTATGTTCTGGAGTTAAATGCTAATGCATTTTTAAAAGCTCCCTCGCTGCCTGTAACGCTCTTCTCCTATGGAAAGGGTTTGTGTATGTCTGAGAGAGGTGCAATAAAAGGGAGGATTTGGACAACATTCACAAAAAAATAAAGAAAACGGTACATTTTGTATCCAAACTAGTCATTCTTTTTTTTTTATTACTATTTCTTTTCATTTTAAGATGGAAACAATTAACATTTCTAAATCTTAACCTGCAGGTCAGTCAGGTTCTATTGAACTTACCTTCGCAAAATTGTACTTTTCCTAATTTACAGATTTACTTTCTGATATGGTGGGAAAATGTATCACAATGCAAACGTGTTTTATCAGTCGATATCAACAACTATCGATTAGTTTTTTTGTTTGAAATGTCTAGACTAATTCCTGTGTTTTATTTTTAAGGCTGAGTGACGAAACCTTAAACTGCTGCTGCACCAGTTACTCAGCAAGTCATTGCTCTGCAACCAAGGAGTTTAAAAGTTAGTTTCCAGGAATCTCAGGCTCATAAAGCTGATGTTACTTTCATATTATTTTAATAAAATTTCCAACGTACTTTGCAGAACTTGTATGTTTCTACATTCCACTCAGAACTGATGATCTAGTGGTGCGGTTGCAACGTAAGTTCACATGTACCAGGATTTGTATGATCCTTCTGTGTGGGATTATTTTGGGAGAATGCTGCACCAATATGCGCTCAATTCCAACTTTTAAAATCACAAAAACTTATATATAAGGCAGGTAGCCAGCAGAAAACAGCTTCATAATTCAACAAAGCGTACAAAATGTAGTTTTAAAGTAAATGCTAAATGTTATGCCATTTTCATTTATAAGCTAAAATGTAAGAAATGTTTAAAATTTTACATAACAAAAGAGTTATTTGCCTTTCTGAGAAGGAATGAGGTGGTTAAACTCTATCAGTGTTTAGAGTTTTAAAACATTTTTACTGTTTTTACTCTAAAAATGTGCATCAAGTGAATTATTTGCATTAATAAACTGAACTTAGAAATTGCTTTAAGACTTAAAATCTAGGAGCATTGCGGAAATAATTGAGAATTGGTTCTTTTTATTAATAAACTGATCAAACATTGACAATGAAACTAAAGAGCTTTACTGTATTTCGCTGTAACAAAGACCCAAAGCAGCGTCTTTAGTCAGAATCACTTGAAAAAGGTCAAGAGCTTCTGCTTTCTATCAAAAGGTCAATAAGGTCGTTGACCTGCTGAAATTAGACCAATCAGCTGCAGAGAGCTAAAAGATGCTTCAGCTGAATAACACTCAGGTGTCTTTCTAGATGCGTTTCCAAGAGTTTCATGTTTTCAAGCAAGTGACACTTAATTTGTTTTGAGTGGAAACATTCAGCTGCAGTACAAAGTGTGAATTCAAAAAGTAGCCAGACAGTGCTGCAGCCTCACTGCTGCAGCCTCACTGCTGCAGCAGCAAACAGGCAGAGTTGGTGGCTTTTCTGCAGGACTGCAGTTTGTATGGGGCTCTATGATTTCTATGATGCAGAAAGAGCAGACACAATTTAAAAAGCAAAATTAAATACACAGAAATTCAGAGTTTTGTGATTATAGTCAGCAGAATAAGCTATACAGGAGTTTCTGTACTCTTTGTTTCTGCTGCAGGTTAGGTATTACCTGGTTAGGTGGGCCTCGGCTCGGCTGAATACAATATTCTTCTGCAACAAAGATGTCCTCAAACCCCCCCCCCCCCAAATTCTCAAAGCTTAGTTCAACGTTTTTATGAATCAAAGGAAAAACTTGTCTATGCCAACTGGTGACTGGAAGCACAAGGATGGTTTAGTCCACTTTCATAAAAACTCCAGTCCGTTTGCAGAGAAAGTCCAGTTTGTTCGGGGACGTGTCGATGCGTAACTGTCTGTTGAAGTGAACTGTGTTGCAGTTCGAATGTGTATGTGGATGGCAAGCAAACAGAAACCACTCGAAAAGCAGGAAGTGGACTAAAGCGCAAGTCATTCTGGGTAAATACAACCAGAACAAATATGTCAGCCTAGCACTAGCGGGAGAAATTACTCCAAATCCTACAAAATCCATTTTTATTTACGTTTTGTGAAGAAAGAAGTTGCGCTTGGTGTCTTCTTCAGAGGTTTTTGGTGCAGCACCCCCACAGACGAGGAGGGGAACAGGTTTTTCAAAAGGTTTGGTTGGTTTGACTCAGAGAACCACACCATAACTTGATGAATTAAAAAAAGAGGAATTTGGAAAATAAATGAGACAGAAGTTGGTGCAGCGCCCCCACAGGAAGATGGATTTCACACTTAACTACCTGCAAACATGGATGTTAGCTTGACTGGCTGGTCTAACAAACTTTACTGTTTGTGACTATAAATCACAAACTTTCAACACATTAATGTTTCTGCCACACCAGTTCAGCTGTTTTTGCCTCCTCTTCACACTTGCATAATTATCTTCATTATTAGCTAATGAGCTGGTGATTAACCTCCTCCAGCACTCTTCTTCCAGCTCCCCGTTTCTTCCCTCCTCAGGCGTGTTTGCTGGAAATGTCACCGTGCCTCTGTGAGGCGGAGAGGCTGCATGGTTTCCATCCTTAAGGCAGCGCGGGATAATCAGATGTGACGTATTGGCATGAGGAGACCTGCTGCTGTTACTGAGCTGTAATGATTATTTTCCTCAGCAGAGTGAAGCTTTTAGCCCAACGGAGAGACGAGGATGGATGGAGTTAAAGAGAGAAACGTACAGGAAGCATTGATTTATCGTCACGGAAATCCCTGATTGATACCAACCTGATTGGTTTAGACATTCGTTAAATTTCAAGCTCTACAGAGCGATTCATAAGACAAGATAGTTAAGAACCTTTTTTGAGTCTGGCTTTATGTTTTATTTCCATTTTCAGGATTTCATCCAGAAAACTTACCTGCAAAAATCACAAAATCTTACCAATAATTTTTGGTTTAATTAATGCAAATGTCTTAGTTTTGTCTTATTTCAAGTGTACAGATTTACAAGTAATTATTTTTACACTTACGGTGTGTCATAAACCTACTTGTAATAAATAAAAATGCAACACTTAACCTGGTGGGCCACAAACTCAAAGATTAATAAACTTTAAATTCATATGAATATTTAAGAACTGAAAAACGTTTTAAGTACCTCCAATAAATAAAACAGAAATGACAAAATGAATTATGAAATCTGTGGAAACTAAATTGTTCTTCAGAAACAGGTTAGTTGAGACCAAAGCACCAGACTGAAGAGTTTTATCATCCTGCTTTTGGTAGAAAGAGAAAGTCAGTAAAGCATGCAAATGTAAATTATTGAATTTCTTTTAATTTATCCTGTGATTGATTCATTGCTTATAATCAAGACGTGTTCAGTTCAGGAACTTGCATATCGTCTTCCTTTGGTTGTGGTTTCTCTCTCTCCTTCTTTTCTCCTCCGTCTCTTCCTCCCATCCCGTCCCCTCAGGTCTTCCCGGGTTTCTCTCCCCTGCCTGACTTTGCAGCAGGAGTGCAGAGGTGATTCGGATCACATCGCCGCTCTAGTGACATTGCAGTTTCCCATGAGGGACACATTTAGTCTGGGGAAAAAAGTCTCCTAAAATTCAAAATGTCACATTTGGAGATTTGATGTTTTGCTCACTTTTAGAGAAAAACTGTTTTTGTTGAGGTAACTGCAGCTCTTCTGTCTGTTAAAACACAGACAAGCTAAATGCTGTTATAAATAGAAGCGTCAGGGTGACAATGTCAGTTCAACCTCAACCCTGGTCTTTACAGAAGCTGCATCTAAACACGTTTCAGCTTCTGTTAGTGAGTCAATATTTTTTAAAGCATTAAGATTGTTCAATGAGATTTTTTATTTTGCTTTAGATGTTCACATTTTCTAATTTACCAAACATTTAAACTGTCTGAGTTGAGAATGGAGAAATGCGAGATGCCATTCCTCTCAAATTTAACTTAAATAATATTCTTTTCTAATTATTGTTATATTGTGGCTTTACGCTGCAGAAACTCTACATTTCACCAAGTATAGTTGTCTTGTTTCTTTAGCAAATACCTTGGGACTCTTGAAATAAGACGAAACTAAGTTGCAGCAAAATTTTCAGCGAGATGCAGGAGTTTCTTTTGAGTCAATAAGTCCTCAGTATTGATTAAAAGCACTAAATCCACTATATTTTTTCACTTATAATATTGGAAAGTGTCTTTTTATAAGTCTTCCAGTGCAGCTAATCCTTTTCTCAGTAGCAACAGACTCATTACTTACGTTGTGTTGATGACTTTATAGCAATTCCTCACTCTGAGCATGCATATTTTATTTCCTGTTTATTTTCATATTTACACTCAAAAAATCATAGAATATTTCCAAGTATTTTTGTCTAATTCCAAGTTTATATATCAAAGTGGATTTGAAACAAGTTAGCTGTTTGTTGCCTGTTTTTGGCTAAACGTTTTTTGGTGTCTGGAACCAGAAACCTGCTGATTGGAGAGTCAAATTCTAGCAGCACTGCTTGTTACCTAGCAACCCCATCAGAGTTCCGCCTGTTACCTAGCAATCCCAGCTGAGTTCTGCCTGTTACCTAGCAACCCCAGCTGAGTTCCAGCACGTTTGGTCAGCTGGTTTAAAATCGGCAAAAGTCGTTGTTGACTTGCCGTCCAGAAACCACTTGCAGCATTTCTCGTTTGTTGTGCAGGAGGCTCTACTTCTGCTTTTCAAAAATGGAAGGTTGTACTTTGCGCATTTGTTGTGCAGCCATTTTCCCTTGTGAGGATTAAAGTCACAGAGGCCCTAAAGCAGTTCATTCTGAATGAAGTAGACTAAAAGGTGATTAAATAGGAATGCTTTTGTGCAAAGCATGTTTTGTAGACCTATGTTAAAATGTTCAAGGTACAAAATGGGTTTCATTTTTGGGACAAGAAAATATGTTAATCAGTTTTAACTTATATTTTATTGAGAAATTTTCCAGTCAAAAGCAGAACTGTAGATCTCTTTGGGCATTGATCTGTTGAATTGTTTTCAGTCTCTCCATAATTACATTTTTGGGTTGGTAAATATGGTTGAAAAAGAAAAACTGGTCATTTGGAAAATAATAAAATGGATTTCATCCTCCTCCGCCGTCATATTGACAGCATGACCAACATGTTTAGAGCTGACAGACTGGTTTAATCGCCCAGCTGCTCTCCCCGCCTGTCCATGGAATAATCTGCGGAGTCAGAGCCGCTCGTCGGCTGCCACGCTGCGGGTTCATGGGACGGAGCTGCTGATGTTTTTCTTGGTCTGACTCGGTTTGGAGCCGCAGGGTTCTGGAGACGCCGCAGTGACTCAGTGACTCGTCAGAGCCGAGTTTCTTTCTCTGAACTGCTTCAGGAATCAAAGACACGGGAAGTTTTCCTCCTTTAATTACAAACAAAAATGAAATCTGGAGACTTTTTGGCCCCGGTGTTATAAATCTGTCAGACTTTGTCCTTGTTGGCTTGCAAACCTCCAAAAATATTCTGCCTTTCTGCACTTTGTTGAGTTTGGATGAATTTCTCTGCATCATAATTAACCCTTTAACTCCCAGATGGAGCTGTGAATAAAACTTTATTAATCAGAATCGATTTGTTTGGACACACCAAGTCGGTGGTTTTTATTTCTCTTCTTCTTGTGAATTAATTACATAATCAGAACAATCTGAAGCGTTTGTTCCCGTCTTTCCACCCGGATTGCGACGCAGCGCTGCAGGGCTATCTTTGGACTAATGCACCAAGAGTTCTGGTTCTTTTTCCATTACAGAACAGCCGTTTCTGGACTCACATGGTTTCTATATCCTGCCTTTAAGAGTCTCTCCCCCAGTTGTGTAACAGCAAGAAGATGACGTAACGGCTCAAACTGACCCTGAACCAACATAGCAATGCAGCTGGAAACATCAGCTGGTTCTTCAATATTGGCTCATTTTCTTTAATAAAACAGAAAATAATTAGATTTTTAAATGAGTTTAAACAGAGTAAACTTGAGTTTCAAATGAACTCTGGTGAGAGGGATTTGTTGAGCAGAACCTTTTCGTGTGTTTTCATATCGGACCCGGTTGATTTCTCTCTAATTATTGAGAACATATTTTGAGAACTGCTTTCTGTACATCCTCTGACTGTCTTTGTCTGACATCAAAATAAATTGGCCTGTCTATGAAACAGTTACATTTGGCACAAAAAGAAAAAGAGAATCTCAATTAATTAAACTTTTTCCTTCAGCCAAAAACTGAATATTCTACTTTATAATGTTGACTGATTTTTGCACCTAAACTATGAAGTTCCTTTTGGAAAATTACAGTAAAAAAATTTAGAAAAATAATTTGGATTTTTGTACCTGCCATAAGAGAACTAACTCCAAACTAAACTTCAGTTAGCGAACCAAATTCTCTACAAATTAATCTATTTTAAAATTGCTAACTAAATATTTAGTCTACAAATTAATGTACGTTTACGTTTCTAGCTATATATTTAGTCAACAAACTAAAATATAGTTAGCTTCCTAGATAAATACAGCTAGCTAAACATTTAATTTGCTAGCTAAATATTTAGCTTGTTAAGCAAATATTTATCAAGCTAAATTTTCTAAACATTTAATTAGCCAACTAAATATTTATCTTACAAATTAAATATTCAGCTCAAAATTCTGATATTGAAAAAAAAATTTATTTTAAAAAGTTTGAGCGCCGATTATCTTTGCTCTTATGACAAGCTAAAGGTTTTACTGCTAAACTTTGACATTGTTTAGGACTCCGTGCTAAACGATGCTAGGAGGTTTAAAGCTGCAATGTGTGTTGATCAATGAATCATTTAACTGCTGCTGAATGTGTATAAAAGCAGCCGGATCTGTCTGGTCATACACGTCCCTGTTTGGTTTGAAGCTGTTCCAGTAAAATCTGTTCTCAGGTCAGAGCCAGGTGTTGCATCGTGAAGCTCTGTGTTAAAATAGTTATCAAAGGTTTCATCCGCCAGACTGCTGAGTCACATTTAACAGTCCGTGGACTGTTTCAGCAAAAAGCAGAGCGCTCCAAGGTATTACATTAATAGGATCAGAGGGTGTGAAGGACCTCCTGACCTGGCGTTAATCTGGATTAACACGGTTCAGGTGTGACAGAAACACCTGAGAGGAGTTAGTGTGTCTTCAGGGAATTAGTTCAGTTTTTCTTCACATCGATGCTGGAACAAAATTTTATTATTTATTTTTAGTTTGGATGGATTTACGTCTTTATCAACTCCAAAATGAAAATATTTTTTTTAGTCACTCCTTGTCAGTAAAATCACATCTCCTTATTTATTGATGCAAATAAAGTTATGACAAATGAACAAGATTGCTCTCTTATTTAATATCTACAGACTCCCACTCCCACTCTGATCATAACAAATAATGATGTTAGCAATCATCACTATGCAGATGATACTCAGCTCTATGTTATAATATAGACACTGCAAAAACACAAAATCTTACCACGTATTTTTGGTGTAGTTTCTAATGCTGATATCTTGATGCAAGATAAAACTGACTTGCAAGTACATTTTCAGGCAGACATAGTGGCTTGTTTAAGTAATACGTACTTGATGCTGATGAAAAAATGCTAGTTACATTAGCAAATTATTTCAAGACTTTTTTTCATCTTACAAGTGAAATAATCTGCCAGTAGTACATTTTTTGTTAATTTTGATAAATTATTGACTTAAAACAAGCTCCTATATGTTGCTGAGCTTATATAGGAGCTTTAAGTTATTTCCAGTGTGCTAAGATATTTGAACATGAAACTAGACCCCAAATACTAGATTTTGTGTTTTTGCTACAAAGCACAAACCAATATGTGAAGGTACCGTAATTTTCTCCAGCAGAACAGAAACAAAACTGAAGTTATTATGTTTAGACCAATAGAGGAACAATCTACAGTCAATTATTAGAAATTAGCAATCAGACCTGAAATCTGGTTGCAGAAATGCAACCAGACCTGAACATTCAGAATCACATAAAGACAGTAAAAAAGTCGGCCTTTTATCACTCAAACCAGGAAGATGGAGCACATCACCCGGTTCTAAAGTTCTTCCTCTCAGAGAAAAGACTTTAAAAACTTTTAGTTCCTCTGAACCAAAATAAATCAAAGACCTACTGCTGACCTTCCAGACCTCTCTGCCGTTCTGGAGAAGCAGCATTCAGCTTCTATTTACCACAAATCTGGAATAAACTTCTAGAAAACTGCAAAACAGCTGAAACACTGAGTTCCTCTACAGAGGAAAACCCAACATTAGAGCTGCCTTTAATTAATAACTGGAACATTTATTATTTCTGGTCTGGATTACAACTTTCCATTATTATCTGTTATTTTTGTTTTATTTTATGCTTTTCATTTTGAATGGCCTTGTTGCTCAATGTGCTATTCTAATAAATTCATAATTTGCAGCGTCATACATCTTATTAAAACTCTTTGCTTAAGATAAAAAGGATTTCATGATGAGTTTTACAGCTCTGCTGATCTAATACATTTTTAATGTTCAATTTTCCTAGCTTTAAACTCTTGACTAATCATTTAATATTTGGCTATGAAGCCTTCCATTTAAATTAGGTTTTTATATGCTGTTAGTTAATTACTTTTCTGGAGGAGAAATAACTTCTGTGGCATCTGTTTTATGTCTTCAGCAACCCCATATTTCAGACAAAAACCAAATCAACGTGTTGCTTCAGCAATCTTCCAGAAACATTTGCTTTAAAAAGCTTGAAAATGTTTATTTTTTTTATTATTTCCTTCTTTCTTTCCTGTCGTTGCACTTCATTTCTCTTGCTGATCTTGAAGCTGTCTCTGGTGACCCAGTTTTCCTCATGAGGGAATTCAAATTTCCCAGCTCTTTGCTCACTCTTCCACCGAAACAAAGCAATCGGGGAACCAGGTGTTTGGCCTTTTGGTTGCTTTCATGCCTGTTGACTCAAAGATGCTAAGCCATTTCAGCATGTTTTGGGCTAATCTGCAGGAGATTGACTTTTTGTCTGGTGTCATGTTCAAGACGGGAAACAAATATTAGCGTTAGTGGTGTGGATTTGCTTTTTCATCCTCATATTTTCCACTTGATGCCCATTTCCGGTTGAAAGGTTCCCAGAATGATGCAATGTTTAGATATTTATATTTTTTTAACAAAGAAAAGAATATGATCATGTCGGCCATCTTGAAATGGGTTTCTATAGATTTTTTTAAAAACATTTTTTCCAGGGTGGAATAATGGTAAAAATTAATTGCGGTGCTCCAATATAAACTTGAAGGAGAACAATAGTCAGATTTTGATATTAGATGAATGTAATTTAGTGAAACATTTCCACAAAACACCCCTGTGCCGCAAAAACACAACATCTACCCAAGTATATTTATCCAGTTTCTAGTGAAAATATCATGTTACACTTCAAGTAAGACAAAACTAACTTAAAAGCAACATTTCAGCAACATTCAGCAGCTTGTATTAACTCAGGAATTCCTTAAAATTGACAAAAAAGTACTTGTTCCAATGCCAGTTTATTTCACTTGTCACAAGATAAGAACTTTTTCAAAACCATTTTAAGGAATTATTTACTTGAAAAAAAATCTTCTTTCTTACTAAACTTGTAATATATTTGCACTAATTAGACCAAAAATACTTGGTAAGATTTTGTGTTTTTTGCAGTTTTGTTTCTGTGTTTCTCTGTTAAAAATCTTAAAATCTGACAAGAAGTTTGAAAGGTTGACAAAGAAATTCTGTTATTGGAGGACATTACAATATGTAAACACCAATCATAGAGACTTAAACAACATGAAATGTTAATTTAATTGTATGTTAGTTTTGTCTCAGTGTGCGAAGACATTAGCAGTAGAAACTAGACCAAAAATACTTGGCGAGGTTTTGTGTTTTTGCAGTGTAAGTTGTTAGAACATCCTAAGATTTAAAACAGTTGGTGATTTTTACCTGCTTTGATCCCTTTTAGAGATTTATGTGAAAAGATGGAGGCTCTCTGCATCACCTCTTCTCACGCTGCAGTGCAACTCTGCTTTTGTTAATGTCATCAGAAAAAGCCGTGCATCGCTCCTATCAGCAGTCTGCAGCACCTGCTTTCTCTGCTGTGCTGCTCAGCTTTTTCCCTTTGGGTCTTCCGTCCGACCCGCTCTCCGCCTCTGATTGATGGCTGACGGAGAAGTTGGACGGAGACCTGACTAGCTCTACTCGGTGCTATCGATTCTTTTTCACTTAAGCCGTAATGAAGTATTGGTCAGCCAGAGGGAGGGAGTCAGCAGTGCTTAGTGAAGCAGCAGGTGAGCGCAGCCTCGAGACACTAGACTTAATTACCACCGGTCTTTGTGTTTTCAGCTCTCCTTTGAGCTGCGTTGATGGTGTTGTTGTTATCTTTGTGCCGGAGTCAGCTAATCATGGAATAAAATAGGAAGAGAACAAGACGGAATGGCAAAACCTTGAACTCTCGCTCTAGAACAGTCAATATCCCATCTAGAAAATGGATGATGTGACTTTTCAGTGTTTATTTTTACACATAATCTGGGAAAAATGTTAGTGTTTTAAATCCCTGCGGTTTAAAGGGACAGTATCATGTAAGATAGACTTTGTGAGTTTCACACCATTTTACGATGTTATTCCCTGAACATCCCTGGAGTCCTGGTCCGATTCTTTCATGCATGTTTGAGCAACCCGTTATTCTCCATAGCAACCATGCAGCTGTGCAAAACGTAACCCCGCCTCCGAGGCGCAGCTCCTTCAGACTAGCCAGCAGCAATTAGCAGCTGGTGGAACTCATAAAAACATTGTGAAAGGAGAGATGTTGTGATGACTTCCTGAAATTTTGTGTTTAAAGAGACAGAAGCATGAAATTACAGTCATATTTGATACATTAGTCAAATTTGGCCTTCTGTCAAATTAATGCATTTCTGAACATTTAAATCCTTTTAAAATCAGATCTGTGAGGATTAATTCCTGCATACATTGGATTCGCGATGTAGCGGCAGCAGCCGGAGTTCCCTATGTTGGTGTATATATGAGGAAATATTCCCCCAGGTTCCTCATTTTGCAGAGATCCTACTGGAGACATATGCTTGTGGCTGAAACTGTACATTATTCATGGTTTCCTCAAAACACCACGAGCCGCCTGTCACCTGATCCACAGGAAACCAGGTTTCCTCCCTTCAGATTCAACTTACAATTATTTTAAATATTGATGATTTTCACCCCAAAACCACAATAACTAACTGTCAAGGAGATTGATTAATGAGGCTTATTGGTTTTAGGAGTCTCATTAGAGATAAACAATGTTTTCATCAACATGCTTTATGTAAATTTGTAAAAGAAATAGCCTCTACATTCTGGTTTGGTTTTTGACTGTATTCAGGATAAAAATCAAAGATTGAATTGGTTTGAATTTCTTTGCTGAACGATTTTGCTAAACTGGTTGGTAGAAAAGAACAACTTTACCTGAAATCTGAGCAGTTAAATCTCTGTCGGTTTGCATGAGGGAGATTTATCAGAGCATGCTGCCCTTAAATGGCCACAAACACGCAGTAAACACAGGATGAAGAGCAGAGGAAGAGAAATGGGGAAAAACGTGAGGAGTATGCAATAAAAGGTGCAACTGGAGAGAAAAATATTTTAAAAAATATAAACAAAAGTGGAGAGGAGAAATGAAAACCAGCTGGAGGCACTTAAAAAAAAAAGATTGTAAAAAGTTCATAAAGTAAACACCAGGAAAACAGTTTTATCTCGAATTAGGATTCAGTAATAAATTAGAAAACATTGTTCTATTATTGAAAAAAATAAAATTGTACATTTTTACATAGATGATAATATAGATAATTTATAAAATAAAGGCATTTAAAAGCTGCTGAATTGAAAAAGTCTGACTGAAAATATTGTTCCACAGTATTAAATGTTTTACAGTTAAAAATATTTGTTTCAGTCTTTTTCCTTCTGGGGATTTAGCTATTGGGAGTTTGGCTATTTCTGGAAATAACAAAAATACTTTTGTATTTTCTCTTTAAAACAAATATATTTTGTTTGGCACCCCGAGTTATAAATATCTGCTGAAGCGCCTTAAATAAAACAACATAAAATTAGGTTTTATGTCCATTTTGGCTTCCATTGGATCTTAATTGGAAAACACTTTTAATTTAGTTTCATTTCAAGTATTGTAAGATATTTGTGCTAGAAACTAGATCAAAGCCACTTGGTAAGATGTTATGTTTTTGGATCAGTTTATCGTAAATTGTTTCAGTGCTTTAATATTTATGCCGTTGGGCTCCGTTCACCTGAGCGTCGGCCATGTTGCCGCAGGTTGACATACGGACCCTGCTGGCGTTTTGGGTTGGTGCATAATGAATTGCTTTGGACTTGCTCACTTATACAGTGAAAGAAATATTACTGCCAGCTCACATTCCTTGCATTAGGTGCGTGCGTGCACGTGCCAGCTGTTGTGCACGTGGCCAGCAGGGCCCTGTCAACCTGAGTGCAGCGCGAAGCGAAGTGACAGATTTGGATCAGCAGGGCGTGGGGAGAGACCGGCCACTGCAAACTGTGCCGCGGTTAAATAATGTAGCAGCTCTAATTCATTCCCCTGAATTTTGGAGGCTAAGCAGTTGTTTCTCGGGAGCATTTTTATTGCGACACAGTCGGTCTGCGTCTGACGGCTTCAGGCGAGAGACATCAGCCCTTCAGACTGTCTGGAGGTCAGTCAGGGAGAGGCAGCGAGCTGACAGCTTAACGAGGTAAATAGATTGACTTTTTACACCTTTATGTCTGCAGGGTATTTACTTTAAGTCATCCCAAATATGTTCAGACTTTTGAAACAAATTTAAATCAGCCTTTGGTTGCTTGTTGAAGCAAAAACTTGAGTATTTGATGCAGTATTTGAAAATTTGCAGTAGGTCAAAGTTTAAAAAAAAAAAATCATCTGTCCAATTAACTTATTTGTTTCTGCACAGTTGAAAGTTTTAAAAAATGTATGTATTTAGACGGCCTGTTGCAAAAAACAACTCAATCGTATGATAAATCAATAATTTAGCATTTTACTCTTTCTACCAAAAAACTGATGACAAAAGGCTTCAGTTTTATCAACCAGCCTGTTTTTGAAGGACAAGGTGACTTTATAATTAATTTTGTTTGTTCTTTTTGGGATTTCTGGTTTATTTATTTTGAATATTTAAGATTTCTTCCAGTTCCAGTGGTAAATATTCATCAGGATTTAACCAGAGCTTTTTGATTTTTGATAATGCATTATGTTACTTTAAAATAGTCTCAAAACAAGAAAAGCATCTTTTTATTGTATTAATGTTTGGAACAGTTTATCCTCCAGCCAAATTAGTTGTTGTGCCAGGTCTGGTATTTGCTGTATTCTGGTAAAAATAATGAGTCACATGGTGGGAGTTTTTAGCTCCTGCATTAGCCTGTTTTATCAGCGTGCTGCAGGTGTTGCAGCGGTGAAGTGTGTAATTAGAGGACATGGTAGCAGTTATAATGTGTTTTATTTAGACACCATGCGGCCGAATGGAGGGAAAAACACACACACATCTCGCTACTCTCCCCTCTGTCTTTCACACGTTCTCGAACCGACAGCAGCGATAAGAAGCCTTAAAGGTCGTGTGAGTGTGTGCGGTCTGGACTGAGTTATGCCAGCCGACACCTGATGTCAAAAGAGTGGACTTCCTCTGCAGGAGTCATGGCTCAACGCACCACATCTTGTGTCACATTGGATTATTGGTTGGAGAAAACTCCATGATGTGTTTGTTTTTTTGTTTTAATTAAATGGATTTTTGGCATTTTATTGGAAATACTTCACTTTTTAAAGCTACAGTATGTAACGTCTATAAAAATATATATTTTCTTACATATTTGTCACCATTTTGTGACAGTGTGGTATGAGACAGAGAATCTGGAAAAAAAAATATAAAGCTCCTCTGCTTTCTCACAATGCTGACTAGAAAGAACCAGTTTCTGTCTCTTTAAGAAGCTCCTGCTATTTCTGAAGCTCCGCCTTCAGGAAGTCATCATAACTTGGCTCCTCTATTAACTCGTTAGCAACATTTTCACCAGATTTCCCCTGAGAAATTAGTGTGATGTTCCACTAAGTGTTTGCTTATTGCTTCTGGCTAGTCTGAAGGAGCTGAATGGTGGAGTTCTGCTCTTTGACTTGGAAGTTTGGAAACTTTAGCTCAGAAGAGGAGCTGTGCTTTGAAGGCAGTGCTCGGTTCAGCCAAGCGTTTTGCACAGCTGAATGCTTGCCATAGCAATTAAGTGATTTCTCAAACGTGCATGAAAGAATCAAGCCAACACTACTGTAAGTTTTTGATGAGGGAATAATATTACCACATGATGTAAAGCTCATAAAAGTTGATTTTAAATAAACTTCAATTCTTACACTTGATGGGAAATTTAACATCCATTTTTGAAAGGGCTATGGGCACCCCATACCCACCCCTTGGATTTACTCCTGTAAAGACAAAACAAAAGCATTTTATTAGTGATATTTGAGCTGTGTTGACTTTAAAACAGATAAATTATTAAAGATAAGCGATAAGAGAATGTCCTCATCATGACATGGAGGTTCCTGCTTGTTTTTTATGAGGTACTGAGGAGAGACGGAGAAACGGGAATACTCAGGAGATCAAATAGAGGATGAAAGAGACGGCAGCAGAAAGGTAGACGGACAGGGAAGAGCGCGGCAGGTCAGACCGTCAGAGAGATGAACCAGCGTCCCCCAGCAGGACGAGGGGAAGGATCTGTCAGCGCGTTTTGTTCCACAGCGCGTTGCTGTTGTTGTTTTAGGCAGCATGAAAGATTCGGGGAGATGAAAAGAGCGGCTGGTCGGCAGGGAGGAGGCGGCTCTGATGCTGCAGCGCCTGCAGACCGGGGCAGCTGGGGTCGTCTTCATCCTGCAGATCTATAGAAATACAGCATGATGAAAAAGGTAGGACTCAAAACATCCTGAGAAAACTTCTCATTTGCTTGAACTAATTGAATGTAACCTCAGTTGGTGAAAATTACAATAAAACTGAGGATGTTTCCTAAAAATTTCATAACTTTTATGTAGTTTGTGCCTTAAACTAGGGTCTTTATAAACATATTTCCATTTTGTTTTTGCTGCTCTTGGCATTCTGGGATTTGATTTGGATCTATTTTAATGTTTCAATGAAAGAAGGAAAAAACCCTGCCTGAATTAAACTTTAAATCTTCAGGCATTTGGATTAAACTATCGACTATTCTGCTTGTTGCAGCAACAATAAAACTTTAGCAGAAAATGTTGTGAAGTAATCGATTTTAATGTGATTTTAAGAGCAGGGAGTTGAAAATGATTGGGAAAGAATCTCAAACAGATGTCAAACTGCAATGGTCGTGTATTTAATAAACTGATTTTGATTCTAAACTAAGGATTTTTACTTTCAAATGTATATAAAAGCATTATTGATTCAGTTGTTGTATCAGCAGAAGTCTTTCTACTTAGTATTAAAAAACTGAAAAATAATTGGAAAAATACCAAAAAGATGTCAAATTGCAATAGTAGTGAATACAGTAAAATGGTTTAAGTCTGAATATATAAAAATACAGAAAGATATATTAGTTTAAAATGCATTTGAAAACTACAATTTAGCTAATTGTTTTGCTGTTTGCTCCAGCAAATCCTGAAATTTTACAAAAATAAAACTGAAACCTTCAAAATAAAGTCCACAGGACTACTAAACAAAATTGGAGTTTTTTTCACTTCACTACTTTGGATAACAGGGATGTCTGCCAGTGTTTTGCTGTAGTAAGCAGAACGTTGCATCATCAGCGTAGCATAACAGTTCATGTTGTTGCTATGGTTAGCATTAGCTTGGCAATATTAGACAGCTAGTTAAACAGAAATTATTCTGACGTTTCCCCTTAAAGAACTTGTAATTATATTGTTGTATTCTTCCTTTTTCTGTGCAGAGGAGCGAAAGCGTGCACCAGTTGTGTGGTCTGAACAGACACTGTGACGCCTGTGAAGCTGCTTCTGCTTTTTCAAGCAATCCTTGTTATCTCGATTGGCCTCAGCTCTAGTGCTAATCATGTCTGGTGTGACGAGGTGCAATCAGCTCTGAGAGAGAACATGTTGCTCTCTCAACAAGGAGCAGCATGTCTTTACCTGAGCTGTGGTTGTTGATTAAAAATAGAATAAAGAATCATTCTGTCGCTAAATAAAGTTTAAAGCTACAACAAAATATGATTTTTAGCTAATATGTAGAGCTAATGGGCACAAGATTTACCACAAATTAGAATAAATTAATGCAATTGAAGTCCAGTTCATTTCAACGAGTTAAATTATACAGAATCCAAACTGATCCAAACGCAATAAAAATCAGTCCAATGAAACAGGCTCCAGGATTGTATTCACCCAACCAAAGACAGCATCTTCACAACATGTCTGTCTCACAAAAGTGGCAGCATTTGTTACTTTTCAGCTGCTGTGGTTCTCTTTCACGTTGCACTGTAAACCAACCAAACTAATTGGAAAAAACTGTTCCCCTCCTCACCTGTGGGGGCGCTGCACCAAGAGCTGCTACAAGAAATGACACAAGAACATCTGAAGAAGACACTGACTGCAACTTTCTTCTTCACCAAATGTAAACAAGAAAGAAGTTTTAGCGGTTGGACGATTTCTCTTTGGTTTTTGGCTAAACACTACAAACTATTTCTCCTGCTAGCGATAGACTAGCGCGTTTATTTGGTAGCATTTATGCAGAGTGCCTGCTTTGTAGTCCACTTCCTGCTTTTGGAGTCGTCTCCTGTCTGCTTGGCGTTCATAAACATTCGAACCGCACCAGAGTTCACTGAGGATAGTAGGCAGACCAGAGTTTGTGTTTTTAGTTGGATTGCATATTCACACCTTCCCAAATGAACCGGATTTTACAGACAAACGGACTGGAGTCTGACTGAAGCAACTTAAACAGAACAGGTGAAAAGGCAGACAGATCTATTCAGGAGTTTTTAGCAGCATTTATTTATTCCACCACCCCTTTAAAACATGGATGATCTAAAGGTTTCTTGATACTGCTTTTGTTCTGTAAACATCTGTTGTTGTTGTTCTATTTGCAGTTTTTCATTTTTTCTGCCTCTGGTTTTAAATCTTAAGCTGCTGCAGAGTGAAGTATAAGCTGTGCAGACAATAACATCTGTTCCCATGTTGCAGAACAGAAGGGGTTTGTTGGACTGTAATGGATAGATGTAACGTAATACGGAGATTACAGCAACTCGATGTAGACACCGTTGTTCAGCTTTCGCCCCTCCTGGTTTACCTTTCGCCCACATTTCCTCTCCTCCTCTGACTCCTGCCATAAAGCGATGGACCGGCGCTGAACGCTGATTCGCTGGGTGTCAGAGGAGGTCAAATCCGTCCAGGTCCAGTTTCAGATGTGCTCAAAGAGACAGTCGCATGAATCCTCTTCACTGGGCTTTTCTTCTGTCGCGTTCAGAACAATTCAAATCCACATTATTGTTTAACTGCAGGGGAAATTAGGTTTGGAACAATAAAACACAAATGCTAGGAGAGTAGCTTATATTAAACTTCCTGCACAGACATGTTTCCCCATAAAAACTGAACAATTCAGTATTGAAAGTTACTTCCCAGTCTGGTGCCAGAGCTGAGTAGTAACCAATTACATTCACTCCTTTACATTTACTTGTTAAAAAAGGTAGTTTTAGGAATATTCTTACTACTCTGTACTTTTTGCTTTTATTGAGTAAAGTTTCTGGATTTTCTACCCACTGAATAACAAACATGTTTTGACCAGAAATCCATCAGACACACCCACCTTCAGGTTTTTTATTGAAAAAACTGACTTGGAAACATTTTATTTTGTCTCCCTTCGATTGGCCTCAGGAGTCAGTTAGAATAAAGTTTAAAGCTACAACAAGATATGATTTTTAGCCAAAAATGTTTATAAATAACAATATAAATTTTGTTATTTATATGAATTATTGTCATTTTTGTCTTTAAAATACAATCATTTTCATATTTTGGTCCATATAATTATATTTAAATTATGTAAATATTAAATGATTGATAATTTGATCAGTTACTCAACACTTGAGTCGACTTTTTACCAAATATGTTTTTACTCTTTTACTTAAAAATATGTTGCAGTAGTTGACTCGTCAGTAGAGAGGATATGCTCAAACATGTTTTACAAGCTGACAAAAACTGATCCAAGTTGTCTAATAACTCGTAAAAATCAAGTAGAACTTCTTTTACCTTCCCACGGCGGCCGGTTCTTTTCGCATGGCCATGATTACATGTGAACAGAACGACCTGCATGCACAGAAGAAGAGCGAAAATGAAATCTGGTCATGAAGTTAATAATGGCCGCCGCCTCCTGTGGATTAATTTTCAAAATTCACACTTTGTAAAATGTTTTTCACTTTAATTTGGGTCTCAACAAAATCTACTGCTGCACTGTTACCTAGCAACCCCAGCAGAGCTCCGCCTGTTACCTAGCAACCCCAGCAGAGTTCCGCCTGTTACCTAGCAACCCAGCAGAGTTCCGCCTGTTACCTAGCAACCCCAGCAGAGTTCCAGCATGTTACCTAGCAACCCCAGCAGAGTTCCAGCATGTTACCTAGCAACCCCAGCAGAGTTCCAGCATGTTTGGTCAGTGTCTGTGTTTTGTCGTTGATTTGCTTTCCTTGTTGGTTGGACAAGATGTAGATGTACGGATCTGTTTGCAGCCATGTTGGTCTTAAACTGTTTCTAATTGAAAGAGTCCAACTCAACTGTGGTTTTTTCTGATGTTTTTCTTTATCATTTTTACTCATTTCTGATTTCAAATGCAAACGAGTAAAGTGCTCAGAAAAACTCAAGGTTTCCTAAATGCACCTAAATACAGTAAAGCTGGTAAGTTACTAGTTACTTTCCACCCCTGCTACTAGGTATGAGTGTGTTTGCATAGTTGTTTGTCCTTCGTTTCCCAGGAGATAACAGGACAAACCTTTCAGTAATGAGAACCTTTTTAGTAGCTGGCAGGTTAAGTTGACCTTAAAGAGATCCACACTCTGTATGGCAGGCCGTTTTAACATGTATTCAGTTTGTCTGACCCTCTGTAATTATATTCTAGATCTCTAAAAATGCATTTTGAATATGGTAATTTCAGATACCGACTCAGAAGGTTTTTATTAGTGTTGCAGGCTCAGGATGCAGAGATAACCGCGTTAAGCATCTGTTTGTCCTCCTTTCTCCCTGCAGGATCTTTGGATCTGTAGGCTGATTGTTAAACTACTTTTACAAACGTTTATTTTTTTCAGTCGAGCGACTTTGAGGAGAACCGAGGTCAGTTGGAGAGTCAGTTCCCCTTCCTCCTGATTTATGGTGTGTGTAACGTTTTCCCTCACGTTAACGTGTCATCATGTCTGCACAGAGGTGTGTGGAAAGAGTGTGTGTGAGCAGGTGTGTGTGTGTGTGGGTTTGCGACACCTCAGGATGTCTGCGTCATGACTGGTTTGGCTTCTCGGTTCCCTTCGCTTTTCCCAGCATCCTGTTTTCACACACAAACACACACCTGGATCCTCATCGATCTGAGACGAGTCACGCATTTTTTTTCCCTTTAGGCAACTTTTATTTTATTATTTACATATATATATATATATATATATATATATATATATATATATTATTATATATATATAATTTTTTTTTTTTACAAAGTAAAAGTTTTAGATGCAGATTCACTCCTCAAAGTTGTCAACAATTTGTTAAAAACTGCACTGTTTGCTGAAGCAACAACAAACGCGGCTTTCATTTTGCTGCCAACACTGCAAAAACACAAAATCCAATTTTAGTCCAGTATCTAATGAAAATATCTTGGCACACTTGAGCTGCCATGTTGCTAAAATGTGCTACAGAAATTAACGTAATTTTATTTAAATGTACACAGTGCTGCCTTTTTTGAATTATATAATTAATTGTTAATGAAGCTTAGTTACTTCATTAATTTATCCTGTTTAATGTGGAGAAAATATAAAAAAAAACAAGATTTAAAAGTAATTTGATTTAACTTTAGTGACATTTTAATTTTCCCCCATATTCTATTTCACTTGAATTTTGTTTTGGGATGTAATTCAGTGGAGATTTTAGGTTTTCAAACAGTAGGCCTGTAACGATAACAAATCTTTCTGGATAATACGAAGTTATTGCAATAAACAATAATATTGTTTTGAGACAGTTTTCAAGTAATAATAATAGAATCCATAAAGATCAATAAATTAAATTCTAATGAGCATTAAACATTGAAACTTAAAAAGATTTAAATATACAAAATAAATAAACATACAACAAAAACAACAAATAAAATAAATTCTAAAGTGCCTGGAAACAAAATTCTCCTTCAGAATAAAGGCTAGTTGAGACCAAAATCATCCAGTGTTTGGTATTTAAAAAAAAAGACAATAAATTACAAAAATAGAAATTATTGCAATAATCCTACTGGAGGCTTAATTGTCAATTCTGTTGTTTCTAGATTAAAATAATATCCAAGAGTCCAACGCTGATGGTGCCCAGTCATTTATTGTGGTCAGTATTTATGGAGTATATTTCTCATCTGAGTGCCGTTTTAACGGATTGTTTCCCCTCCAGGGCTCCGTTGAACTGGAACTGGCATTTAGTTTGCAGCCTGAACTGGATTTTCCAGATAAACTGGACCGTTGTGGGCGTGTCCCACCACACTGCCTGCAGGTTGAATAAATAAACCTTTAGAGTCCCGTTACAACAGGTGCAAGTTTATTTGTTTTATCTAACTGTAACGCACATTTCATGTTGTATTTGGCAGAGATTTACGTTTTTGTTGAGAAGTGTGAAGGTCACATAAGGTGGTTGCTTGGTTTACTGGATCTCCCATTTCTCCTGTTATAACATTTAAAAAATACAATTATTAGTAATTAGATGAAAACGAAATGAAAGTTTTTGCTTTTTCTTCCCCGTATAGCAATTTATTAATGCTTGAATAATTTTTGGTTAAAAACATGCATTAATTATGTCTTGATGACTAAAGCTTTCATTTATCAATAAGCCTTAAAAATGATGTTAAAGTTAACTTATATCTTAACTCTACAAATTTTAGTGTATGGTGGTATTTTAGGCTTATTGGAGAATAAAGTGACTAAAAGTTAGCGTCTCGCTTTTAGTTAGTTTTATTTTCAGCACATGCTTTCAAACATTCAACCACATAATAACTAAGAAGCTTCACTATCTGCTCTGACTATTAGCCTCAGGATTCGCTTTTAGAGGCTCAAGTTAGCTGCTAATTTGAAAGTTAGCATCAGAAGTTTTAAACTTATGAGGCTTTTAAATCTAAATTAGCTTCCAGTTTCACTACGTTGTTTAATAATAAGATGTTTCCAGAACTCAAAGGTTTCAGAAATGATTATGGTTGGAAGAAACGATTGTTGATTGTTTTCACTTTGAGTTTAGAGTCACTTGTCTTAACTGTCACCCTTCTCTAATGTTTTGTAAATAAATGTCATACAACTCGTCGCTTTTGCAGTTGAAACACAAATATTGGCTCTCTTTGTTTAAATGTTTTTTTCCATCTGGACTTTGCGAATGTTTGGTGAAGTTGTTACTTTCAGGCTTTGATTTTTGCAATCCCGTCTGTCCTCTGAGGCGCGTTGGGAGTGTGTCACTTTAAGTTAAATGTCAAAGTGACGGAGAGTCAAAGCGCCACCTGTTGATCCTGTGGTGACGCTGGTGATGACTGGCTGCTACGCTGCCGCCATCCGTTCTGATTTTCTTTGCTCCCAGATGGAACCAGTTTGTAAATGTGGCTCATCAGCCTGAGTATTGGTTTGTTGGATGGGCCTGGAACATGTTGCTGCGGTGAACTCATCACAAATATGGCGGCTGAGCTCCCTCTCTCTCTCCCGCTCTCTCTCTCTCTTTTTATTTTTCTCTCCCTCTCTTGCTTCAATCGATTTTTTTTATTTCCCCCCCTGCAGCCTCGAGGCAAGATGTTAACGCTAAAAGTCACGGTGTGTGAATGTGTTCTTATATTTTGCTGCATCACTTGCCTCTACAAAGTCAATTCAGTTCATTTTTTTAGCATAAAATATGTTGCAACACTCACTTTCTTGTCTTTCCAGATTGTGTTTCTCTATTCAGCTGTTCCAGGGACGACCCGCAGGGTTAAATCAATTTTCTTGATACATAGCTAGACTTTCCTTCTATATGACATGGCAGAAAAACAAACCAAGCGGGTTGCAGGGAAATGAAAACAGAAACACATTGAGCTGGGACCAGAGAGGGGAAAAAGCCTGGAGCCTCCCAGGCATTTTACTCATGCAGAGAATGTAATGAAATCTGAGCTACTCTTCCTCTCCTCCGCTCTTCCTCGCTTTTCTCCACAAATATGGCAGATGAAACAGATGTGTGTTTTGCTGATGACTCTCATGTTGACTCTTTAGCATTTTCTCACATTTTATAGGTCAGAAACACTCAGATGTGCCATATTTATGAGATCCAGTGAGGTTTTCTAAAGTTTTTAATTTATTCGCCAAAGCGTGCATACAAAACAAACATTGCAGACTAACAAATAGAGATATTGATATACAAAATAATAACAATTAACGAAGCCTAAAATAAAATTAACAACTATTGGGGCGATTAAAGTGAAAGCAAAAATGTATTAATTTTAAAAAATTAGTATTTTTTTTTTAATCAGGGAAAACTTACTTTAGATGTTGACATGGCGAAATAAATCTGTGATATTTTTGAATTGTCAAGAAGGGCCACACAGAATCATTCTGAAGGCCACAAGTGGCCCCTGAGCCACAGTTTGACCAACTAGATGTTACTGTTGGATCCTGGGAAAAATCAGCATTGTGGCTCACTTTTCATTTATATTCTGTGACTAACACCTTGTTTTCCTGCTCACTATTCACTGGCGCGACTATAATCAATTCAGATAGAGGTTGAATAAAATAAGAGATTTCTTCACTCTGAACTCCCGTCCATCGCCTCAATATCCCTAAATCACCTGCCTGGACTTTATTAATTTAAGAAAAATTTTGTGCTCAAGTGTTGGAAACGGTGTGTGTAGGTGGATGGTGGTTTATGGATCTTAATGGGCTCATCTAAATGTAAATGAGTGGCGAGGAGGAGACAAACTGTCTGCAGCTTGGACGGGAAAATGTTTCGCCGGGAGGCAAATTATGTCTGGCTTCAGGGTTCATTTCAGTTCTTCTGCGTGTTTTACAGCCAAGAAAGGACGATAACTCAGGTGGATTCTGCTGGATTATGTTGGAGGTGTCGTCTAGTTTTTCTTGGTTTAATGAAATATAAAAGTTTGAGCGGTACATTGAAAACAATGTTAAAATGTTAAATTGGGTAGAATTTTCAATGGCGGTCAAGAGACGCTGAATAGTCAAGTTCGTCGCCGTGTTTCGAACAAAAGACATTTCCATCCAAAAGGTTGATGGAAATGTTAAAATTCAAAATAATTTCCTCAATTTTACAAAACTGCAAAAACACAAAATATATATTTTTTATCTAAATGTCTTTGTTTCTCATACTTTAAGTGTACTAACTTAAAAGCAATTTTTCAGCAGCTATGAGTTTGTGTAATGTGAATAATTATTGATTTTAAAAAAGTTCCAGTTTTAAGTGAAATAATCATTTGTTTTAACCAAAATCTACACACCTGCAGTTTTTGTTGAAGTTTCATAAATTTTATATTAAAATATTGAAAGATTTTTTTTTTCTTTTGCTTGATTTTGTTATTTTTCATGTATGTTATTTATATTAATTCATTTTGGTCCCAAAATTTCCGCATAGTTTTATATTTTGGTTCGACTAAAGATGCAATTTTTAAATATTAAATGATTGATGCTTTCAGTCCGTTATAGTTCATTACTGAACTCATTTTTGAGTGAATTTTTATTCTTTTTTCTGAAATACAGCAACACTGTTATTTTTTTAATGCTGCATATTTATACTGCAATAGTGTTAAACTTTTAAAAACATTCAGTTTTCCACCTGCAGTAGCTGTTGGGTTTAAACTGGCAGATGAGCCTCCAGCTGCTCTGTTAGCAGGTCAAACTGGGATTTGTGTGGTTGATTACAGCCCAGTGCTGCAGATACAACCACCCAAGGTCTGACTCAGTGTGTGTGTGTGTGTGTGTGTGTGTGTAAAGGAGGATTAGCTAGCTGTATTAGCCATGTCAGATACACACATGTGGCTGCCGCAGATGCTGCTGAAACTCAATCTGTACAGTTGGAGAGGCATAAAAAAACTTGGATGTACTGGAGGTTCTGGAGGTCCAAACTGGTTCAGGACCAGTCGGGCTGCAGCTTGTTGCATCTCAGGTTTCCGGTTCCAGAATATTCTGGCCCGGATCCAGGATCCGGGAGGATGACGTCCAGCTTCAGATGATATTTCAGCTGAGTTACTGACAGACTTCACATCGCCATCAACATATTATACATAGTCATTTATTTATATTGTCGTTGCTGAAAGTAAGTGCACCCCTTTTCAGTTCTGGGGGGTTTGCATTTCAGAAAATAATCGCAACAGTTTCCACATTAATTTTAATTAATTAATTACATAGATTTGATCACGTTTAACATTTTCCATCACTTTTTAGCAGCAATTTGATGTTAATTCAGGCTTTTTGTGCAATAAATCAATGATAATCTATATCAGGATAGACATAGATATTAATCACATGTCTATAGACAATATACACGTGTCTATAATATTATAGATGTATAGATCATGCAAATATAAGTAACCATTTGTTGCTCTGTACCAGATCAGAGTAATTTGTATCTCCAGTAATTCTGCCTCTTTATTCTGCTAACTTGTCAATGTTTTTTGAAATAGAATCTTTTATTTGGCGATGTCTCTCCTTCAATCTCAGTCGTCATCAGGTTAACTCAGATCTGAGTAAATGATGGATTTTGTGGCGTTTCACACCCAGTTACTGTGGTTGTATTTGGCTGGTTTAGCAGTTACACCCCTAAATTACACATTTCTGCTCCCAGACCAGGTTCAGTTCTCTCTCAACTTATGAAAAAATCGACCGTTCCTCTCTGAGTCGCCCTGCTGAGCCGCAAAAACATTCTGCTCCTATTAGTCATTTCTTATTGTCTTTTTCCTTTTGCTTAAAGCTGAAAGAAAAGCTAAGAAGAAAAACTAAAGGCTTCACTCTGAAATATTAGAAGTTCAGCGGGACGTCGTCTCACCCAATTATTCAACTCAGACTGACTCAGTTCCAACAGAAAGAGACGTCTACTGTTCCTTCCAGTTGTGTTTTTAATCATCTGAGCTTTTGAACCTCCTCTCTGCTTGGAGTCGAGCTTTTCTTCTTTTCAGAAAGAGCTGCAGTTAATGCAGCCGCAGCAAGATTTGACTTGGGACGAACCCTGCAGTGTAAGAGGCGGCACATCGACGATAAAGGGGAAGTTTTTCTGCACGTTTTTATTCTTCGATTTTGGTTTCAACTGATTCTAAAAACAGCCGAAACTTTAAAATAAGAACGTTCAGCTGGTTTTTTTGTTGTCCGGAAAACGAGCCGTTTCTAAAACCTCCCGATTGTTGAGTCAGCTACCCCAATTAGGTCCTGCCTAATTCCACAACACAAGCAGAACTCCATTTGGTCAGCTGGTTTTACCGCAGTAAGTGCTGTGCAAAATGTTTTGTCGTTGACTTACCGTCCAGAAACCACTTGCTGCAATCTTGTTGGCTGTGCAGGAGGCTCCACTTCTGCTTTTCAAAGATGTACAGTTGTATAATTGCGTAGCCATTTTCATGTTTGCAGCAGCTTTTTTGGACTTAAAGTGACGAGATGCCTTAAAACAACTCAATCTGATTATCTAAGAATGGTTTTGTCCAACGATGTTATCGTTCAATCAAGTTGATTTCAGCTTCAAATCTTCACATCAAAAGAGCACAAAATATTATGTCATAAAAAAACATCAGCCAGTCAGCAACTAGAACATTACGCCACCAAAATAACCTTTACACATCAAATAAGTTGCATTTATTATGGTTCGAAAGCAAATTTATTTTACAGTAAATCAATATTTCAGCTGTTTGCATAAAAAAAGTTCAGTTAAATGTAATTGAGTAAATGTAACTTAATGTGCCTTAAAGAAAGTTTGCACATCAGCGGTAAAGTAAGCTGATAAGAGTGAAGTGCAAACAGTTCATGCAGTTTAGAGTTTGCACTCTGCAGCAGCAGGAGTTTTAGAGATCAGCTCGACTCAGATTGAAACCACATTGTTGCAGCAGCACACGCTGGTATTTCCTCCCTGTCAGAGCGCTGGGATGCTGGGTGGAGCCCCGACCGGGGAATGCGAGTGCCTTGCCAAGCAGCACTGCAGCTGACTCTGGTTCAGCACATGGATGGAAATGCCGCCGCTGCTCCCTCCGTGCCAGGCGGGAGACAGCTGTGCTGCTCTGGGAACGAACACCAACACTCAGTGACTAGAAGACAAAACTCTGACTCCTCCCATCTTCTTATTTCAGTTTTTCCACTTTATTGTGGAGCAGAAACATTGATAATTTTTTTATTTGTTGCTTTGCTTCTGAGGGAATAAAGATGTTAGTTGGATTTATTATGAGCAATGGAAGGTCGACATTCTGTTGCATGTTTTAAATAATAAATGTTTTCTTAGAAAAGTCATTAAATTTGTTGTTTATAGAGCTGAACAATAAATCAATAACAGTGTGTTGCTAGATCAATTAATCACATGATAAATTAGAATGAACTCTACAATTTCCATTTGCATAATTTATGGTTTTTTCCTTTTCCTTATTTTGGTCTCAACTTGAAGGACAATTTAGTTTGCAGAGATTTCTTAATTTGTTTTATTTGTTGTTTCTGTTCTGTTTCTTTATTCCGAATATTTAAAAAATGTCTTCCAGTTACAGTGTTAAATGTTCAGTTGGATCTACAGTTTAGTGATCTTTGAGAATGTGTTCTTCTATTATTACGCCATTATTATTATTATTATATTACTTGAAAATAGTCTCAAAACAATATCATCATTTATCGCGGTAGAATTTGTCATTGTGACAATATATGCATCGCAATAAACACATAATCAATATCATTGATGGTACATCTGATATAATATTCCAAATATAGAATATTCAGTGAAGTCCGATTCAGAACCACACAGCATCGCACAGAGTCGTCCTCAGATGCTAACTGAGTAGCATCGCTCGGATTGGCCTCCATCCTTCACTTCCTGTCTCCATCTAACTCTGTTTGATGGTTTTATGCAACCAATGGATTATACTGAGTGTGTGTGTGTGTGTGTGTGTGTGTGTGTGTGTGTGTGTGTGAGAGAGAGAGAAAGACAGTTTAATCTGCAGGAATTATGGTAATTTGTGCTGAGAGACTGTGGGCAGCTGTGATTATGGGGCAGTGGTGTTTAGTGAAATCAAATCCTCGGATTTGATTGAAGCGTAGGGGGCGCTGCCATCACTCATGATCACTTCAACCTGCGGCTTTATTTACCCAGTTAAACGTTACACTCGTTCTGGGCTTCACTGCTGGACCAAACTGGCAGAAAGGCTCCATTAGGGGAAAAAAGCAGTAATGTCTTCCCACACTCTGGTTTTGCACTTTTGAGCTGCAAAACTTTGACTTACTGACCTCTGACCTGCTGGTTGGCACTTTTTGGGTCCAAACTTTGTTCTTCATTCAATAAAAACAGAAGCTCATCTTGTATTTCTGCTATTGTGTGTAAGTAAAATGTATGTAAAGGTTTTATTTTACGATGTCAAATTCAAATTTTCCACATTTTTGTACTTCCATTTGGATTTTTGCTGCTGATAAGAGCACTTAAAAAAATCCACTCGGCTGTTCTTTTTGTCAGTAACCTGACTGAGGTTACCTGCTGAGGTTACCGAGTTAGCATCCCAAACTGAGCTCCAACACATTTGATCAGCTGCTTTTATCAATGTATGCGCTTTACAATGGCTGCTGGAAAAGACAAGTGTTTTGTTGGTGAGTCCCCAGCCAGAAATCACTTGACACGTTATTGTTGATTGTGCAGGAGGCTCCACTACTGCTTTTCAAAGCCATATATACATAAGTATTGTATAATTGTGCATTTGTTTTCATTCATTTTGATTTGTGAGTGCAAAATAGGCGGAACTGAGCAGAGTAAAATCTCATTAATTGTTATTTTGTGCAAAAAATAATGTGGCCGCAGACGCATCCTAAGCTGTTCAACGAAGCGTAACGGGTCATCTTTAAAGGCTTAATATGCTGATCTGCTGAAGGACTGAGCTCCAGTCTCTGCTGCGTTGTAGGATTCCTGGTGAACACAGCTGCTCCGGCGCTTTGCAACCCCCCTGAGATCCACACTCAGCTTCACCGACAGCCACAGTCTGGGTCACTGCTTCCTCCTCCTCCTCCTCCTCTTCCTCTTCATCCTTTTCTTCACATTGCAGCTGGCGGACGTAATTGAAATGAGGAGGAAGCATTTTCTTTGGCATGCACTGACACCAATGCCTATGGCTGTTTTTATTTAGTTTTTTAGGGTTATTGATATTCATGCGGTTCTGCAGCTTCATACTCACACACATCTGGGACAGAAATATCCGGCTCAACAGCTTTTCTGCCAAAGCAATCGAGTTGTAGAGAGATGTTTTGTGTTTTTCTGGGCATCAGGCAGTTTTTTCCTGAATGTGTCCAAATTGTTTCTGTCTCTTACCTCAGAGCCAAACCCTCCGACCACAAACTGCCAACACCGAAGCGACGTCCAAAATCATCCCTCTTATCATTTGAAATTACGGTTGGGCTGTTTTCTATGAATTTATTTGTTTCTAAATACCAATTTTCTTCCTACTTAACAGTAGGAAAGGAATTTTAGAACGAAGGAAAACTGTTTTGAGGACATTACTTTCTAACTGACCAGTTTAGCTTGCCAGCTATCCTAATTTAATTGTTAAATTTAGCATTTAACAGGCTTCATTTTCTCTTGCCACTCTACAAAACAGCTCCTTTAGTATTTACACCACCTCTAGACCACTTTTTCAAATGGCTTGCTTTACCAACCTAATGGCAGAAACAGGACAGCATGTCTTGAAGCGGTATTTGGTTGAAGCCCTGTGAAACACTTTCCCCTCCTTTACAACGCAGCACTTTGTTGCTTGTCGACAGGCGGAGAGGTCTGCGCTGAACTGATCTCAATCAGATCTTTCCCATGATTGGCTGCGTTCTCTCTTCACCTGCCAGCTGCCTTTAGATTCGATCCTTCATTCACTTAAAGAGCTTTTAACTGATTCCTTTCTCCACCACAGACGATGTGGAGATAACAGGTAAAAAGGTCAGCATCTAAACTGAGAACCTCTTGTTTGTGTTTGGGTTGGGCTGATCTGATACCTTCATCACCTTCTGTTATTTACAGTCTGCAACGATGATGGATGGATTGGTGGATCTGCACAGCATTTAATCTTTCTTCTGTTGCAACTTTGCAAATCAAAGTCAAACTTTTCATATCTTCTGTCATGAACTGTAACATTCATGACAGGCTTAGACGCCTCTAAGCCTGAGGAGTCTGAGATGGAGCTGCTGGGCTGCAGGTTCATTTTTCTGAGCATTGGATCCACTGACCTTTGCCTCCTGAGAGGATTGGCAGCTGTCTGTGAATACAGTAGAGCAGGATCATGAATGTTCTTAAAGGGCCGGTTGTGCCAGAATGGATTGATAAAACTTGTTATAATCTGCAATAAACTCCCAATTATGTATTGGCTCAAAATTTTTTGCTAATTTTGTGTAAATTTTCTTGATAAATCTCAAGAGACTGGAGGGACTGATGGATAAAATGTGGCAGTAAACAGATAAAAACTGCCGTGATTTGACTGATAACATAATATTTAAGCACATGTAGAGTCTTGAGGGCCGCATAATAAGCTGTGGCGGGCCGGATTTGGCCCACGGGTCTTGAGTTTGAGACGTGTGCAGGAGGCGACCAGTATTTGTGGGTTTTTTTGAAGGCGGAGTTTCAGAACGAGTAGGAGTTCTTAAAGAGACAGAGCCCCAATTTTAATGCATTTAATTACAAAATCACTTTTTTTTTCAGGTCGTATTTGATATGTGTACCACTTTAATGACAGAAGGTAACATAATTACTGGATTATGCTGTAAAATATGCCTGGAAAACACTAAATAAATATATGAAGATCAATCAGTAGATCTGATCCGCAGCACCTGGTTGTTGTTTTTGTGCTTTCATCTTAAGGACACAGAAACCAAACAATGTCTTGTTTAACTTATCATCTTTGGTAATATTCATATTTTCTGCAGATTGAAGCTTTTATTGAAACTCTGCATCTGTTCTTGGTTTTAGAGGAACTGAAAGTTGGTATCAAAATCTTTTGGCTGATTTTAATCATGAAAGTGATTTTCAGTAAACAGAACCGGGTTTTTGAAGGGAACCAGATTCTTCTCAGTCCGGTCAGGACAGATGAGAACCCGGGTCAGGGGTGAGGTTGTAAAGCAGTCGGTTTGTTTTGGTGATTTATGTGTTTGTCAGAAGTCTAACTGTCACCGTCTCAGCCCTGAAGGTAAATATCATCGGACTGACAGCCGGCTCGGCTTTAAGCACAGGTGCAGACCTGCTGTTTGCATGTGGGTGTCGGACATCAGTACCAAAGGTTATCCTGGTCTATTTCGGGAATTTTATTTGACTGTTGAAGCTCCGATTTTATCCCTCGTTCTTTCAGGCTTGATCTGAATTTCTCACTGCCTTCTGATTTATTTCTGAAATATTTAGAGCAGAAAGTTGCAGGTTTCCACCTTTTGGTGATAAAACTCCATCTGCATCCTGGTGTGATATCTGGATCAGGAAAAGTTCATGTAAATGAAGGCATACACACAGCAGAACGCATCGGGACAGTTTTAGCATTCTGAAAGGTCAGCTAACCCCACCTGTAAGCTGCAAACAAAAAGTGAGCTGCCCTTATTTGCATGCAGAGATCAGATCTCAGCGAGGGAACAGCCCAAACGGCAGCAGAGCATTTGGCATCAGGGGGAAGTCGCTGTTCGGTTCAGGCTAATTCCAGGAGATTAAGTTCCTCTTTTCTCTCTCCTTATAGACGGATTTTAGTTTATAGATACGTTATACATGCAACTATAAACACTTTCACATTAAGAAGGAGAATATATTCTAAAAACAGTTATATTCACAAATGTATATTGTGCTCACAGTATGAAATATTTAGTATAACAACTTCAGATAAGTGAGCAGACTCACTATTTGGCAAGAACCAATTAGTGTTTTTGCATCACTTAGCAGCGCTAACTGTAAAGCAGTAATCGTAAACATTAGTTCTGTTAATAATAAGGCTAACGCTAACTCTAGGGCTAACTTCAATTCAATTGCTTTGAAAAACTACAACCTTAAAGCACAGATTTGATATTGACATATTTTACATGTTCTAACTTTTGTTCCTGAACGTTTCTTGTTCAGAATAAATTTCTCGGAGATGTGGGGCAGACGGACGTCTTCAACCTCTTCAAAATAAGAGCATATAAACACTTAACTAATTGAATGAATTTCTAAAAGTCGATAATTAAAACTTCAACACAGATAACGTGAAAGGTTATGAAACAGTGAATTAAATTGGTGCTGAATGAAAACCTTCTATGAATGCATTTTCATAGAATTCCTGTAAAATATATTAAGGTTTGTGGTTATAACGTGACAGAACGTAAAAATGGTTTAAATGCTTTGGAAGCACACCATATTTTTCCACATTAAAAGTGGAATAATCTTCATAATAATCCTTATTTTTACATCTTAAACAGCCGTCCTCTAAGCAGGGGCGTGTCTGGTTTCTAGATCTTCTGTAATAGTCATTTTAATCCAACCCATGTTGTAATCTTCTATAATAGACACACGACTCTGTTGGAATAAGTGACCCCATGACCCAGATTTTCCACAGCGAAGAGCTGCGCTCGCATCACAAGACTCTGGGCTTGATGAGGGGACTTTCCTCGGACATGTAGGTCAGTCAGCCGCGCCGCCGCGCCACGAGGAAACCGATGTTCGAATTGTTGCGTCCGTCTCTCCCTGCCTCTGCCTCCCTCTTTCCGTTGGATTGTCTGTTTTTGTTTCAAACGCAGGAAGTGAGATCACCCCGCTGGATTTGTTCTTGATTCAAGATGACTTCATTAGTTTGGTCGATCTCCCCTGAGCTTCTTAGCGTTGAATCTGGGAGATGTTTGGATTCTTCGTTGAGTTTCAGTAAAACGTGGAACCAAAAAACATCTGGATGACTTTGCACTCATGAGAAAATGTCAACATGTCGACATGTTATGATCACTAAAATGAGGAAAAAACTGAAGTTTAAGTGATTACGTCTCAGTTTTCAACAGCATTGTCTGCACCAACAGTCAACAAATACATTAAATATACTGAAATGCCAAAGAATTAAAATGAATAACAATGTAATGAACGCTAAGTTATTAGTGTAATAGCTCAAGATTAAGATTAGGAATCTCATAATCTCGTTCTCTAGAAACATTTTTGGATATTTAATCATGTTTTTTAGGACAAGTTTTAGTTTCAAGAATTTTGCAACTTTTGTATGACTTAAAATTTCTATCCCATGTTTTTGTTCTGCAGAAACCCGAGAGTTTCTTGTACACTTTGGTGTTTTTTGCTTTTAGTTAAAAATTTCAGACTTCTGGTTCTGAAAATCCTAAAGATCCAATTTAAAATTGGTTCACCTCATGATTTTAATGGCCTTTTTGTTGCTGATTAATTTTCTCAAATTCTAAAGTTGATTTCCCACCTGATAGTCTGGTACACAAGCTCATTTGTTTTGGTGACTGACCCAGAATACTTTGAACTGTAGTACACTTACCCTTACATATGCATTTGAACCACGCCTGAGTTCACTTTAATCAAACCGAGGCCGAGGTTTGCAGATGGATCAGTTTGCTTTCCTTGGTCCACTAGAGTTTGAAATGAGCCGGACTTTCTAGGCAAACACTAGAGTTCAGTTAAAGTGGGTTAAACAACCGTAATGTCTGTTGGTCCAGTGATTCTAGTGTGTTGGGAACAGATCTAATAATGAGCTTGAAGATTACTGGGCTGAGAACACAGCCTTGTGGAACACCCACTAGGAATCAAGCTCCTTGTAGACTGTTGCTAAAAAATCTTGTGAAGTAGAAACTAACACTAAGCATCAGAATTTGATTTTGCTTTCACACCCCACCAAACAAACTGGACTAAACCTCGCTGGTGTGAAATTAGAGGTGGGTGAAATGGAGTTAAAGTTTTGTCGTATAATTTTGTGGTACCTTCGTGATGGCAATAAATGTGACAAGAGGAACTATTTATTGTCATTTTTAGGTAACTTTAAATGAATCTAAAGAAAATCTGTTGCCTTCAAGCTTCTTTCCTATACTTTATGTTGTACATTTAGAGAAAACCGCCCATAAAAGACAAGCTTCCTTCGCTTTGATGCAGAGATGTTGTGGTCGCTCATGTGACATAGCAGTTAAAGTGGTTGATCTTGACGTATTCGTCACTGTCTGCTTGAGTTCAGCTGTCAGACAGATGTCTTCTCTGTTCTTTGGTTGGTTCAGACCATTAAAACCTGCCGAAAAAAAAACCCTATTCAGTTCTACGTTTACATCCGTCAGCCTAACGATACCACGGATTACACTTGTCCTGGTTGATGGTTATTGAGCAAACAAAAGAGACGGGAATCAAACTTCCTGAGGGAGCATGCATGCTTTCGCTCGCCTCCCTGTGAAGTCGGCCAACAAACAAACTAATTTGTTTGCTTTCCTGACGTCACCAGGCTGCGAGTTTGGGCAGGCGGAGCTTTTTGTTTTAGCCTAACACACAACACTTTGAACTCAGGTGTCGGTGAAGCAGCTGCCAGCAAATCGGCTGCAAAGTGTGCATGTGAGCGTGCACGAGAGAGTGTGTGAGCGTGCACGAGAGAGTGTGTGAGTGTGCACGAGAGAGTGTGTGAGCGTGCACGAGAGAGTGTGTGAGCGTGCACGAGAGAGTGTGTGAGCGTGCACGAGAGAGTGTGTGAGTGTGCACGCGTGTGTTTGTGTTAACAACAAAAGCAGCAGCAAAATATCATCTGCTACCTTCAGCCTTTTGTATTCAGAGCAGCTGGAGCCGCTCCTCTCACTCTGAGTGTGTGTTTAATTAGGAAAGTGTGTGTGTGTGTGTGTGTGTGTGTGTGTGTGTGTGTGTGGGTGTGTGTGTCGATGGGGAATGAGCAACCTGTTGTCACGAGAGGCGAGAAAGTTGTTTTTTCTTCTTTTTTTTAAACTCCTAATCACTCAGAATTATGCTTGGTGAGTAATTTTCGATCTGTTTTATGAAAAGTTTAAAAGAAATTTCATAAAAATTATTGCTTTTCTTTTCTTGTTGCTCTCATTTCTTTCATGTTTCTGGAAGTTTCAGTCTCTGCTTTCATCTGAGCCGGGTTTATTTTTCTGTGATGTCATGCTGGCCTGCTGACCCTGTTTTTAGAGTTGCAGGATGATCCTCGCAGCTGTTTCTGGATAAACAGAGGATGTTAGCGCAGCGTGCCGACGTAGGTGTGTGGAAACCCCTCACTGAGAGGCAGTTTCAACTCCTTAAAATTACTCTATTTAAACTATTCAGAAGCACTTGCACTTCACTGAAAGGGAAACAAATAAATGCAGCTGTTGGATCCAGTTTTCTGTGTATTTGTAGCTACTGTTTACATTAAAAATCTTTGTCTATATTTCGCTAATATTGAAAAAGTACAAATATGGAATTGCAGTGTTTCCATTAAACAGGAAATTAAATTAAGATCACACGTGAATAAGCTTGTTCACTAGATAAAAATTATGTCTGCGACTGATATCTTCAGTCCCCTTAGACTTAGGAGCGATATATGGGCTGTTTTGGGGAAATTGTAGTCGGCCATTTTATACAGTAGCCTTGGATTATACACTTTGTAAGGACACACATATTTTTACAAACTGTGTAATATTGAGAGCTGCACAAAACAGCAAAAACAAACTATAAACCACAAAAAACACAACTTCCTGTTGCCTTCTTTGGCGTTTCTGCCAGTAGTAACATCCAGCTGTTGATCATGTGACTCGTTTGATGCGAAAACATTTAAGAATCCACCTCATCCAAAACCTTTTTACCAGAAACATTGGTTTTTTAAAAATCGGTGTGTTTCCATGAAGCAAATTTATTTTCGTAATTTAAATTTGCACAACTTTATGGTTAATAGAAATGCAGCGAGTGTCAAAGATCATTGACCAGAATCAGTGTGACACTGTTACAATATTGTGATAAAGTCTTGAGATAAATAATATTGTTGTTTTGAGATCATTTTGAAGTAATATAATGGTAATAATGGCACAATAATGCAAGGACACGTTCTCAAAGAAGAATAAAATTTAAATGCTAATGAGAATTTAACACTAGAACTGGAAGATATTTTTAATATGCAAGATAAACAAGTGAAACAACAGAAGCAATAAATGAAACTCATTATTTAAAACCTTAATTTGAGACCAAATCACAGACTTTTGGTAGAAAAGAGAAAAACAATAAACTATGCCAATGGAAAGAATTAAGCTTGTGTTATGCAATTTATTGATTTTATTGTTACAACCTAGTCTATAGCAACAGGTGGGGAAGGGGAAAGAATATCCGAGTCCTTCAGATTCTTTCTCTGACATATTCAAGAAAAACTTTACCAATAGTTTGTTTGCCTGGAAAATTTAAAAGTGGTGTCTGAAAATAATTTGTTTTGAGCCATAAATTTAAGCTGAAAACCAGAGACTGTGGCCAACCAAGCAGATTAATTTGAGCAGAAACTTCAGTTCCTCTGGTTTCGTTCATGTTGTTCATCAGCTGCCATGTTTCATGCTGGACTTAATGGATTCTTTCTGCTCGTGAATGAGCTGACCGCTCTAATAAAGCCGCGCGTTGCAGACAGATTCATTTCCTCGCTGCTTTCATGAGGTCAAACCCAAACCGAGACGCTAAGTCCTCCATCCTCACCTTCGTACTGGAGCCTGGTTAACGGTTCCGGTTCTCCAGATGTGAGTCGTAAATCATTTGAAGTCAGAATTACGGCCCAGCTTTTGTACTGTGTTTATGATTGCGTAAATACGGCATGAGAAATGATGGCTACATGCTCCGGCGTTGAACTCTAAACCTGGTGCTTTAACGCCTGGGTTAGACTCTGGGTTTTTGAGCGACTCTTGATTCAGGAGTTGTCTGTTCATCTGAAACAGACTCTATCTGAGCTCTTTTCTCCTGCCTGTGTGACGTTCAGTCCTGACTCAGCTTGTTGTTTCTCTAAACACCTGCTGCTTCCAACCGCCATCGGATCCTGAGGTGTGTTTATGTTTTCCTTTCCCTCATTCCTCAGGGAGTCCTTGGCTTTTTCCTCCAGGCTCCTGTGGGACTTAAATTATACTTTTTATGTGAGAAACCTCAACTTTTGTTCTCCTTAGTGTTAATAGTCAAGACTCTTTGAAATAATTAAACCTCACAATTAGCAATAAATCAATTAATGACACTATGAATGAAAAGTAGATCCAGTGATAGTTTGTTTGTGCTAACAGCTACTTAGCCTGTATTATAGCTGTATTATATTATTTTAAAAGCTACTTTGGCTACAGAGACTTAACAAGGCAATTTTATTATTGTTGTTTTTATATTTAAAAGGTTTTCCAGTTCCAGTGTTAAATATTTTGTAGAAATTATTTCAAAATGACTATATTATTGTGTTACACAATAATTTAGAATTGTGTTAAGCCTAGAAAAGATAAAAAAGTATCCTTTTTTTGTAAATAAAATGGGTAAATATAGAAAAAGCATTTCTTCACTCTGTTGTTGCTTTTGACAATGCTTTTCATATTTCAGGAGAGGTTTTACATTTGTTTGGCGTGCCACCATATAAATCTTGTTTTTCATTTTCAGAAACTAACCCACTTTAAGATGTCGCACTGTGCAAGCTCAATATCATAAAAATTTTATTACAGTAATTCTTTTAATACTGTAAGATGCGAGATTTATGCTTTTTTTTTTTTGCCACAGCAGGATCTCGTCACAAACATCCTGCAGAGACAGCAGGCTCTGTTATGGAGGATCCATTTATGACATCCAGCCTGTTAAAGGATGGATGGAAATGCAGGCCCAGGTTTTTAAATGTTTCACTTCTTGGCTGACATGTTTGGTTTGATTCTGAACCAAAAACTCTTAATAACGTTTGAACTAAAAAATAACATTCACTACTAAAAATATCAACTTTGATTCAAAACCTCATTGCAACCTGTTTTCCGTTCCTTTCGTTGTCAAGTTGCCGCTGCACAACATAAACAGCGGAAGTTCTCCCGTCAAAATAAAAGCATTAATTCAAAAACCGGAAGTCAACTAACAAAATAAAGGCAATAAGCGCTAAAAAGGAACACAACAAATAAGTTGGGGTTATTTACAAACTGCTACTTTTACTCAAGTCCAGTTTTTGGATACTCTGCCCATGTCTGAGAAAATAATGATTAATAAACATAAACCCGTTCAGAACCGACGTTTCTCATGTGAAAACATCAGAATGAAGTTTATTCTTTAAGAGCAACACAGATACAAAACTCCCAGCCTCCATCTTCCCCTCCTGGTTTTAATTTTCTCCATTCACCTTTTCCCTGGTATCTCTCATGTCTCTCATGTCTCCAGCGTGTTTGCTGCTGTTGCCGCCGTCTCTCTTTCCTGCTTCTCTCTCTCTGTATATGGTCATAAAATCTCAGCTGGCTGTTTCAACACAAACCAGCTTCCCACACTCACATTCTTCTGCACCAGGACGGTTGTTTAGCTGAGAAACGGTACACCCAGGGTGTGAGTGTTTGCAGAGCAAGTCTCCTGTCTCAACTTCAGTAAAATGATGATCATTTCTGTTCATATCTTGCTGATCTTTACTCATCTGGATTCAGGATGTCAAACTGATGCAGAAACTAGCAGCAGGGTTTTTTTGATGCGATGTTGGCGGATAAAAATCTTTTATCGTTTCCAATTCTCTTCCCCATCTGGAGAAAATAAATGCTGATTTCTGCAAGGTCTGTAGAGAAGCATGAACATATTTTTTTATATATATTTCCATGTCTGGCTTGGGATGACAAAAGAAATAAAAGTATTTATTAGGGGTTGCAGTTTTCTGGCTGATCACAGAAAATAATTCTGATTTTGGGCATCAACAGTCTTTAAGGTTTTATATTAGGGTTGCAATTAATGATTCATTTCAGTAATTGATTCGTCTGGCGTTGAATCTGATAAATTTTTTTCATATGATAGATAAGATCATTGTGAAGACTTCCTTAGGGGGGAGTTGCAGAAAGAGCTGGAGTTTCTTAAAGAGACAGAGACCCAATTTCCAGGCATTTAATTGGGAAGTAAAATCTCTGTATAGCATTTTGTGACATCTGAAGGTGACATAGATACTTGATTGTGCTATAAAATGACACAATGTGCCTGGAAAACTCATAAAGCTGCCCTTTTGAGGCAGCTTGTAAACTGTAACTGATCTGAAACCAGTTACCAGTTTCCTCCTGAACCAGTTAACCAGAGACTGGGAGAAGTCCAGACCTGCAGCTTCTCTTTTTTCCCTCCTCATCTCTGCAGGGCCTTAGATTCCCTATCGGAGATGCTAATTACCGGCTTCGTGCCACCAAACGCTCGCTTGTTCCCTGCAGCGACGGCGGCGTGGATGACGATGGGATTGCTGATCCGAGCCAGTTAGTCGTGTTTCTGTGTGTTTAAGAAGGATTTGTCAGGTCAGCCGAGCGAACGGCTTATTTTCCGTGTTGGACAGATCTGCTGCCGGTTTAGTGTCACTTCGCTCTCATTTATCCGTCCCTCACTGCTTAAATCAGACTGAGCTCCTCACTGTCTGCTCTGCTCTCTTTCAGCAGCACAAATCTTTTCTCTTGTCAGTTTTAGTTCTTAGAAATAATCAGGCAATTCTTACTTTCTTTAAAGAAACCTCAATAAACAGCCATGGATAATCACTGATCATCTATTTGGCCATCAAATGTGCTTATTATCAAATTAAATGTGACATAAAGTACCAAACAAATGAACCAAAGAACCCAAACTTAAGCCCACATTTTCCAGTATTTCCTGATCAAATAAAAAAAATGAATTCCTCTTTATTTGTTTTGGTTTAAACAGATAAAAACAAGTTTAATATTTTGTATTTTTTTCTACACTGCAGCTTTAAAACGTGCATGTTTAACATTCACAACAGCTGCTTTCCGCTTCAGGGCTTCTCTTCCTTTCTTGACTGTCTTATTTTTTTAATTCTTGCACATTGAATTCAAATTTCTCTGCAGCTGCTGACTCAGCAAGAACCTTTCTATAACATCCGGATTCATCAGATTTGGGAGTTGCAGGTTTTCTGCAGGCTGCTGCTGACTTCCCCGTCTTTTATCATAACATTGACAGAGTAATATTTAAAAAAAATATTTACTTCTTCTGTGTGCCTTATGTATTTACAGATGTTTATGCGTGCAGCTTCTGGACAAATAATAGATTGTCTGTATGCTGCAGTGCATCATGGGAGTACAGTGAAGACAGTAGACTGACTGGAAACTTCTGTCGGTTGAAGTTTTCAGTCATTTCCATACAACGTTTAACATTTTAAACCGCTGCCAATCCGTCCTGGACGTCCGAGCAAAGGAGAAAAACTCTTCAAAAACAAAATGGAGCATTGAAATTTGACTATAAATTTAATGATCAATGACCTTTAGAGTTGAGATGTTTAACTATAAGCAGAGTTCATTGCTTGGGAGAAAACCAAACTCATACAAGCTGTCAACCATGGTGCAAACTGGTTGAGGATAATCACTGGACTGAAATGGTCTAGTCAAAGTCTCGGCCTGATCAAAATGCTGTGGGAACTTTAAAAGAGCTGTGCAGAAACAAGTATCTGCAACTTTAAATGAGCTGAAGCAACATGACACCTGCTTTTTGTTCAAAAATTGAGCCAATGTCGTTATCCGATATTAATACGGCTGTTATAGCCGATATTTATGGATATTTTTTCCTACACTTGTAACTCCATATAAAAGCGACCACAGTGCCTACTTTACTTCTCCACGTTTGTTAAACACACAGGAATCCTGCGTTGCATAACTATCGATGTCACACGACTGAAAATATCCCACAAATTTTCTAATTTCCCATTGGGACCAATAAAATATTTCTGAATTGAACTGAATGAACAACTATAAACACAAAATGGAAATAAACATTGGTGGTTTGTAGTGGCCCAGTTTTACTTATCGTTTGACCCATTTCATTATTACATACCTACCTGGATGGCAAATTGTCCCTGAAATTATTGCTGCGAACGATAATATTGTCACTTTGAGACCATTTTCAGCCAATGAAACTCATTTTCCCAGCATGCTTCAGTAAATTTCCTTTTAAGATTGTTCTTTACCCCAATATTTGCTCTGCTGCTGTAAAGAAACCCTGTTAGGTTTAAAATGTTCTCTTCATTTCTTAAAAACACTTGTTGTTGTTGTTCTCTAAAACTCTCCAAACTTCTGCTGCTGTTGTTTTGTGAAGGTTTGTTGAGCATATTTTCAATAATCTGTGCGATTGGATTCAGATGTGCGTCGTTCTGTTTGGAAATCTGCTGATTTGTCACTCGATCAGCAGCTTTGAGCTGAATTAAATGCACCTGTAATAATTCACATCCCAGTTCTCCTGCAAACGAACAGCACCATCTGGTTTCTGTTGGGGAAAATCAACATGTTTGAACCCAGAGTGTTTTCTCTTCAAAAGTCTGAACTCGGTTGAATTTTTCTTTGAGTCATTGTTTCTTTTTCCTAATGAGTTTTATGAGTGAAATTTGAGGAATGTTTTTCCTGCAACTTTTTATGACCTTAAGTAAACTTGAAGTCGTGTTAATCTGAACCAGGAAGTGTTGGTTTGATTTAATCTGCATAGTTAAAGGGATTTGATGATTTAAGGAAAGTGATCGCCCTTCTTTTTCTCTTCCAGGTGACATCACACAGAAGGGCTATGAAAAGAAGCGATCCAAGCTGATTGGAGCCTATTTCCCCCAAACTCCAGGTAAAACAAACTTTATCTCTTCTGCTGTTGCTGCTGTTCTGATATGTGCTTTAAGTTTGGGTTAAAAACTGCAGAAAATTACGATAAATTATTTAATGAGTCACTTTATGACCATGGCAACAGTTGCCCCCTGCTGTTGCTAATGCAGTTTCCATCAGTGCTAGCTTATGGTTGCTAACACCAAAGTTGTTTCTTTTGGAGTTTATGGGACATAAAGTGTAGTGTGAAAAGTTTGTGCACACCTTCAGGTTAACTTTATTTTTTTTTGCACCAGAATGTTTCAGAAAAGTTAACAATAGCCTGAGTAAGAAGAAGTAGAAGAAAATCTATTCAAACAAACATGATCCACTATGAAAAAGTAATAAGACAAATAACTACTTTTAGCAAATTTTCGTAAAAATAGCCCCATTGGAGGGTTTTAGAAGTTAGTGGGTGTTTTTACATAATAATATGGTAAAATTGGTTAGATTGATGCCCAAAATTGCAACATTTCTTACATTTTTGCTGCTTCACTGGATCAAACCAACCTGTTCCCCTTCTCACCTGCGGGGGCGCTGCACCAAGAGCCACTGAAGGAAACAACACAAAACCCTCCAGAGAAGAAACTGAACGCAACTTTCTTCCTCGCCAAATGTAAAGAAAAATAGAGTAGCGTCATATTTTAGCTGGTGGAGGATTCTCTGTTGTTAGAAAAAAAAAATCACAGACCATTCCTCTTTCATGTTTGTGAAGGTTGTATTTACGCAGACTGCCCTGCACTGTAGTCCACTTCCTGCTTTTGGGTTTGGACCAGAATTTCTTCTAGTAGAAAGCAGAGTTTTTAGGCCATGAATCGGCCACCATCTTGTTGAAGAATGATGCTCTGCAGTTGTTTCCCATATGGATGAGGAGTCACACGTTCCAAAACGTTCAACTTTTATCCCTAAGAAATACAGTAAATACTGTTTTTAAAGCTTCATTGTGTCTTTATGTTGGGTATAATTCTCTCTTTTTCAACTCTTTGTTGATGTGAATAATTTAAATGTCACAAAAAAGCAAAAACAGGAAAAAAGGAGAGATTAATTTATTTTCATAAGTGCCAATAATCTGTACAAGCCCACATAAAGCCCTGATTATTGTTCTGCTGTGGTACGTTTTATTTGAATGTTTTATTTAAAAACAAAATGCCCTGCTGTGCAAATGTTGAGTCATAGCAAAGAAACTAATTTGTCTGAGAATAATCAGGAAGTGGACATAAAGTAAGTCAAATAATGTGAGTCAAACTTTAAAAAACCTTCAGAAAAGCAGGAGAAAATCAGGTTAAAGGTCACAGGAAAGTAAGGAAGCAAAATATTTTAAAATTCAAAAAATAATTTTGCTGATTAATTCTTGGCTCCTCATTTACTGGGTCAATAAACTCAACACACTATTCTGCTGCTGAATGTCGTAAATATTGAAAAATCAGCTGTTGTGTAGCTTTAAAAGCAGTTGACTGAAGTGGCCAGAAGAGGGTGCTACATCACCCTTCTCTTACTCCCAGTTGACTTGCGCAGAAATGTTGATCTCGCGTCAATCTTGGTTGTCAAACTTGAATGTTTTCCATGTGCTGCAAAAATAAAAGTTTACTTTGATAAAAACCTGAAGGAAACAACAAAGCTAATTTATTTATACGATCAAATCAATCAAGTCTTCAATCTTTGACTTTGATCTACATGTGGTATCATTCCTGTTACCATTTACATGTTTATCTACCTTTTATTTTGACCTACTTTCTGGTTGCTGTTGTTCGTAGACCAGTAATAACTGGTTGACCGCTGGGAAACTCTTACTGGTTCTAGTTACCAACAGTTACCAGGAATAAAATCACAGATGGAAGTGAGTCAACACTGTGTGACTGATCCAGCTGGTTGATTACCTTCATATTTACTTTGCAATTATACAGCGACACTGAACGACCTTTTTATTTACAAAAATGAGTAATGTCATTCTTGCGGGAAAGAACGTCAAGGTTTCCCGAAAGTAACCAGTTGGTCCAGATTCCTTGGATTGTTCTATGAAGCAACAGTCAGAGGAATTAAATCTGTCTCAACTACTATAAGTGAGGCATAGAAGTTGTATAATGAGAAAACATCTGTTTTCTTGTTGTATAACAGTCGTAAATATTTAAACATATTTACTCTGCGGAAATTCATGGGAACTTTTTAGGCGGCTTTGAGAATCATGGCCCAAATACCAACATTTTTACCTTTTTCCTTTATTTTACTGATAATAATTAGACATTTTGTCAGTATAATAACTTTTATTAATAAGTACATCAATTATTCAAACATGTTTTTATTGAAAGAGCCAGTATTTCCCGACTTTCAGTGAAATCACCACAGGGTCCCAGTGTTGTGACCAGCAGTGGAGTTTCAATACCACATGTTCAAACATTCAGTATTTTCGAACCATAAATGTTGCTTATGTAGTTTATTAGCTAATAAACTGTAAATTATATTCTATTTCCTTTTATATTGGTTGTGAACCAGGACTTACACAATTCTAACATATTTTGAAGCCTCACACCAGCAAATTCTCATACTTTGCACCAATTACGTTACCCAAAATGCAAACGGTCACAGACTGATGCAAGCGTAGACAAAAAAAGACTTGTATGGCAACAGATTGTTCACTCGCATACAGAGAAAAACATTCATGTAAAGAGGTAGGATCATCTCTTCATGAGAAAGATGGCAGAGGTGCAGCATATCTTAAGTCATCTACTAAAAATGTATTTTTTTCTATCTTTCTGCAGGTGTAGAAGAAAACTTTATGGGTGTTGATGTGTATTCTCTCTCCTTCTCTCCCAATCAATTGAATTTACTTGTTTAGCACATTTCAGCAACAAGCATTTCAAAGTACTTTATGTCATACAAACACAAAGTCACCATTTGAAAAAAACATTTATCGAGTGCCATCATCAAAAGCATCAATACGCATTAAATACGTTCCTTTTATTATGGTCCAAAAACATAACTGAACAGTTGGGTTTCTAGTCCAGATTTAAAGGAACTTGGTGTTCTCTCCTTTATTTCCATTTAAACCTTTTTCCCACTTTTTTCCCCTTCCTTTCTATTCCACCTCTGTGTTCATTAGACCCAAAGCAATTTCTAATGTAGTTTCATGTATACCAAGCTTGTGAAAGTAAATCTGTTGGGATTAAACACACAGTAATCCTGACATTATTTTGTATTATATCACAATACATATCGCAGGATTAGAAAAAATCTCTATTAGTTTATCCCAATATCATACAGCCCTAATTTGGACCTCAAATCAAATTCTAAGAACCTCTTTCTTTCTCGTAGAAATTGTTTACTGCACATGTGAAACCACGTTTACTTCCAGTAGAGTATGAGTATATAAAAGAAAATTACTTTCAAATGTTTGTTGTCGCAGTAGTGGAAAACTGGTCCAAATTAAGGCCTGGTTGGTATGTAGACCACTTGGTACCCACAAAGAGGCAGATCCAGAAAAATGAGATCTACAACAGTTTGAATCGTCAAAGGGGCAAAATGGCCGCCAACAGAATCGATATACTGATGATACTGAAGCTGTCATTAGCTTATTGAAGCTGATAAATCATCACCAGCTGACTAGTTTTTCTAATACACCACAGATGGACGCTGTTGAGTCTATGAGGAATGTAGACGTCCATTTCACAGCCGAGGTGGTTTGAAGTTTGAGGTCAAAGTAGCACCATCAGAGCCATGAATGGAAAACAGTCTCCTCTGTCTGTGTGCGTAAAATACAGTCAGAGAAGAGGGCATGTTGTCTTCGAGTTTGGGAATCTCAGGAAGTGCTTTGTGTTCAGGAATGAGGTGAGTGGGAGGGAAAAAATGGTTGGTATTTACACTGAAACCATGTTGGGGGTCCCAAATTTGCTTTGAGGGGGCGGATGACTCAAACATCTTCCATGAACACAACCACACAACACAGAGGGATGTTTCCATCACTTCAAAGAACATTACAATGCTTGGACAAACCACACATCTAACCAAAACCTTCAGCGAAACTTCCTCCTCAGGCCCTTTATCTTCTGAGTATCAACAAACCCAGACAGATTATTGTTAAGATTAAAAAAACTTAATTTATCCCAAATGAAGAAATAAAGGAGCCAAAGGAGTGTTGTGTATGAATTTGTGCTTGAATTTAGGATTAAAAAGTTTACATGTTTGAATTTTGGACTTGAGAAAATTAACAAGGAAGAAATTATCAAAGCTCATTTTAAAGATCCAAAGAAAAAAATATTGAAATGAGGGATGACTCAAACCTGACAGGTCAAAATAGCAGACCTTTCTTTTCCACCAAAAAGCTTAGGTTTGCAAGACGGATGTCCTGAAAAAAATGCCTCGTCTGACACATTTATAAGCCAACAACAGTCCACCGAACAAATTTTGGACTGGACATGGAAACTCTGCTCAGCAACAACATGAAGAGGATGATCTGGGTCCAGAACAGAAATTTGATTAACTGGCAATAAACCCTTACGGTTAAGTGGATCAAAGGCTTTCTAATGGCCTCTCTTTAGAAACCCTCTACAGTTTAGCTCTTCCATTCTCCATTTTCTCAAAGTAAACTGTGTTTTAAGAGGTGTAGTCTTTCAAAAATGTAAATTACACTGAATGTGGACAGCTATTGAGAACAAAATAGCAGGATAGTCGTTGGTTTGTCCTTGGTCAGTATGATATTGTGGGTTTCCTCTTTGTGAGTGAGGTCTAAAAATATATTATAATTGCATGTACTGTGATCTGAGAGGATGTGAGCACTCCACTGGTTTCCTGCTCTAATTTCCAGTCCTTGGCATGTTCCATGTGTAAATAGCTGCTAAGCTAGGTGGACCAGTTTTACCAGTGGCTCAATGCCATTCTCCAACATTTTGCACCCTACAACAGCCACAGTGTTTGTTTCTAATACTTTATTTCTGTTTCCAGAAATTAAATATTTCTGTTGTTCACTTCAGGCTGAGCAGTAACAGATTTTGCATTCATCAACTTGCATTCAGGTTTTAGAAATGGGTTCTTGAAGACCACACTAGTATGTTTGCATACCATCTATACCAAATCTTAAAAGTATATATATTCTTTTTGAACCACAACATACTTTTAATGTGTACTATAATTTTATAAAATAGAAAAAAATTCTGATAAATATGGTCTCACCTCCAAATTATGCGTTCATAATCACATTTCCGCAATTCCATCATCAGCGGAGCAAATCTTTTGTTTAGTGTTTTTATGTGCATTTTCTTAGCTCACTTGGCTTCCCATTAATTAATTTTTCTGGATAAATTCAAAAGAACTAATGAAGAGTATATATCAATTTCTGCAGTAGCTCCAGCCAATTATGGTGTTGATATAGAAGTTTAATGTAACTAACTTTTCTGTTTAGGGCGAGCTCAGCTAACATTTTGGTAGTATTGCACACCACTGTTGGTTCCTCTTATTTTGGTAAAGTTCCAAACTAACACAGTTAAACGTTACAAGAACGAGGATGGACCTTATTGTTTGAAGCCTCCCCTGCCTGATGATGTTTGCATGGTTCTTGCTGTGGTTACATATCCATTGATAAGCCGTAAAAGTGACCTAAGCGTCTAAAAGCAAAAATGCCTCATTTGAAACATTCTTAAGCCTGAAAACGGTTCAAAAAACAATTATGCAGACTGGATACAACAACTCCAGTGACCCACTCAGTAATTGCGTGAAGGGAATAATCTGGCTTAAGGACAGCCATTTGATTTCTTCAAGTCATGAAAGATGGCCACTTCAGCGCAAACATTTTAATTTCAGAAGCATAGTCTTTGAAAAAAAATCTAAATGACACAGAATACAGAAAACTATTGAGAAAAAACGTAGCTAGCCAGTATGATGTTGAGGGTTGTCTCTTTGTCAGGGAGTTTTAAAAATACATTACAATTGCATGAGCACTACACTGGTTTCCTGCTCTAATTCCGGTCCTTGGCACATTCCATGTCTACATAGCTGCTAGGTTGTGTTCACCAGCTACATTCTGTATCCACATCCCTGTGACAGACGTGAAGCTGCCATGTAGCATCTCCACCCAGCCCTCTGACCACCAACAGCAGGCAAGATGGGTGAAGTGTCACAACAACAGAGATGGTCAGAGCAAGAGTCCGACAACAACTGATTACAGGAAGAACTGTACCTACCTCCATTGTCATCGCTATGACATTTGAGTTGGTCTGTTGCAGCAAAGGGTTTTTAGAGGTTATATTTAGATACATACCATCTTCCCAAATCTCCTTGTATCATGTTCTCTTGATGTTTACATTACTATAAAAAGTTTTTAAAAATCCAGATAAATGTTATCTCACTTCCACACTCATCTGTTCATAATTCTGCTTCACTCAACAGTCATCTAGTTTTTGTCTTTTATAATTGTTTATTTGTTTTCATCAAATGACAATCACTTGTCAACATGACCGGCATTTTCCTTCCATTCTGGTAAAGTCTCATTCTCTTACTGTCAAGCCTTACAGAAACTCTGTCTTGAAGCCACTCCTGCCTCTGGAATGAGGCAGAGCTTGAAATGCCATCCCAGCTCTATATCTCCTGATGAAGTAGAGCAGCTTTAGTCATTTCTCCTCACTAAACTGTCTCACTGTAACTGCGTCTGACACAGAAAATTATGGCTCAAGGGATTCAGCTGGAGCGAGAGAGATTCTGCTGCTCTCTCTGCACCAATCTGCTCAGGGATCCAATGACCATACCTTGTGGTCACAACTTCTGCATGACCTGCATCAACAAACACTTGGACAATGAAGCACCGTCAGGCATCTACAGATGCCCTCAATGCAGTGAGTTCTTCATATCGAGGCCTACCTTGGTTAAAAACAACGTGATAGTACTAGTAGTTGAACAACTGAGGAAGACTGAAGTCCAACCTGAAGTTCCAGCTCTATACCGCGATACTGACTCTACAAATGTGGCTTGTGATTTTTGCTCCGAGAGGAAGGTGAAAGCTGTAAAGTCCTGCCTGCAATGTATGGCTTCCTACTGTGCTACACATCTCCAGCCTCACAATGAGGTGCCTCCTTTAAGGAAACACAGGTTAGTGGAACCAACTGCAAGTCTCGAGGAGAGCATCTGTCCTGTGCATCAAGAAGTGATGAAGATGTTCTGCCAGACCGATCAGCGGTGCATCTGTTATCTCTGTGCCAAGGACGGCCACAAAGGCCACAACAAAGTCTCCATGTCTGCTGAAAGGACGGAGAGGCAGAAGGAGCTTCAGGCGATTCAGCAAAAGATACAGCTTAGGATCGCAGAGAAGACGAAAGATGTGAAGACTTGTCAGCAGGCGGAATATGCAGTAAGTCACGCTGCTGATGGTGCACTGAGTACAACTGAACTGGTTTTTACAAAACTCATTGAGAGAATAGAGAAAAAACTCTCTCTTATGAAGGAAAAGATGAATTATCAACAGAACATTGAACTGGATGTTTTTAGAAAAGTTCGGAATAAGGTGGAGGACGAGATTATGGAGTTGAAAAGGAAAGATATTGAACTGGACCAACTGTCCCACACAGAAGACCATGTTCACTTTTTGCTGAAATATCCGTCACTGTCTCGTCTCAGTGTCCCTAAAGAACAGCCAAGCATCAGGATCCGCCGCCAGCGTTACTTTGATCGAGTTCCTGCTACTGTTTCAGAGGCCAAAATGAGACTGTATAAGGTTCTCGATGAAGAATGTGAAAAGATTCTGCTTGCAATTACTAACTCTACGGCTTTGCCTAAAATGCCTGAACCAAAGCCTGAAGAGAACATCAGGAAGCCCAAACCTAATTTCTATAACACTGTAGAAATTTCCAGACCAGCACAGAGACAGACCACCACTCAGTTCATGCAAGCCAAACTCTTGCAGAACCTTGATAGTACCACACCTTCCAGACCTAGCTATTTAAAACCCCAACTTCCTGAGCCCAGTGGTAACTTAGGACTTCCCAGACAAAAGTTGGAAGACTTACCCAGCAGTGAATACTTTACTGACAACCAGGCTACATTTGAACCAACCAGAAACTCCTTCCCTGAGAGGGGAGATGACAATCCTGATGTTATACCACTAATCGATAGACCGATCAGTCCTGGAAGCGGCATAGGAAATGTTTTAAAAACTAGAGGAAACTTTCTAGAACATGCCTGCCAAATCACACTGAATCCAGACACTGCATTCTCCAAACTATTGCTAACTAAGGAAAACAGAAAAGTAACATTTGTAAGCGAAGAACAGGATTATCCCAACCACCCAGAAAGGTTTGCTTACACCTGGCAGGTCCTGAGTCAACAAAGCCTTTCTGGCCGCTGTTACCTGGAAGTGCAGAGGAGCGGGAAAGGAGTCATGGTGGCGATGGCTTACAAAGGCATCAGCAGAACTGGGACCTTCAGCGACTGCATGTTTGGACAAAACAGCATCTCTTGGGGTCTTGATTGTTTTAAAAACAGTTGCGAATTCAGACACAACAAGAACAAAACTCCCATCCCGGGCACATGGTCCTCCAGAGTGGGAGTTTACCTGGATTATAAAGCTGGTATTCTGTCCTTCTACAGCGTCTCCGAAACCATGACTCTCCTCCACAGAATCCAGACCACATTCACCGAGCCACTCTACGTTGGACTCTGGCTCTCAGATGGCGCAACTGCTGAGATCTGCAAACTAGTGTAGAGCGGAGTTTTCAGGCTTTGGACGTTCAGAACTGAAACTGGGATGTAACCAATAAGTGGTGTATGTGAATAAGTCAGTGCACTGGTGACAATAATGTCTGAAAAATACAGAATGCATCTGTATTTTATAATGACTCTAGTATGTCATTTTGCCTCTTGTGGTGAATTTTTAATTTCATACTTTGAAAGTTTTACTTTATAAAATGGAAAAATCTTTCAAACTATTGTATTAAAACTACACAACTGCTTTTGTGCTTGGAATAGGCCAGCTAAACATTTATTTATTGCTTTTTTGACTGTTAACACTTTTTTGTTTTTCTGTAACTTTTGCTATTTTTTTCTCATAATTTTGAAAATAAAAGACTTGGGCTGCAGCAGAAAATTATAGTTATTCTTTATTTGTTTCTGCATTTGTCAAAAGTTAAATCTGTCCTTTAGCATCTTCATGCTGAAATAGAGATGTTCACACACATAAACTCATGCAGTGAGGAGTATTAACTTCTCTATCAGCACCTCTTTATCTTCCAAAGAGAAGAAAAAGAGGCGCTTTTCCTTGTAAGTGGTTATAAACAGCACATAGTTTATAACAGGAAAGATTCTTTATTACACTTTAATAGTTCAAAACTAATACATTGAATGTAGCATCAAAACCCGGTTTCAGCTCCTCAGAATATGATAAAATACATTAATTATTATCAGTCTTCAGAGATTATTCTGGTTTTTCAGTTTCAAAACAAAACCTTTTCAAAATATCCTTAAATACATCATAGGAATATATAAAGTAAATATATAAAAAGGTAAAACTACATTACATTGTATTCATGTCAACACATTTGGTCATGACTGCAGTGTTAATTTGATCTGGTATACATTAACAAACTGCCCTGTCCTTCTGAACTTCTGTATTTGTGTTCAGCGCACTAATGATTCATTCAGGTTGCTGTTCGGCATTCCTCTCATTGTTGGTCTGGGAAAACCTGAATAATGCAGCCACTATCGCTCAGAGCTTCATAAACTCTAGAAACGTGTTTCAGTCCAGAAGGAATAAAGGCCTGTGGAAAAGTTTGCACAATGAAACTTGAAGCTACTTTTTTCTTGTTTATTGCTAATAAAAATTGCACCCAAACATTTTATTGCCTAAAATGCAATAACATGGCATTCATTTAGTTTGTAGCAAAGGACGAATCTTTAGCTAAAACATGTTTGGCAAAGTTTGTATACTCCAGGTAGCAATTCATCAACTATTGACAATTATTTTAGCAGTCGATTAATCATGATTAATTGTGATTAATTGATTCACTCTGGATGCTTTTTTAAAATTATTATTATTGATTGCTTAGAAGGTACATCATTACATCATGGGAGGTTTATTTATGGCCACTTAACTCTTCATCATAAATATTAATAGCAGCAAATGAACTACTTCCTTGTATTTCTCAGCAGTAGCTATGGTGACATGCAAGGAATGTCACCTGTGTGACAGTCGGAAAATTTTCCCTGCAGAATTCATTCAGGTGCCACAGAGACTTGATGTCATAAATGTAATGAGCTGTGATCACGTGTCAGACTTCTATTCACTGGAAACTTTTTGGCTTTGTTAGATTTGAAACCCTTTGAAACATCCCAGTTTGAGTCAAGATGGCTCTACACAGAAAAAATAAGATAGATCAGTGTACCAGGAAATATTTAACTGCTATTCATTATTTAAAGAGGACATATTATACAAAATTGCATGTTTTTGTACTTGAGTTTCTGCTCCTTCTTAAAACAGCAACCCAAGCGTAATTCTGCCTGTTTTCTAGCAACCCAATTATTGCTCCAGCCCATTTTGATATCTGGTTTTACTGCTGTATGCGCTGTACAATGGCTGCTGGAAAAGATAAGTGTTATGTTGTTGACCCGCCATCCAGAAACCTCTCGCTGCATTCTTGTTGATTGTGCAGGAGGCTCCATGTCTGCTTTTCAAAGATGCATCTGTTCACACTTGCACTCAAATGTTGAGTTGGGGAACATGGATAACAGCAACTTATTTGCATTAAAAGTGACAAGAGGCTCTAAAATAGCTCATTCTGAACTTAGAACTGAGCATACTAAAATGTCATTATTTAAGAATGGTTTTGTGGAAATAATGCAATGAAAATATTTAGTGTCGACCATAGACGTATCCGAAACTTTAAGGCGTAAGTAGATTAGGAGCAGTCTGCTTGCTGAGCATGTTGGATAAGGAAAACTAAGGGCAGCTACTCTGAATCTGGAGAAGAGGGGAATCCGTCCATCCATCCATCCATCCATACATCCATCCATCCATCCATCCATCCATCCATCCATACATCCATCCATACATCCATATATCCAGACTCCCCAGAGGAAACAAGAGAGATGCCTGGTAGTCATTAAACGCTTGGCTAATCAACTTTTAGCTCCTCTCCTGAGCAGCAGCAGCTCTCTGAGGCGCTCTGAGAGCTTTTAATGAAGACGGACGAGGGTGGAAGTGTGAGGCGCGGACGGATGGTTGTAGATCATCAGCGGCTGTGGAGAAGTGGTAGCTGTCAGTTGCAGTTAGGTAGTTATGATCAGACTTATTGATTGGTGTCTGCAGAGGAGTTTTTTCCACATCTGTTTAAACAAAATATTTGAGGGTATCACCACTAAAATAAACGATAATAAAGCACTGCCGTGTTTTTATAACTGACTGGACATTCTTTGGTTTGATATAATTGCATTAGCTTCCAAAGCAATACGAGTTTAAATTCTTTAAATAGTTTGGTTTCCTGGAGCTGTTGCATTCCTTCTGGGGTCCAGAGGACTATTAATAGTTCCTCCAATGACTAATCGTGGATCAGAAAGTTTCGACACCTGACACCAACAGAGAATAATTAAACCTTAAATCCGCATTACACTAATATTTTCTGTTTTTTTTTTCTTTTTTGTATCTCCACCTTTCAGAGTCTAAAACCTGCCAATTGAATCTGTGAATTTTAATAATGTTCATTATCCCACCTGGCTCTTCCAGGAATGGATTCCTCCATGGGCCAGGAGAGGAGAACACCGGTCACCCCCTCCTCATCGTCCCGCTACAACCGCCGGCGGTCGTCGGGCTCCAGAGATGAACGCTACAGATCAGGTAATATGTCTAAAATATTTGTTTCAACTGGGAAACATCTGGACTGCTGCTGCTTTCAGATGAGTTATTTCATTGGTTGCTGTTCAATTATCAAACAAACCCAATTGGTCTGACATTCATAGATCCACTAACATAGAACACAATGATTGAAAACAGTCACTGTTTAATAATCTGGTAATATGACCTCTTTAAAGTTATGCAAAAATTCTAATCGTTCATGTTTTTATGCTTCCTTTTGGGTTTATACTGCTTCTTAAACACCCAGCTGTTTATTACAACAAGTTAGTATTTTATGGCCAGGTATGGCTCCAGTAGGTTTGGTCAGCTGGTTTTACCGTATTGTACAATGGCTTCTGAAAAAGACATTCTTGTTGTTTGTGCAGGAGGCTCTAATTTTGCTTTTCAAAGATTTAGAGCTGGATAATTGTTTTTTTTTTTTTTTTTTTTTGAAGCACTTTGGTTGTTTTCAGAAGCTGTAGATCTGTCAGTGAATCTCATTCAACATAAAATGGTAAATTGGAGCTGGTGACATTTTTGGCTTATATGAAACACCTGGGATACTCTAATTTTGCGCTCAGATGCTAAAGATGAGTTTAATTTTAAGCTTAATTGGATGAAAAAAACTTCTAGGTATCATAAGGAAAGGGAGAATCCACCGGGACATTTTTAACAACAAAGTCACTTCTACGCTCTCTGCAGTGTGTCAACAACAAGACAATAAAAGTTCAATTTAGATTGAAACTACCTCCCTCCTCTACAAAAATACACACACACACGCCAAGTAAACACACATCTGAGAGCTGCTTTCATCCTGACTAATGTCTCACTTATGCCATTATGGAGCAAATGGTCTCTGTATCGTCTGTCGTCGTGTTTGCCTTCTGCAGACAACAGGCTCCTCTCAAACAAACCCAGCTGTGGCTCAATCAGAATGCTTTATCTCGCTGCTAGAAACATTCATTTACAAAACGTCCTCGTCTACTTCTGCCTAAACTTAATCTGGTTGGAAAGCACAAGGCCTCATGGGAGCTGCTGTCAGCCGGGGGATGGTTGTGTACGAAACTCAATGTGAGGAAATGGGAACATGGTGTTGATTGTAAAAGGAATGCTGCTTCATGAAGGCTGGATAATAAACCCACTGGTGATTCCTGCAGAAAGCTGGAAGTCTTTAATATTTACTCTGCCTGGAAAAGTAACATTTAAGTGTTTTGTAATGAACTTCAAGAGAATGTTGTTGGGGAATTTTGCTTTAGAAATCCCCTGTGGTGGTAAATTATCGCACGTTTCCATGTTAAACACTCATTTTAACAGAGCAATAATCTTTTTTTCTCTTCTTTTGGCTATGTTTTTGTATATGTCGTTGTTTTTTAGATCTGCTGTTTAGATGACTTGTTAGGGCCACTGTAGATAGAAAACTGAAATTTCTGAGCTCAAAGAATTGTAAATTTGCAAGAAAAAATTTGAATTTTAAAAAAAATCGTAAAAACTTTTACAAAAAATAAAAAATTTTAAGCTAAAAAAAGTCTCAGAAATGTTTTTTCACAAAAAAATCTGAATTTGTAAAGTTGTAAATTTGAAAGAAATCTCAAACGTTGAGATTAAAATCTGATTTTCTTATTTTTTTGGCAAGAATTTGGAAATTTCTGAGCTCCAAAAGTAAAAAAAAAAAAAAAAAAGACTGCAAGGAAAAAACTCTGAAATATTAAAATTAATATCAGAAATTTTCTTGGAAAAATGTGCGTCTGTTTTGCTGCTGGTAAACCACGCTCGATTTTTACTTCTTCTATTTGTCCCCTTCACTGTAAAACCAAAATGTTGTGAATGTGTTTCCAGATGTGCACACGGAGGCCGTTCAGGCGGCCCTGGCGAAGCATAAGGAAAGAAAAATGGCCGTGCCGATGCCTTCTAAGCGCCGATCGCTGGTGGTCCAGACCTCCATGGACGCCTACACACCACCAGGTAGAACTAAACTACCCAAAATTATTTCTAGCTCTGGATGGTTGAGGCTCAAAGCTGACATGTTTGTTGTTGTTTTGGGAGTGGCCCAACCTAAATCTGCAAATCAAGGGAGGGAAATAAATATTAGGGTGATGGTTAGGGCAAGTTCAGACCAAAAACATAAATGAATATCAGTGGAAACATGAGCAGAGATTGTCAGTAAAATTGTTTGATTGCTGTAAGGCAAACAAAGATTGTTTCATTCATATTCATAAGTTTTGGACATTTTGAACATGTAAATAAAACATACTTTTTGTTAAAGCTGAACATGTTTGCATCAGGCTCCTCTCAAACAAACCCAGCTGGTTTGTTTGAGAAAGAATTTTTTCCGCATTTTCAAATTTTGCATTTGGAAAGGTTGAGGGAAATTCAAAATCCATGTTGGGAGAGTTTCAGGGCGTTACATTACAAAGTAATGTTTGCTACATAAAGCATTTTTATAGCAACTGCAGGTAACAGGAAGTGAACCACACTCACTTATTTATTGCTGTTAATGCCACAAAATATTGAACTTTGCTGCAGAAAACAAGATTTTGAAAAGCATCTTCTTTTTTTCTTCTGATTTGTTCTCTGTTAATAAACTCAGACCTGGTGAAGAAAACCTGAGGCTCGTTCTGGTTCTCGTTGAAGATCATTAGCTTTCATTTGCCTCGAGATTCATTAATATTCTGCTGGTCTGTTCATTTAAAGTTTATTTGTTCTTGTTTGAGGATTTCAAAGGCCAGATGGAGATGATCCAAAGACGTCTCTAGGTCTCGGGTCTTTTGTAATTTTTTTTACTCTTAAAAAAAGGTGAAGATTGTTTCAGCTGCTAAAATCGACCTCAGAAGTTTATCTGTTTCTGGAAGAGTCTTCATATGAATTCTTAAAAATGTAAAAAATATGACATGTTTACAGAGATTTAGACACCATGAATATATTTCTTCATAAAACTGTGATTCTGTATTTTAACCAGAATCAAAATTGTGAGTTGAGGTTTAAAGTCTTCAGTAAAAATGCACTTTTATAATTTTCTTTAGTGGTTTCAACAGCTTTAATGAACTCAGACCTGTGAATTTTTATTAGATAGAAAATAGGTTGTTAAAATGAAACGTAGTTGATTAGCATTAGCCTCCCTGATTAGCTCTCTTCCTGGTTTTCTTCCTCAGACACTTCCTCTGGATCGGAGGACGAAGGTCAGGGCGACGGCGACGAGGACGTAGGAGACGGCGAGGAAGAGGACGGCAGAGGAGGCGGAGGAACATCGTCCAGCAGGGAGGGGAGCATCAGCATGGAGCACTGGATCAGCCGGGCGGTTCACTCCTCCACCACCACCACGTCCTCCACCGCCTCCTCCTCCTCCTCCACCCGCAGCGGGGGCAGCGGGGCGGCCGCGGGCCGGCTGGCCGACGTCCTGGCCCAACACGTCCACATCTCCGCCCAGCAACACCTCCGCCACCACCGCCATCATCACCGCCACAAGACAGGTGACGCCGCCGCAGCCGTCGGTTTTCCATCCCGTAGATCCTGACACATCCTGTCACGATCTAAAACTTCAGATATGAAGTTTATTAAGTCATGTTTATTTGTGTAGGACCTTTCAGTTACAAGCTGAGAAGACAGAGTAGATGCACAAAAAAGAAACAGAACTGATGGAAGATTTCCATGTTACAGAATCAAACTCTGGTTTGCCTACAAACTGTTTCAGTTCGGATTAAAAATGTGAACAGCAAGTGGACCGGAAACCACTTCTAAAAGAGGAAGCAGACAACAGCTCAGGGCATTCTGGGTAAATACAACCAAAACAAACATGCTAGGCTAGCACTAGCTGGAGAAATGGCTCAATGTTTTTTACCAAAAACGAAAGAGAAATCCTCCAACCGCTGAAATCTGCCACAACAATTTTGTTTCGATTTTGTGAAGAAAGAAGTCAGATTAAGTCTTTTTCTGAAGTTTTCATGTTGTTCCTTCAGTGGTTCTTGCTGCAGCGCCCCCTAGGAGCAAGGAGGGGAACAGCTTTCATCTAATCGAACTGAATCTACTGGACTATCAAGTGATGAACCCAAAAAATTCATTTTAATTTGTAGTTTCCAAGTTAAAACTTGCCCTTGAATTATACAATGAACCTGTTCAATCAGTGCAGCCTTGAGTCAAATGGATGTTCTTTCCACTTTCCGGCTCAGAATAATAAATAGGCCATTTTCATGTTGTTTTTTAACAGGGTTAAAACCCATCAGGATGTTTTGAAGGCCTCCGTTTTACAGCAGCCTCCCTTCAGGTTATTTTTAGCTGTTTGCAGTCGAGCTTTCTAATAAAAGTGAGTGGATCTGCTTTCACGAGGTAGCCGGGTGGGCTTACTGTTCAGACTTTGATGTTTATTGGTGTTAACTGGGAGTGTTGGTTGGAAACTGGTATTTATGTCCCTGTGTACAGTGTGTAAATGCAAGTTTAACAGTGGACTGGCTTCGTGTTTGATCGAAACACATTAGACATTACGCATTAGAATAATGTTTTTTCTCAGTAAAGACAGACTCAAAACGCCTGACGTGATGTGAAAAACAAGAAAGCACTTGGGCTGAATGTTATCCTTCTTTCATATCTGTTAATAATAATGTTTCGGACAAATTCATCCTTCTTTTTACCTCTAAATCCACTTTGTGATTGTGTCTAATGCTGGGATGTGTTCATATTACTGCTTACTTATTTTGCTCTATTTTACCTTAAAATAAAGAGACGGTTTCTTCTATATTGAGGTTTATCTGTGTTTGAACTATTAAAACAGGTGTTTTTTAGGGTTAGATACTTTCTTATTAGCTTCTGCTAATTAGAATGTTGGTTAGCGCTTTAGCATTAGCAGAACTAACGTTTATGATTACTGCTTTAGGGTTAGCAAAACTAACTCTTTTGAAAAACCCTTAAATACAGGGCAAAAGTAATAACCCTTAAACTTTCCCATATTTAACCATATTACAACCAAGAATTTTCAACTGTATAATGTGTGTGGATGAACACAAAGTAGTGCATGAACACATTAGTAGTGCTAACTTAGAGTTAGCTTTTTAAAATGATTTTAGGGCAGGTGGAAAGTCGCCCTGCGGCGGCTCCATAGCTCCTGCTTCCACCTTTTTCCTGTCTCTCGCTGAGGCAGCGTCATGACTGAACACACTGGCAGAGGTTTGCTTGTTGTCACGCCGGCGCGGTTGATATCCAGCTCTGAAGAGATCGCACAGAGCTTCCTGCCAGCTCCACCCCGGCCCAGGTTCTGCGCTCGCCGGCCGCTTGCTGGTGTCTGTTTGTTTGGGCTCATTCCCGCTGATTTCCTGCGTCACTCTTCCCTGCTGGCTGAAATTAGTGGAAAGTTGTTTCCAGGGAGGCAGAGGCAGCAGAAAAGCATCGAGACCTTGACGTAAAAGCACTCAGCCGACCTTGGATAAATGAAACAAGAAAAACAGGCGGTGAGATGGGACTCAGAGACATATTGAGTTAAAAACACTGCAGAAAAAACAGTCTTACAAAGTATTTATAGTCCAGTTTATAGAGAAAATCTCTTAGTTTAATTTTATTTTAAGTGTATTAACATACAAATCACGTCAGCAAGAATGATTCAAGCTAATAATGACTTGATATTGACGATTATTTCACATATTAACATATTTTTCCCATGAAATAATTTGCCAATGGATTAAGGATTTATTTTCCTAAACTGAAAATAAATATTTTAAGATATTTGCACAACTAGATCAAAAATATGTGGTGAAATTTTGTGTTTGTGCAGTGAATGTATTAAAATATCAAGAAATTGCATCCACTGAGTACTTCTTACAGTTAAATAAAGTTAAATTGCATCTTTACGTTGATGTAATTTGGAATTATACAGATATTTGATTGATAAATATTTTTGTATTGATCCCTGATTTTGGGCCTCAGTCCAACTAAATAAAACATCTTCAGAGCCACAAATGTTTTGAAAAAGGCTTTTTATAATTAATTTATTATAAGCATCTAGGAAATCGATTTTTAAAATAATCACTATTTTATTTCTAGTTTGAGAAATAACATTGACTATGTTTGTTATATATGTGAAAACATTATTTCCTTTTGTATTATCTTTAGCCAAAGTTATTAACAGTCATTGCTTAAAGTCTGAAGCCACTTGTTCCTTTAAATCCCAACAGTTTTAGATGAGTGGGAAATAATCCGGTTCTTTTTCACCTTTGTCATGACCGGAGATAATTCAGAGCTGATTTTTAAATGTTCAGGCCTTTTCTGAACATTTTCAGCTGTGTTTGAGTTATAGCTGGTTCTATGTTGGACGTTATGGAGGTCTTCTGCCTGTCCACGTCCCTGAGCTCTGTCTCAGACCTTGGAGCTTTAATTTGTGGCTTGGTCTGAGGGAACGGCTTGACTGCAAAGTGCTGATGAACGACTCAAGGTTCAACGTTATTTATGTTCTGATGGACGACTGTTTCAGTGTGGGAGTGAAGCTCTGGCAGCTCCGCGTTTTTATCACCAAGCTTCAAATGTTTTCTCCTTCAGAACTGAACAAACATGGAATCTAAGCCTCATGATGTAATTTTTAACTTGCTTTGTTTTCTGAGATCATTTTCATTACTGAGGATTTTCTTTGTGGAATCCTGATGTTTTGAGATGTTCTGCTTTTATTTCCATGTTTTAGGTCAGAGCAGCAGGACACGGTTGTCCAACAGTTATTGAACATTCATTCTGAGGAGGTGTCAACATGCATGTATTTATTATTAATGTCCATATTGCCCAGTTGTTAAAATGGAGTCCCTCTTGCTTCTAGAATCATTTCATTTTTTCAATTTTTCAGCAAATTGACCCTGTTGGAATATTATTTTATAATAATCTATTTCTAAAATAATCATTAGATGTTTAAACCATATAAACTGACTAAAGTTGGTCTATAAATTATCTTCTAAATGCATCAAAACATCTTGGGTTTTTTTAGGCTTGAAGGATTGTTGGGTTTTATGGAGCCGGGGTTTTGTGAGGTAACTATGAGCGGTGAGTGTCTTACTGAACGGCTCTGCTGGCGCCTTGTTTCAAGGTTCCCTCCGCTCTTGTTCTTCAGGCCTTTTAAGCCACCTCTCCTTGAGGAAGAGGAGGAGGAAGGCAGAGCCGGCTGGTTTGGTACAGAACGGAAACTCTGAGCCTCAGCGCTCCGGTAAGTCGGAGATCGGAGAATTTGCCAGCCGATCTCTTGCCATCCTTTGACGCTGATATGGATGTCGTATTTCCTATTTTGCTGCTCAGTTTTCCCTTTTCTCCCTGATGATTGTTTTCTTAATCCCTTATCTTGTAGCTGTGCTAGCGTGGAAACGCTAATTTCAATGCTAATCCCAATAGCATTGAGCTGATTATGCATGAAAGTAAATAAAAGCTGTGAATTGTTGATAAAAATCAACAATGTTTTTGAAGAGGTTTAAAAACCCAGCTCGTAGTTCCCCTTGTTGATTTCCGTCTGTTTGGTGTTTATTGATTTGAGTATTTCTGCAGCAACTTCCTGTTTTCAGAACAGCTTCATCTCAAATCAAAGGTTGGAGAAATGAAGACTGTTTTCCTGCTCTGTGTTTCTGTTGATTAAAATGATTTAGATTAAGTCAAAAAGTTTCCAAGGCGACTAAAAATGACTAAAATTGGAATAATTGGACTCTGATTCAGCCAAAACTACCTGGGTACAACTTAGCATTTTCCAGAATATTCAAATAAATTTATTTGCATCAATTTATTTTCTTTCTCTCTCTTTTCTGTTGCTTTATTTATATTTTTTTCATGCGAAAGTTTGAGTTGCACTCTGTGATTCAAGGTTGAAGCTACCTTAGCTTGCTAGATGTTTTAAAGGCCTTAAAATCTCTTAAAATTTTTTAAAGAAAATATTATTTGGCCTAATTACATTTATTACAGGTTTAAAATTTGATTTAATCTCATGTAGTATTTTATTTACTCATGGAAGTTTTCTATCAGGAAAAAGTTTGCCGCATGCAGATAGCTGACTCCAGATGGTTGCTGCTCCTAAATTTGTATTTTTTTTAAATGTAGCTTTGTTTCTTTTGGGACTTCTTTGTCAGACAAAAGTTAGTCATGCTTGGAAACCTTTGCATTTAGTGACTCAGAGCGGTTGCCGCTACCATTAGCTAGCTGCTAATATACACTTGGTTGGTAGCTAGATTTTTCAAGGCCTTAAAATGTATCAGATTTTAAAAAACATAGAAATTGTTCTGAAATACAGTGATGTCTTAGCAGAACTGTTTCATGTAGAGTTTTTTTCTCCCATGGGGCTTTTCAGTCAGGAAAAGGTTTGTCACATGATGCAGACATATTTGTTGCTTTCTGTGATTCTAGCCATTTGAAGCTGTTGTTTGCTAGCTGCTACAATATGTTAGCTAGCTGGATTTTTTTCTGTCCATTGTTGGTAGATTTAAATTTATGGACAAAGTTTGTTTTTGCCACTAGCTTAGCATTTGTTAGCCTTTGTTGCTAATCTTTAAGAGGCTAGGTGCATTCTGGGGGAAAAACTGTACAACTTTAGAGCTCCGTAACTTTAACTACAGGGGTTAAAGTTAAACAGAGCCTAAAATTAAAGTTTTTGCTCTTCTTGATTGTAAAGCAGAATCCCCCAACCATCCTCTTTATTTCTAGTTTTCAGTCTTTAATTCTATTCCAGGTGGCTTTAAAAAGATCTTAAAAAGTCTTAAATTTGACTTTCATTTATTCTGCTTCATCCACATGTAATGCTATCAATGTTTCTCTGCACTCTCTCTAACTACAAGGCGGTTTAAGCTTTCTTTGGCTTATTGATATTCCTGCAGTGAACCAGGCGTTCCTCATCTTCCTCCTCAGCTGATTCTCATTTTCACCTCCCAGTCGTCTGATGAGGTCGCCTAAGTTGCACACGCTCGTTTCCAGACAGACAAACTGCGCCTGACTTTCCGTCCAACAGCCCAGATGTTGCTGAGACTGAATATGCAACGTGCTGCAGTAATTAGCATGCCTGACCTGCATGCCGCGGCATTATTATTCAGCGCAGGTCCGGACGAGATGTTCTGTTCGTCTGGCCGTCACTGCCAGCAGACTCCCCGTCTTGTTTTCGGGACTTTTTTACGACCGGATCGGTTTGGGCTCAGATTTCAGCCATCTGAACAAACAGGGATGAGCTGAACTTCCTGAAAGCATCTCAGTGCATCAAAAACTGTTTTTAAGCATCAACAAATATTAACTTAAACAAATATTAACTTAAACATTTCCATTTTAAAGTCGTTTTTTTGTGTCACCATAAGAAACAGTGTCAATATTTATCTTAAAAGCTTTAATTTAACCAGAAACAGGCTAAAAGATACGGAAACAAGCCTCATTTTCTTTTTGTTTCCTATAAATGTCAATTTCTATTAATCTTCACTACCTTTAAGATTTAAATTTAAATTTTTCTGTTTAAGGGAAGGGAGAGTTTGCTTATGAATCAGTTAAAGTAAAAACTGAAGAATTCTGTGAAACTAATCAGATTTTGAAGTAAAGACACAAATGTTATATTTTTCTCTCTAATTCTGAATCATCAATTAAAGATATTCTTCTCATATTTCCCTCAGTGCCAAATATTAACCACAATACATCGTTGTAATAACGTGTGAGGAAACTTTAATGCAGCAGAAACACACCAGTTTGCTGAATATCTGTCCGTCTTTGCAGATAAAATTCACATTTTCACTCATTTCAGTTTAGATTCATCACGTCACAGTTTGTCTGTGAGCGTCCTGCAAAGGGAGGTAAACAGCGTTTGATGCTGTTAAAACGCAGTCGAGCTGCATTAAAAAAAAAAAAAGATGCACATGTGAAGAGTCCAAGGCTCTGTGGGCTTTGAAACATCAAAAACGGTTCCTAAATGTGGCAAAAATGGGCTGAATATCGAAGGTCTGAGGAGAAAATTGAGTCTTTTTAGTTTATTTTCAAAGGCAGGAGTTGCTGCATTCAGGGGAACTGTTGGACAGTTGGAAATTAGAGTTTTTATTAGGAACAACAGAAACAACGAATAAAATAGATTACTTGTTGAAGTCTAATGCACCAGACTGAAGACCTCTATCATGAGCTTTTGGTTGAAAACGAGAAAAAAACGATAATAAAACAAATGGAAATTATTCAGTTAATTTATTATTGATTTATTGCTAATTGTGATGAATCTAGGTGCAGAATCCACCCCGTCTTGATAAGCATTTGCTCAATAAAACAGTTTATTCCAATTTTCACTTTAAATTCAAACTTCAGATTCAGCAGCCGGCTTCCTTCAGGTGGGTCGGCGCAGTGCGGTTGGTTCTGACTCGCTCCAATGTCTGTTTCAGAAAACCACTCTGCGCCGCCGGATGTGACCGGCTACACCAACAACACGGCCAACACCGCCGCAGATGGGATCCAGGTGGAGCGGGCCCCAGCGGGCGGCGGCGGCTCAGCGGCCCAGAGGCAGACGCCCAAATACGGAAACGCCGAGCTGATGGAGACCGGAGACGGTGAGGAGGGAAAACCTGCATGTTTATTTTCTTTAAAATCTCTGACACTCTGGAGTCGTTTGTCTTTCTTGTGAGTCTTTTTAGAAATGATTAAACTGAAATGAAATGATTTAGAAGCATAAAAATGAAATAAAGAGAATAATCGAAGCTGAATTTTACCTGGTAACAATCAGATAATTATCTAGACTCTTTCTAACTTCACCTTATTCAGGTTGATAAACATTTTGGGATTAAAGAATAAGTCTGGAGTATAAGTTTTTTAGTTTGTTTTTTTAACTTTGTATAAAAATCAGAAAAAAAAAAAGAATATTTTATGACATATCTTTCAATATTAAATCATCATGCAAGTGGCATTTGTTTGCAGATGATACTTTACTATCAGTTTGGCTTGTAGCTTATCGTTGTCATCACATCGTGACTCTGCAGAAGAAAACAGATGCACGACCTATTTTTATGATGTAAAAATAGGAAAAGCTTTTTTTCCGAGTGAAGAAAATCTTTGTTAAATTAATCGTGTTTGGGGGGATAAAATATTTTTAAAACTACATTAGTATTGTTTTACAGAACAGGATTAGGGCCTCTGGGGAAAAGGGAGAATTCTGACATAATCTCAGAATTATGATTTAAAATCTCAGAATATGGCATTATTCCCAGAACTGTGATTTTAAATTGGATCATTTTGACTTTAATATCAGAATTTGACTTGAATTCTGACATTAAATCTCAGTTATGACTCTAATCTCAGAATTATAATTTTTTAGGTTTAAATCTCTAACTGCTTCTTGCCGTCTTTTTTGTTGTTTCCAGCAGTAGCAACATCAGGTTGTTAATCACGTGACTCTTATGATGCACAAAAAGAGCTTCCATTAAAGTTTCACAAAATAAAAAAAACAAAACTTGTGATCAACAATTTTTTCCACAAAGCAAATTGTGTAATTCTGCGGCCAATAGAAACAGCCTCAGCCTCATCAGCCTCATTTCGATCCTCTGCTAGTTTCACAGCTTCGTTTGCTGTGATTTGAGGTAAAACTCCAGGAAATCCCAGATTAAACCTGGTTTTGCTCTGCAGGCGTTCCAGTCAGCAGCAGAGTTTCAGCCAAGATCCAACAGCTGGTCAACACGCTGAAGAGACCCAAACGGCCGCCGCTGAGGGAGTTCTTCGTCGATGACTTTGAGGAGCTTCTGGAGGGTAAAAAGATTCCATTTTTTTTAAAGAAAATATTTTAAATTCTCGTAAATCTAATCCCAATTAGATTTACTGCCGTTTTTCCTTCAGCTCGTTTTACAACCAGCATTTGTTTTACTGAAAAAAGCTGAAAAAATGCTTCATTCAGACAAAATCGCCACATTCCCTGGACAATCCGAGCCACTTTGATGAATATTTCCTTTTGTTTTCAGGATCAAAAGCTGCAGAAACAGAAGTTAATTCATAATTTAAGCATGAATAGTAAATGTTTAGCTCAGCGCGTTGTTAAAATTCATCACCATGGATCAAACATGTTTTCACTAAAATTCTCAGTTTGTTCATGGTGGAAGATTTTTTATTGCTTTAACAGCTAAAATTTTCTGAAGAGACACAAAAAGTGCTGCTAAATTTTCTGAGAATGTGGTTTAATTTGACACAATCAAAGCTCCGTGGCTGTTTAGTTACAGACGGGAGGTTGAAAAAGGACATCAGGGTCTAATTGGATTTGATCAGTTTGGGAAAGTTTCAAGAAATGAGGAGAATCTGAACAGCTACAAGTGATTGGAAACATGTGAACACTGCAAAAACACAACGTCTTACCAACTACTACAAATTTCTCATTACACTTTAAATAAGACAAAAATAACTTACAAAAGTAATTTCTCAGCAAGAAATACAAGCTTGTTTTAAGGAAGTAATTTCTTAAAATTGATGAAAAAGTAATAGTTTCACTGGCAGATTGTTTCACTAAAACATTTCTTGATATAAGTAAAATAATCTGCCAATTGAACTAGCACTTTTCCACCAATATAAAGGATTTATTATTTTAAATCAAGCTCATGTGTCTTACTGAAAAGTCATTTATAAGTTAAATTTATCTTATTTACTATGATATTTGCACTAGAAATAGACCAAATTACACGGTGAGATATTATGTTTTTACAGTGCATGTCAAAATATTCCTTATTAAAGTTACATTCCGCAGCCTTAATGAAAACGCCACATTTACGAAAATGTCTTTCAGCAGGAAAAGACAGTCGAAGATTTGCACACATCATCAGCGACGCAGTGACCTCACCCGTCCTCTTCTTCTGCTGTTTCTCCCTCTCCTCTGCAGTCCAGCAGCCGGACCCCAACCTTCCCAAAGCCGAGGGGGCGCAGATGGCGGCCATGCGCGGCGAGCAGCTGGGCGTGGTGACCAACTGGCCGCCGTCTCTGGAGGCGGCGCTGCAGCGGTGGGGCACCATCTCCCCGAAGGCGCCGTGCCTCACCACCATGGACACCAACGGCAAGCCGCTCTACGTTCTCACCTACGGTAGGAAGGTCATCAGAAGTTGGAAAATTATCCACAAAAAGTAGCATTTCTATCCCCACGTGATCCTGTGCAAAATGTTTCCAAGTTTTTTTTAGTTTCCAGGCTAAATTTCTCAGCGCACTTGAAATAATACAAAAATTTAAAGTCGCAGTCAACAACTGAAACATAAAATTTTCCCAAGTGCCTCATTACACATAAAAATGTTGATTAGCGTTTCATTAATTACGGTATGAAGGCAACTCTCAACAGGTTGGATTATAATCCAGATTTTGAAAATCTTGTGGTACTGAATGTTGCTTTTGTTGCTTCAGCTTTAAGTCAATCATTTTTCAATATTGATCAAAAATCACATTATTTTGCTCATAAGAAGACATTTTTTCCATGTTATAAATGAAATAATCTGGCAATGGGACTAGTACTTTTTCACCAGTTAAAAGGAATTATTAGCTTCTATATCTAAAATTGTACGATAGTTTTGTCTCATTTAAACTGAACTGAGATATTTGCAGCAGAATCTAGACCACAAATACTCGGTGAGATTTTGTGTTTCTGCAGCGCTTGAGCCAATTCTTCCTCAAGGTTGTTGTGTGGAGAGAAAAATGCTAAAAGCAATTCAGTTTTATGCTGAGAGCTGATTAACTGAAGCACCAAACAATGCCCAGCGCCCGCTGTGGGAGCATAATTCCCCTAATGGCAGCCAAGCAGAGCGCTAAGCACATTAGCAACCTGAGGAAAAGACGTTTTAAAGAGTGCAGAAGGAGGGAGCGTTTGATTATTATTTATTTTTATTCCTTTTGTTTGTATTTCTCTCCCAAAGGTGCAGTTACTCAGGGTTTGCTTTAAATCAATTGCAAAGTGACTCATACAAATAAAAACTTTTTTACAGCCTCTGCAGCAATGAGAGAATTGCATCTCACTTCAGCGTGTAACTCACTTAAATAGTTTTAAAGCAAATTTTGCTGCACTTCAGGGGTGATAAAGGTAAAATCCATTTGTACAAACATGGTCTAAACATGCCATCCAGTTTGGAATAAAGTTATTTAAAGTGATATGAACATCTCACACAGTTCCAGCTTTCTAAATCAATTTGCTCCAGCTGAACTGCATTACGGTTTTCTTTGAGGTTTGAGTTTCTTTATTCTGCAGCAGGAGCCTGGAGATTGATTAGAGAGGCAAACAGCAGCAGAGAAAACGGCGTAAATAAGAAGATTTAGCTGCTGTGAACAGGGCCGCAGGTCCTCATGAATTTAGAGCCAAACGCTGAGCAGCAGAGTGAATGAAATGATGAGACGTCGCAGCGAAAGCTCAGATTATCACACAGAGACGCACCTGAAAGGAGAACGAGTTGAAGCCTCAGCTGTAAGATTAGTTCAGGAATGTATTTGTGTTCATTTTATCTTAAAAGGTTTGTGATCTTGGTTGCTGGAATGACAACAGTTTAATTGTTTATTCTATGTTTTTTAATGTGGCCTGCAAGATTCCTGAAGAATTTATTTTGTTTTCTTGGAACTAAACATTTGCTAACAATTTCATTTTAGTGCAATTAACAAACTATGACACCATAATTTATTATCTTGTGCTCTGTTAAAAAGCAATAATAATAGACATTAGTTCCACTAACACTAAAGTGCTACAGCAACATAATGTTTAGCAGACGCTAAAGTCAAAGTGCTTTTTAATTTTGTATTTCTGTTGAATACACTGATAGATACCACTGTAGTTAGCTGAAGCTAATGACAGAGCTTGTATGGGCGGTCGATCACTCAAAACAAAAGCATTATTTCAAATTATTGGAAGAGTTTGGTAGCTGTTTTTGGCGTCCATGCAGGTTCATGCTAGTCATGGTCTCAGTGGATTAGCATCGTTTCTCTGCAAGCAGCAGTTCAGGTTATGTGTGACTGATGTCAGTGATGTGAGAGGCGTTCGCCCGCTGTAGATGATGAGACGATATGAGCTCACCAGACTGTGAAATGTCTCCAGCCTGCGTTCAGGAGTCGACCACAGGAGACAGAAACACGGTGAGATTTCAGCAGGTGTGTGTGTGTGTGTGTGTGTGTGTGTGTGTGTGTGTGTGTGTGTGTGTGTGTGTGTGTGTGTGTGTGTGTGTGTGTGTGTGTGTGTGTGTGTGTGTGTGTGTGTGTGCTGAATCTAAATCTCATGCTCTATCTTTCCTCTATCTCTGATTCCTGTCGTGTCTCGCCTTTGATGTCGGGCCACAAAGGCAAACTTGTTTTGTTTCCTTCCTGCCGTCCTTCGCCCCCGGAGAACAGAGGGAATTCATGATGCCCATTTCTTCAACCCGCAGCTCATCCTCGCTGCACTGCTGATAACCTCTCATCGCAGCCAGCAGACACACACTTTGATTCCTGATAGGAAAAGTTTCCACACAGTCGGGAGCCAAATTTCTCTGGGAGATTTAAATATACCAAGATATCGACTCCAACATATAAGGAGGAAGTTTGAAGCTTCCTCCTGTTAGCCACAACTGATCAGCTTAAATCTGCTTTGGAGGGAAAACTGAAGCTTGGTCATGTCAGAAAATGCTGAGTCACTTCTAGCCATGATGCATGAAAGAAACATTTAACATGCAAAATGTTAAATGTTTCTTTAGATTCCAGGAGAAAGAATCATCTGGAGACAACGCTGGAAGATCTCTCTGTGTTTTCAGTAATTCATGTAAAGATGTGATAAAATAAAGAGTCTGAACTTCTGGTAGCAAAAGAAAACTAAGGAAAAGGACAACTGAAAAAAATAACAATGTTTTCCTTTGAATTCTGACTTTAAAACTCAGATTTTTGACGTCAATCTCAGTTTGTTTTCAGTGGCTCTTTGAACCTCTGGCTGATTGAGGTCAAAAATTCCCAATATTTTTGGGTAGAAACCAAACATATGTAGGAAGTAGGAGGAAGTTTGAGTCTCAAATTTTCAGAACGTTGTTTCATCATCACATTGTAATCCGGATTATTTCCTTTAAACTGAAGTGTTTGACAGTTTGTTTTTGTTAGCGGTAAACCTGGAGGGAAATGGAGTCAACCAAACAGGAAAACTTTCCCATCTTGTTTTGCCTCTGTTAATAATTCAGACATGAAAACTCGGGGATTTACGGCTGAGTCTGCCTGCCACCTTGAATCTCCAGGATCTCATTATTTTCTATTCATTAGTTCTGACAAACACTTGGAAGAAAGAAAGAAAATCAGTATTTGAAGCTGTGTTGCACATGCATTATGAAATCAGTGTAACAGTTTGAACTGAGGGATGAAAAGGAAGCGGATGGAACCGATTCCTTTGTTTCGGGTTACAGCATTAATGAACAGAGCTGGCAGGCATAATGAAACTGATCAGTGTTTATTGGCTTCGTGTGGCTCTGAGGGATTTTTAAAGTGACTTGCACCTTTTTCCAGATGGAAAAACTTGTTTTTTTATGTATATTTTCCTCCTGAAGAGGTGAAAGGTTGATCTGTGTCACCTAAACATCTGTAACAAATCCCTCCTCTGGCCTCCATCACTTCTCCTGGTGTGTTGTGGTTCTTCAGTTTGACTGCAGAGCTTCTCTGTTCGCAGCTGTAATTAAAAAAGCCTGTTGAGTTTATTTCACATTGAGAAATCTGTGATCATTTTCAAACCATTCCTCCCTCAAGACGCAGCATCTGATTGATCAAACCGGGATCTTTTCTGTTCTGCAGGTTCTTGGATGTGGAGAGGAATGATGTCATAAAAGCTTTTACTCAAACACCAACACAAATCTCCAAATCTTGTGTTGTGTGCAATCCAAAACTTTCCTATTTTTATTCAAGAAAAAATTATTAAGTGATTTGACATGTTGATTTTGGTCCATGTGACGAAACGTTTGGACTCTCCTGCTGTCAGTAGTTTTAACCTGCTCTGTTTTGATGTGCTTGCAGGTAAACTGTGGTCCAGAAGTGTGAAGGTGGCGTACAACCTGCTGCACAAACTGGGAACCAAACAGGAGCCGCTGGTCCGGCCTGGAGACCGGGTGGGTTTACAGAAACATGTCTGGTTTCCTCCAAACACCAAAAACTTTCATCTCCAGCAGAAAAACTTTGCCAATCTAAAATTGTGCTGCCGTGTTGTTCACCAGAAGTCTGATTACGATCGAGTTTAATTAACGATATGAACGACCGTGAATCAAGATCTTCTGTGCAAGTATGAAAGTCAGGGTGTTCAAAGTGCGGCCCGGGGGCCATTTGTGGCCCTTAGTCTGATTTTGGGAGGCCCTAGATAAGGGTTGCTCTCTAATTGACTCTAAAACAACAAACAGATGATTAGCAGCAGATAACTGATGCTGTTAGTTATTAGTCTGAATTAATCCCAAACGCCAGAGCTAATCGTTCCCTTCAGATTTAGTCAAATCCCAGTGCAGCTGGGTTAAATTTATGACTTTTATCTGACGTCGTCGCTCAGACTTTTTAATTGAACGCAGCACACGGCCGTTCCTCAGCGCAGAACGTCCTCTCTCTGTCTCGATGTGGACGTGTGAACCCTTCGCTCAGGACATGAAAAGAAATTCAACCTGAAACGGAAAACGCTTCAGCTGCAGCTCTGCTGCGGGTTTCTGATGTCATGCGACGCCCCGAGTGTCTGCGCTGCTTCGCTTTCATCTTTATTTTAAGCTTGATCTGGAGCTCAGCTGGAAAATGAGTCAAGGCTGACACAATGCTGGGCAACTCAGCGCTGTTTTAATTATGACTGCTCTGCTGTTTTCCCTCCTGCTCTGTGGGAATTACAGACCAGCCTTTGTTAGCTTGAACACGCTGCACTCTTCAAGGATAAATTAGTTTTAATGAAAAATGTTTCAGTTTCCGAGTTCTGATTATGGACTTTATATCTGAAAAAGGGTGAATTTTAAATAGTTGCTGGAGGTTTTTTAACTTTATGTAATTCTCCATTTGTATGATTGGAGATGTTTAGTTCAGACTCGCCTGTTTCTTGCAATTTTCTTATCACTGAAGTTTATGTAAAAGTTGCTAAATTTGACCATGAGATAAAAGTAAAAGGAAATAATTATGTTTTTTACGTAAAAGTTTCAGTTTAAGAAGGTAGAAACTTTATATAAATATAAAATTACAAAGTGTCTTTAGGGCGACTTTTCTACCATTCTTGAATTGCAGTCGGGCCACGAAGAAGTCAGCCACCAACGGCCCACGCGCCGCACCTTGGACATCCCTGAACTTCAGAGGATTAATTTGGGACCAACGGAGCACAAAGCTGAGAAAAACAATAATCACATTCCAGTGATTCCTCTGCTAAAGAAGAAAACTAATAACTAAATCAAGTATCAGTTAATAATAGAGAAACATTTTCAGTCAGATTCACAGTGAAAAGATGATCCTTAAGGTCGTTTCATTTTGCTGCAGCACATTTTATATGAATAAATGATAAACTAAACAACCAATCAGAGGCTCTTAAAAAATCTTTATTTTCTGATGCGTCCTCCCTGAGCAATTATCTGCAGATGAATCCTGAGCAGCTCGACGCATCGATATCTGTTAACGCATCATTACAAGGCAGCTGCACTTAGCTTGTAGCGCACACAACATATCTACTGTAGTAATGTGCATAAAAGCTATTAAACAGCAACTGGAGCTGAACTGGATCCAGCAAGGCAGCGATAACATGGTGCAGTAGCATGTTAGCTGCTGATATGTTCATGTCCTTTGTGCTTCAGACACTTGGAGATGTATATTAATGGAAGTGAAAACATTTCCAAGCAATAAAATCCTGCAGTAAAAGGTATTGAACAAGCTTACGAACCAGGAACAGAGCAGATCTGAACACAAGTGAAGTCAGTTTTTATTTTTTCTTATTAAAAAGCAAAAGTCCGGTCCGGTTTTGTCCCAAACTCCTTCTTTCATTCGTTCTTTCTTTCAGAATAATCACGCTCAACACAGACTTCAAATGTGCAACTTGATCGACTTTCTTTCCTTCCAAACCTGATTTCTGATTTTTCTTCGCGTCTGTAGGTGGCGCTGGTCTTCCCCAACAACGACCCCGGTGCCTTCATGACGGCTTTTTATGGCTGTTTGCTGGCGGAGGTCGTCCCCGTGCCGATAGAGGTACCGCTGACCAGGAAGGTGAGGATTCATCATGGATCTTCAAAACAGAACACATGAATTATTATTTAGTAAAAATGCTCTCAAACTTCGGCATTTTAATGACCAAAATGACAATAATTCATATAAGTACCAAAAAAATGAATAAAATCAGGCAAAAGAAAATTTTTCCAATCAGTTTTTAAAAAAAAAAAACCTTACGAAACTTTAATAAAAGCTGCAGGTGTGTCTGTGTCTGATGAATTTTTGATGAAAACTTGTTTGTTTTTGATTCATTGGGTAGAAAATCCAGAAATTTTACTAAAGAAAGAGTAAAAATACTCCTAAAAGTAACTTTTTTTAGAAAAAAGGTTAGTCAAGTAAAAATAATTAAGTAAACGTGACTAGTTAATATCCAACTCTAAGAATTAAGTATACTTTACAATAAGTAACATAAAATATGGTGTAGTAATAAAAAACAAATTATTATGCAAATTGGATTTAAATGACATAAAGACACATTTTATGTTGTGCTATTAGATTTATAGAAGGTGTTGTGTGTCAGGGCTTTTTGAGTCACGATAATTAATTTCAGAGATCTGGTTGGTTAGTTTAGCTCAATTAAAGGAAATCTAGTTAAGAAGGATGTTCCACATTATCAAGCAGGCCGCAGGTTTCAAGCAAAGCGGGAAAGAGAAACGATCTCTGCTAAGGAAAATCATCAGATAGTGCAGTGCATTATGACAAGAGATGAAAACTTAGATATTTACTGAAGCAGCTGATTCAGAACAAAGATGGTTTGACTGATGAAGATGAGGAAGATTTCTGTTAGACAAATTCATGGGATTAAGAGATCAGCTGTTAAAACGCTGCTCTCTTATTGCAACACGGTGTAGCATAATTTGATCCCAGGCATGTGCAATGAGTAGAACAAAACGAAGGCGTGTCGTAAAGCGGCTCACCTTCATCAGATCGCCAGCAGGAGTCTTCATCAGCCCTGATGATGATTCGTTCTCCTGCCTTCGCAGGACGCCGGCAGCCAGCAGATCGGCTTCCTGTTGGGGAGCTGCGGCGTTACAGTGGCGCTGACCAGCGACGCCTGCCATAAGGGGCTGCCCAAAACCCCCACCGGAGAGATCCCGCAGTTCAAAGGTCAAACACCCAAACCCCTTCTCCACGCTCACACCTCTGGCTAAACCACAATGATTCCTGAACTGCATCCAAATCTGTTTTTTATAACACCTGGGACCTTGACGTATGGTTAGGAAGCGTGCCCATATTAGGAAATGTTGCAAAGCTAACAAAAAGTGATTTTCTAGCTTAATAATTGTTTTTAAAATGTTATCGTTTTTAAAAATGAGTTATGAGCAGGAATGTTAACATTTCTGCTTTTTAGAACGGTTGTTTTTCAATTGGGAACCGCCAGGGGGCGCTATTTTGTGTTTGTTTGTTTAACGTCTTATTTATTATAATGTCTGTCCATACAACAGACATTATAATAAAATCATACTTTTACAAATATTACAAAAAAGTAGATGTAGTGAAATTCATAAGCGAGGATGAGGGAGAGGAATCTCTGTGATAAATAAATCCGGTTTGCTTTGCAGTAATGGATTTATAAATAGAAACATGATGCCTGCAGATTTAGCATTTGCTCATTAAAGCAAAGTGCTTCTCGTATCGATCAGCTTAAAGCTCCTCTCAGTCGCACGGCTGGTTCTTTCCTCCATTTCTCTTCCATCTGCAGTAATTCAGACATCAGCACGACTCCAACTTCCACTTTATTTTCAGTATTTGACACCCAGGCGACATTCCCACACCGCCCGAGCAGCACGTGGTTCCTGTAGCAGCTGAAGTAAAGCCTGAAGATGTAAAGGCAGAATTAACTTTTCCCACGTTTGTGAACTTATAAAAGTTTCTAAAACATCGTAAAAACAAAGACCCAACCGTTTTCTGGTTCATGTTTTTGATGTCTTTCACTCAAAAACACAAAATTCTGATCCAGTTTCTCCTGCAAACATCTTGGTGACATTTTTAGGAAGATAAAGGAACTAAAACTTGTTTTGAGAAAATAATTCCTTAAGATTGATGAAGAAATTATTACCTTCAAACAACTTATGATGGTAAAAGTGTAGTAAGATATCTGTACTAGAAACTGGTCAGATTTTGATTTTTGCAGTAAAAATCGTCTCAATTGTTGAGTCACGTTCAACGGGCCTGTTGCCTAGCAACCTGGGCTGAGCTCCAGCACATTTGGTCATCTGGTCTTACTGCTGTCAGGCTGCTGGATAGACAAGAGGTTTGTTGTTGACTTGCCATCCTGAAACCACTTGCATTATTGTTGGTTGTGCAGGAGCCTCCACTTCTGCTTTTCAAAACTAGTCGCTCATCTGTTTGTAGCCATTTTTTAACCTGTGGCCCATTCTAAACTGTTCAAGAACGCATAATAGATCATCTTTAATAGATTTCTCCCTGATCTGACGTTGTCGTGTCCAGGTTGGCCCAAGGTTCTGTGGTTCGTCCCGGAGTCCAAACACCTGTCCAAGCCGCCCAAAGACTGGTTCCCCCAGATCAAAGACGCCAACCAGGACACGGCCTACATCGAGGTACGGCGCTTCCTCCTGTCCTGCTCCTTCAGACTCGTCTTCCTGGTTCAAAGAGACGCCGCTCCTCAGCAGCTCAGTGATTGATTTGATTTTTAAGTGACGTCCTTTTCGGCGGCTGGGTGGTAATTACGCCTGCGCTGAGGTGAAATGCCTCCTTGATTGCATTTTGGATCGAAAGAGGCTGAAACGGAAACTGATGAAAGGAGAGGAGTGATTGAAAAACGACCTCCTGTTTCCTGACAGAAGCAGCTCTGCAGATAAACCCAGATAGACGAAAATTATCGCAAGACTTTTGGTTTTTCTGTGGATGAAAAAGTATCATTTCAGAAAACTAACATCAGAATGTGATTTATCGCCTCCATTGCAGCCTGGTCTGACAGAGTTTTAGACAGCAGAGATCTTATTTTAAAGTAAATCTGATGGATTGTTTTGACTCAGCAGCTTCCAGAGAGTTTTTGTTTTTATTGTTCAAATCTGTCATTTTTGGTTGTTGTTGTTTTGAGTTTCTGCAGATGAAAAATTGACTGACAGCAAATATTTACTGCTGTGGAGCAAAAATGTTTTCATTCTGGCCCAAACTGAGAAGCAATAAAAATAAAAATACAGTGATGTAGGTGGTTATGACAGTAATATAGAAATGTCTATGAGAAAGTGAGAAGTTTTAACCTTTGTTCAGAATTTGACTCTTCCAGAATTAGGAATCCTAGTAAATTTCATTTGTAGCGCATAAAATGAACATAGAGCAGATTAAAATTTAGAAATGGCTTCTTTGAAAACACTACAAGTACTTTCCGAGAAGCTATTTAAGGCTTTTTAAGATTTACAGATTTGTTTTGCAAAAATTGCACAGCAAAAACGCAACATTTTATCCTAGTTTCTGGTGCAAAGTACATTTGAAATGAGATTAAATTAACTTTCAGATTATTTAATTTGTAATGTGGGAAAAATGTTGTCATAAATGAAAGCTCCTGTATCTTGCTGTAAAGTTATTTGTAAGTTTTATTTTATTTCAAGTGTGCTAAGATATTTGCACACTGGAAAGTAGATCAAAAACACTCGGTAAGATTCTGTGTTTTTGCTGAGTGTCAAAACTTTTTGCACGTCACTTTTTAAAACTGATGCTCCGTTATGAAACTCAAATGGTGCATTTATTGTATATGTTGTCTATTTATGTGTATATATTTATATATTAAAGTTTTTTCTATCAGAGTTGTGTTTAATGACGGTTTTAATGTTATGATTATCATCACTTCCTGTCTCCGTGTGTCCAGTACAAGACGTGTAAAGATGGCGGCGTCCTCGGTGTCACGGTGACGAGGACTGCCATGCTCACCCACTGCCAGGCCCTCACACAGTCCTGCTCCTACACAGAAGGTAACACACACACACACACGCACGCACGCACACACACACACACACACACACACACACACACACACTTCCACCAGTTTCCTGCAGTGAAATGTGATTCTTTGTTCTTCCTGTTTGCAGCTGAAACCATCGTGAACGTGCTGGACTTCAAGAAGGACGTTGGTCTCTGGCACGCCGTCCTGACTGTAAGGAAAGCATCCGTCAACCTCCACTGCCTTCAAAGTATCAAAAACTGAATTTTACTGTCTAGTTTTTACTCTGTTTAATTATGTTACAAGTCATATTTTGCTTGACTTGCCAAGTTCAGGTTAAATGCAGCTTTCTGATTCCAATAGAGATGATTTTACATTTGATCAACAATATTATCCAAAACACCTCAATATCTAAATCCTACGCATAAATTTTGTATCTTTAACTGGGTAGCAACAAATTGGCACAGTTAGCTTTTCAGTTTGTAAAAATTTTTATTATGGCGTTTGAATGTGAAATAAACAAAATAAGCAAATATTTATGAGTCATAACAAATTTAAAGATACAAGTTGAAAAAGAAAAGTGCAGAAAAATTGATAAATATAAAATCTGACAGATACGACCAATCGGCTGCATTTGTAGATAAATGAATGATAAAACTCTTCATTTCCTGTTTTCTTCTTCTTCAGAGTGTGATGAACATGATGTACGTCATCAGCATCCCCTACGCCCTGATGAAGGTCAACCCGTTGTCCTGGATCCAGAAAGTCTGCCAGTTCAAAGGTAATCCAGTTTGTAGCGACCAGGAGGAAACTGGTCACTAAACGTCAGTAAGAAATAACAAAATTATTTCTATAACAGAAAACTTAGTGAGATTTTTCTTCTTATTATTTTCATAACTTTCTTTGTAAATTATCCTAAAGTGATTTAAATGAATATTTATTATTTTCAGTAACTTATTGATTGTGTTTAATTAACAATTATTTTGATCTTGGGCCAGTGAGGTGAGAAAAACTTTATTTTGAGTTTATTTTGTATCTGCTGTAGAATGTAAAATACTGCCATAAAAATTATTTAATTAAAGAAATATATGAGTGAATTAAAGCTAAAGCTATTTTTTTTGTTTTGCTGGAAAAATTGATGATCCCTGAAGAAAATGCTGTTTATTGCATTTTATATACTTTTATTTATTTTTACCAGGATAAAAATCTTTTTCCATCAATTAAGAAATAATTAATCTAAATGCTTCCCATTTAGATTAACTTCATTTTTTTACACAGTTAAAAAATTGGATATTGCTACCAAAGTGAGACGAACACTAAAGAAAATGAATGCAACAGAATAATAATAATAACGGCTATAAATCCTTTTCTAAAATAAATAAATCTTCTCTCTGGGTTTTCCTAATGGAAACTAATGACTTTTAACATAATGAATCATTAATTAGTTCATAAATAACCCTTTAGATGCTGTGTAATGTTTCGTGCAGCGAAGGTGGCCTGTGTGAAGTCGCGGGACATGCACTGGGCCCTGGTGGCCCACCGGGACCAGCGCGACGTCAACCTCAGCTCCCTGCGGATGCTGGTGGTGGCCGACGGTTCGAATCCCTGTAAGAAAACATTCCCTGCTTTTCTGTCGTCTCATATTTAAGCTTTTTGTGTTTTTTATGGGGCGAAAACAGCAGTTTTATACCTGGAAATTAAATAAAAACAAAACAGAAAAAAACTTGATTCCTGTCACTTTCATGAAATTTATGAGGAGAGTTTCTGCTGGAGGGGCGTCCAACACTTTAGTCAAAATTAGCAAGTTAAAAGTCTATTAATGATAATATAAAGACTGAAATAAAATCAAACATATAAAATTTTCTGATTTTGTTGTTTTTTGTAGAAAAAACTTAAAAATCATATTTGCACATTTTCTGTATTTAAACAAATTTAGTTTTCAAATTTACATTTAAAAACTATTAAATGTTGCTGTAGCTCATATTAGATCACATGACACAAAGAGTTTCTATTTATGTCCTGTAGCAGTCTGTGTTGCAGCGAATTTGAAGAAGCCTTTGACTGAAGACATTCTGTTTTCCCAGTACAGCCTCATAAAATTCTTTTAAATTCTTTTGGACTTTATTTATTTATTTGGTGAAAGTCACTTTCTTTCAAAATATCAATAAATTAAATAAAAACTGATTTCGTCGACTTTTCAGTAAAAGTCTCGAATTATTACAAACGTTTGGTTATGAAAGCAAATGCTCTGTTGTACTTAAAGTTTTTCATTGTAACTGATCAGAAATTAAGAAAAAAGTTGAATCTTGAATTGGGAATGATAAATTAAAACAAGCTCAATAATTTCCATTTGCATCATAATTAATAATTTTTTCGGATGATAAACCAGAATATTATTGTTAATCATAACTTCTGGGACAATTTATCGTTCAGCTAAATTTACCGTGACTCCAGGGGCCACAAATGGCCCCCGGGCCACACTTTGAACACCCCTGGTCAACTGGGTTTATCTGGGTTGAATTGGTTCCTCCTCCTCCCAGTTCAGATGTTTATCTGGGACGTGAATCCCCAGTAACGCTGTCTGTGCTTCAGGGTCGATTTCATCCTGCGATGCTTTCCTCAACGTCTTCCAGACCAAAGGTCTGAGGCCAGAGGTCATCTGTCCCTGCGCCAGCTCCCCGGAGGCGCTGACCGTCGCCATCCGCAGGTAAAACGCAATTCATGGCCGCCATTACAGGTTTTATAGAGAAAATAATCCAGATTTAATGTTTTTCTTGCTCTTGTTTGGTTCATTAAAAATCAAATGAGCGAAAACAAATAATTTAGCTTCTTTTTTTTTAAACATTTTTCCTGTCAATTTATTTATTCTTTATATTTTCAGCTGATTTGCACATTGATTTTTTTCAGTGAATTTTTGACATTTTATTTTTATTACAAATTTAATTGTGTCACTGGCTTATAGTCATTTTTCATTTGGTTCGTCGTTCATTAAAGAAAATTATTTCTGAAATGAAATCAGGACATTTTGGCCGACTCGTCATTCAAATTTAAAAATGGGAAATAAAATAATTTTATACTCAGATTTAATTTAACTCAACTTACTTTTGGTGAGTTTCTCTATAAATTTAAATGTTTTTATGGTTTTGAACTTTATATCTTAATGTCAAATTAACACAAAGTTAGACGGCGTAAAGAAAATTTTACACAATATTCATAATAGGAAAAAATATTTTAGAATTAAACATTTAAAGTTTAACTGAAAAAGTTAAAAAGTTGCAATTGGAGATGAATATCATCCAGGTGGCAACGTGACGGAATTTTTCTCTGAATTATGATAAATATTTGCAGGTTTATTGTGATCAGTGGGAACAGTGAGGTTCACGATCGAAAAGACAATTTAAAATCTCCAGTCTGTAAAAATGTTGAATCTCTTCGCATGAGGTCTGTGATCCCTGTGTGGTCTGTGATCCCTGTGTGGTCTGTGATCCCTGTGTGGTCTGTGATCCCTGTGTGGTCTGTGATCCCTGTGTGGTCTGTGATCCCTGTGTGGTCTGTGATTCCTGTGTGGTCTGTGTTTGGTCTGTATGTGGTCTGTAAATGGTCTGTTGTCCCTGTGTGGTTTGTGATCCCTGTGGTCTGTGATTCCTGTGTGGTCTGTGTTTGGTCTGTATGTGGTCTGTAAATGGTCTGTGATCCCTGTGTGGTCTGTGTTTGGTCTGTAAGTGGTCTGTAAATGGTCTGTAATCCCTGTATGGTCTGTGATCCCTGTGCGGTCTGTGATCCCTGTGTGATACCTGTGCGGTCTGTGATCCCTGTGTGGTCTGTGATCCCTGTGTGGTCTGTGATCCCTGTGCGGTCTGTGATCCCTGTGTGATACCTGTGTGGTCTGTGTTTGGTCTGTAAGTGATCTGTAAGTGGTCTGTGATCCCTGTGTGATCCCTGTGCGGTCTGTGATCCCTGTGTGGTCTGTGATCCCTGTGTGATACCTTTGTGGTCTGTGTTTGGTCTGTAAGTGGTCTGTGATCTGTCCGTCAGGCCGCTGGAGGAGGGCGCGACCCCGCCGAGCCGCGGCGTCCTGTCCATGCCTGGTCTGAGCCACGGGGTGATCCGGGTCGATTCGGAGGAGAAGCTGTCTGTTCTCACTCTCCAGGATGTTGGTTCTGTGATGCCCGGAGGTAAAACCCGACCCAGTTCACCTCAACTGGAGTCAGAACTTTTAACTTTAAACGTCATTATGAAGGAGTGAACATAGATGATTGACTCATTTTGACCGGTTGCTGTTCTGAGTGAATCCGCCATGTTTCATCTGCTGTAGTTGGACTCCGGTCCATCTGGTCCATTTGGTCCATTTGGGTCTGAATGTGTAAACAAGCCAATAAAATTAACTTTTGTCCATCTACAAACCTGATCTCTGTTTGGTTAAAGTGGAGTCTGGTGCACATTGAATGCATATATGAATGCTACTCAGACCGAAGGCCGCTTCAAAAGCAGGAAGTGGACTACAGCCCAGGGGATTCTGGGTAATTCAACCCAGAAACGACTCGTCATCTTTTATCAAAGAGAAATTCCACCATCGCTGGAATCTGATTTCACTCCATTTTCGGTTACATTTGGTGAAGAAGGAAGTTGCGCTCAGTGTCTTCTTCAGAGGTTTTTGTGTTGCGTCCTTGGTGGGTCTTGGTGTGGCGCCCCCACAGGCCAGGAGGGGAACAAATATTTTGACAACTGGGATTTAAAATGATCTTCATAATCTCCATTGGGCCAATCAGTGTATAAAAGTGCCATTGGGTAATGACAGAACAAAGCAAAGCTTCTTTTACTATTGGAGGAAAATGTTTTTTCTGCCTGGTTCGTTTTGACCTGATTTATGCATTTTGTCTGCAGCTCTGATGTGCGTCGTGAAAGTCGAAGGCGTTCCTCAGCTCTGCAAAACCGACGAGATCGGAGAGATGTGTGTTTGTACCGTCGCCACGGGAACCTCCTACTATGGTCTGGCCGGGATGACGAAGAACACCTTCGAGGTAAATCTGGAAAGGTTTGATTCCTCGTCTTCGTGTCCTGATGTCTTTTCAAACCTACCCGTCAGGTCTTCCCCGTGTCCAACAACGGGACGCCCATCAGCGAGTTCCCCTTCACCAGAACCGGCCTGCTGGGCTTCATCGGACCCGCCGGCCTCATCTTCGTCGCCGGGAAGATGGACGGCCTGATGGTGGTCGGAGGACGGCGCCACAACGCCGACGACATCGTGGCCACGGCGCTGGCGGTGGAGCCCATGAAGTTTGTCTACAGAGGGAGGTGGGAGAAAATCCACGAACCTGCCGAGGTTCAGGAACGGACGGGGAGCGGTGCTGACCCGGTGTGTGTGTGTGTGTGTGTGTGTGTGTGTGTGTGTGTGTGTGTGTGTGTGTGTGTGTGTGTGTGTGTGTGTGTGTGTGTGTGAACGGCAGGATAGCGGTGTTTTCCATCACCGTGCTCCATGATGAGAGGATCGTGGTCGTAGCTGAGCAGCGACCGGATTCTACAGAGGAAGACAGCTTCCAGTGGATGAGCAGAGTGCTGCAGGTTCCTTCCTTCACTTCCTTTGTATCTTTCCTTCTTCACTTCCGTTTCTATCCTTCCTTCTTCATTTCCATTTCTATCCTTCCTTCTTTTTCTTGTTTTTATTTTTCCTGTCTTCCTTGTTTTTTCTTCCTTTGTTGCTCCTTTCTGTTTTCCTTACCGGTCTCCTTCTTTCCTTTCTTCCTTTCTCTCTTCTTTTCTTCCATTCTTTCTTTCTACTATTTCTTCACTCCTTCCTTTCTAATTGCTGGTTGAAAAAATATTCTGACATTTTCTGTTTGTTTTTTTTTTTTTAATCTTTTTATATTTTACCACCAAACAAGGTCATAAGGGGGAGGGGCTGGTTGACCTTTCCTGACCTGTGGAAACATTTATTAATATCTTTAAAATGTTCGTGGCACAAACAAAGACTTTTGCTGCACAAACCTTTTGCAACGATTTTGTCAGATTTCACTCAGGTCTTCATTTGTGTTATCAGCTTTAGTAATAATTAACTTACATTAAATTCAACTCTTTCTGTACTTTGACCTTGTCGGTGCACTTTGACCTTCCAGGCGATAGACAGCATCCACCAGGTGGGGGTGTACTGCCTGGCCCTGGTTCCCTCCAACACGCTGCCCAAGACGCCTCTGGGCGGCATCCACCTGTCTGAGGCCAAGCAGCTCTTCCTGGAGGGGGCGCTGCATCCCTGCAACGTGCTGATGTGTCCGCACACCTGCGTCACCAACCTGCCCAAACCGCGGCAGAAACAACCAGGTGGAAAAACCCAGACAGGAGAAAACGCTCAACACATCAACTATAACACTCACTGAAGGAAAAACTAATTCACTACTTTCATTATTAAAGCAGGAACATTTAAAACTGGATTGATTTGTAAATGGATTTTAAAGAGAAGTGTTTATTTTGGCAGTTTGTGGTGATTTGGCATTAAGCAAACTTAAAATGATAAAGTTAAAAGCATGCAATTAAAGAACACATGTTGAGAAACTCTTGATCTAAAATCTTGAAATCTTGATTGTACTTCTGGATTCTAGAAAGTTTAGAAGCTCAATTTCTACAAAACACTTTAAAAATATCCTGAATTCACAGAAAGTAACAGGAATTAACTGAAATTTCCTAGAAACTATCGAGCTTTTTTCTAGTAATTATCAGGTTACTTTCTATGAACTCTGGTTATTATACCTGGTAAGTTGGAGCCTCTTCTCTCCTCTCTCTCAGAGATCGGTCCTGCGTCTGTGATGGTCGGGAATCTGGTGTCGGGGAAGCGGATCGCTCAGGCCAGCGGCCGGGATCTGGGTCAGATCGAAGACAATGACCAGGCAAGAAAGGTGTGTGTGAGAGGGGGCTCTGCTGGTTTTCATCACACACACATCATGCTTTATGTTCATCCTCATTACGCCTCATTTTCACACATTCGTCATCATGTCAGGCCAGTGAAGTGAGAATCCTAAACCGAAAGTCAAAGCAGCAGAAAACAGTCTGGAGAAGCAAAGTTTAAAAAGAGCAGGAGTGGAAATAATGTCAGACAGGAAGTGATGGATCACAGGAGGTTGTCGCTGACAGAAGCGACTTTCTTCCCTCCGTCGTGTTGAAATGTCATCAGTAACAGGTTTCAGGTTCCCTGCAGCAGAACACATGCAGTCGAGCCTAATGACAAGAGACAGATCCCAAAATACAAACTGGACCCGTCAACGCTGCAAAAGCAACGTCGACGTATGGGAGATTATTCCTGCCAGGAATACAGGCTGGATGTATTCCACTAACCTGGAAAGATTTGGAAAAAAGAAGGTAGAACAGGGAAAATATGTGGATTTTCAAGTTTGCATATTTAATCCCTGAACTCTGTTTAAATAGCGACTGGATGTTCACCAGGAAATTTATGGAGTCTCAACATGAAAAATGTCGGAAAATGAAATTTACAAATTTTATTGGCTTTAAAGCTAAACTTTAAACTTGCCAACGATAAACATTGAAATGTTTATGAAAATGTTAGTTTTGTTTTCTGGACTAGAAAAGATTCAAGTAGAAAACAAACCAGAACCTAAAAACATGACTAAGTTTTGGTCCAGGGGAAAAATCAGCTCAACGTCCATGAAGCTGATTTATTTTCCAATTCCAATTTGATCAATGATGCAGCTGCTGTTGATTCTCTGAAACACGATGTGTGGAGAAACTCAGAGCCGATATGTTGATTGAAATGATTGTATCACTTTTAACGTAATTTGGTGTTTTCATTAAATCACCTGAAGCCGAGCAGAAATGCAGGATTTTTCCATCCTCATCACCTGATCCATGATCTTCATCGTCCATCCGGTGAAAACCAGGCCCTCAGTGTGGATGAACTCAAACTGTTTTAATTCAATAAAAACACATTTTTAAAATCAGTATCTCCAATTTTTTTATCAGTGAATCTGTAATACTTTAAATTTCAGTCCTTTATTTTTCTTTTGTAGCCAAAAAACGCATTTTATTACACAGTTATTTATTCATTTTAGTGTTTTAATTTCTTATACATTGTGGTTGAAGCACACAATGTAGTAGATTTTATATGCTTATTTTTATATAATATGCCTCATTTGACTAAAAGCTTTTATTTTGGTAAAAGACAAAAGTGAATCTGAGATCATTTTATGTCAGAACTTAATTAGCAAATATTTTTTCATCTTTTACTCAAACTGTTTTTGGAAAAATAATTAATTTTTACCTCATTGGAGTATAAAAAGTGTTTTTTGGTCAATAATTTTAGATTTGTTTTCTTTTTCCAGATATCTTTTGTACTTTTAGGAGAATTGTAGAAAAGTAAATGTTCATTAAAGTTTTATTCTGTTTGTTTTGGAACATGACCTCCATCCGTCCGTCTCTCCCTCCTTGTTGCATCTTTTTTCTCTCAGCTTTCACTGCGGTGATCCAGGAGGGATTCATCATAAGTCTGTTATTTTCATTCTATTTTAAATGTTTTTATTGATCTCTCCCTGGATTTTGACTGTGAAGGTGAATATTAACAATGAGTTACTGCTGACATCATGAAGTTAATGACGTTATAAATCTGTTGGGTTTGTAGAGTAACAGTTTTTTCTGAGCACTGGACGTTAAATCAGGCAGCAGGAAGCTTTGGTTTCCGTTGAATCGTTTTATTTTAATTCAGAGTCGACAAGAAGCTGAGAGATGTTTTCATCTGAGGAGCAAATTCAGGTTTAAATCTTCGTTACTCCAGAAGCCGGAGCTCGGAGGGAAACAGGAAACCTGCTGGAGTGATGCATTCAACAGGCTGCGCCGCTGCACACTGGCTCTGATTAACAAGCGCAATAAAGCCTGACCAGCCTGCTGACGGCTTGTGTTAAACATGGCGGGAGCAGGATGATTTATCACATGGTTTCAGAGGCTCAGAGCAGCGAGGCTTCAGCAATCTGGGCTTCCTGTCGGCTGAATCTGCCAGTAGAACCAGAAGATTTGATCAGTAATTAAAAGTTATTGACTTAAAACAAAATCCTGTATCTTTCTGAAAAGTTACCTTAACAAAGTGTCTGAGTATCCTTAAAAAGTCTTAAATTTTGTGCCTAAGTTCTTAAAAAGTCTTAAATTCATTTAAAAAGGTTTGTACATTTTGCTTTGAAAGGACGATTTAATCTTGTACATTCTATTTTATTTTTCTCAAGCAAAAGTTTTAGTCACACATTTTTCTGATCTGTGACTCAATATGGTTTAAATTAAGTTGTTAACATGCTCTTGCTAGCTAGCTATCATTTTCACTTCTATTATTTGTAAGTGAAAATTTCTCGACTGTTGGCTGGACGAAGCATTTTTGCAGAGATACAGGCCTTAAATTTCACTCATAAAGGTCTTTAAAAGCCTTAAATTTGAGTTGGTGAAACCTGTAGAAACCCTTTGTAAGCTGAGATATTTGCACAAGAAATTAAAATACTTGGTTGGATTTTGTGTTTTTTCAGGAGCCGGTTCTGATTTTTTGGTTTGGGTCGAACCTCATCTGTACCCACATTACTGACAAACATTGATTTCTGTGACTGGAGAACTGATGCTACTGCTAACTAGCTGCTAACACACCCCTTCTTGCTAGCTAGCTTTTTCGGTTTAACATGAGTAAATGCTATTTATGCACCCAGTTTGTACTTTTCTGTGGAGATAAAGGTCTTAAATTCCTTTCATAAAGATCTTAAAAGTCTTACACTTTAGTTGTGTAAGTTTGTTGCATTAGAAACTACTTGGTAGGATTTTGTGTTTTTGCAGTGCAGCGGTTCTGCAGACCGGTTGAGTTCTGATTGTCTGGTTTGGGTCCAGGCTCATCTGTCCCTGCTGTGACTGACTGGAGGAAACAGTCATTTAAAATGGACTTTCTCTACTGCAGCCAGCAGAAATCCTGAAAAATTCATGACAGGAAGCTTCCTCTTCGTTTTCCTCCTCCTCACAGCGTCATTATTTCTCCTTCGACTTAATTTCCAAACTGTGGTTTTCCGCAGCTGGATTTTCTTCTGAAACCTCGTTGGAATTCTGTTGAAGTCTCAAAAACTTCCAGCTGGAAAAAGTGAATTTGTTGCTTAGTAAAGACTCACAGTGGTGATATTTATTGTAAATGTCAGCATTTGTAGAATTTCTGAGATTTATTGATGAAATGTTCCCGGCCACTGACCGGTCCGTTTCCTGTCAGCAGGCAGGAGCAGCTCAGCAGGTTCCTGGCTGATTATCCACCAGAAGGAGAACATCTGCTTTTTTATTCAGTCCTTATCAAAATCAACATACGGAGCTGTGAACAAGCATTTCCTCCTTCACTTCTGCTGTTTTTTCTCACACTTAAGCAGTTTGAGATGATCAAACAAACCTGTAAATGCAGAAGCAGGTGATGAAATGAGCTCAGTGACCACACGACTGAAAAATGAACATCAAACCTGAAAACATCTACGATCATACCTGCAGCAGTAGAAAAAACTCCAGCAGGTCAATAATCTGAAGCGCTGGTTCTTAATGTAACTAAAAAAAAACAAAATAACAGGTTTGCAGTGGCCTAGTTAAAGTCTAGGCTTGTTTAGTTTCTTTAGGATGCAACTCCAGTCTGTTTGGTTGAAGTGAATTCTGGTTCGGTTTGACTGCAAACCGAACGCCAAGCGAACCTGAGACCGCTTCAAAAGCAGGAAGCGGACTACGCTGCAGGGCATTCTGGGTAAATGCGATAGGAGAAATGATTTGTTTTTTTAAAACAAAAGAGAAATCATCCAACTGCTAAAATCTGACACCACTGCATTTTGGGGTTCGGGGTTTTTTTTTTTTGTGAAGAAGGAAGTTGCGCTCAGTTTCTTCTTCAGAAGTTTTTAAGTTGTTTCCTTCAGCAGTTCTTGGTGCAGCGCCCCCTCAGGTGAGGAGGGGAACAGGCTTGATTGGTTTGACTCAGAGCAGAGAGAAAGAGAAAACTGCAACAAATCTTGCAGTTTTGGTCCCTCATATATTGGGTCTACTGGACCATCAGAAGGGAAGACATCAATGTGAGACTTAAAAAGGTGACGTGAAACAGCCAGTTATCACAAACACTTGATGATGACTTTTTTCTTCCTTTTCGTTTGCTTATGGAGGTTAGTTTGATCTGAAACATTTCCACCCAATAAAATAAATCGATTTCTGGTTTGCGGTTTATTTAGCATCGAGACGGTAAATTATTTTTGTTTTATTTTTCAGTTCCTCTTCCTGTCTGAGGTGTTGCAGTGGAGAGCCCAAACGACTCCGGACCACATCCTGTACACTCTGCTCAACTCCAGGGTAAAAAATACATGAAGACATGAATCTGTTCATGCACTCATTCATGCTCTTATTTAGAGGGCGACATTTGGAAATCATAAGAGAAGATAATATTTTTATTTGGTCGTTAAATGGTTTCACACTGCTTTGTTGTCATGTTTCAGTTCCTGCAGCAGAAAATACTTTTATTGAAGATCACTTCTCTTTGTGACCTGCAGGGGGCGATAGCCAGCTCACTGACTTGTGTTCAGCTGCACAAGCGAGCGGAGAAGATCGCCGCCGTTCTGTCAGAAAGGGGCCACCTGCAGGACGGAGACCACGTCGCACTCGTTTACCCTCCAGGTGAGATCGGCGTTTCTCCGTTTTTGTGAATCGATCAGATATGAGAAAAGGTTCATGTAAAAATAAAAACCGATTCTGTAAAGTGAGATTAATAAATAAAGCATTAGATATTCTGCATTAATCCAAAACTTAACGAAGGTTCAGCTCTTCATGCTTCAATGAAACCAAAATTAAGGTTTTTCAGTGGCCTAGTCAAAGTCCAGAGTAACATTTAGTAGAGAATAACTGTAATCATGAAAACAAAACGTCCTAAACAATTAGACAAAGTCACACACTGTAAAGACACAAAATCTCACCAAGTAATTTTGGTTTAGTTTCTTGTGCGAATATCTTATTTCACTGGAAAAAAACAAAACTAACTTACAAGTAAATTTTCAGCAAGAAATGAAATCTTGCAATTCCTTAAACCTGGAGACAAAGTAGTTTTTCCACCTGCAGATTATTTCACTTATAACATGACATTAAGTTAAATAGCTTCTTCTTCTGGCCGTCCTGCAGGTATCGACCTGATTGCTGCGTTTTACGGATGCCTTTACGCCGGCTGCGTCCCGATCACGGTGCGGCCGCCTCACCCGCAGAACATCGCCACCACGCTGCCCACGGTCAAGATGATCGTGGAGGTAAAACTCTGGTTCAGCCTGCCGCCGGTGCAGCTCGCTCTGTTTGACGTTTGTCTCTGTGATGATGCGTTCAGGTGAGCCGCTCGGTGTGTGTGATGACCACGCAGCTCATCTGCAAGCTGCTGAGGTCCAAAGAGGCGCTGGCGGCCGTGGACGTCCGAACATGGCCGCCCGTCATAGACACAGGTACGCCACCCGCCGAGACTAAGCGATAAAATGACTCTTTAAGAGAAAATTGCTGCTGCTCCGTTCCGTCTCCAAAGTTAAAAAACAAAAACCTTGACAGATCCGAGTTTTTCCTTCCAGATGATTTGCCAAAGAAGAAGCCCCCCCTGCTGTACAAACCGTCCAACCCCGACACGCTGGCCTACCTGGACTTCAGCGTCTCCACCACCGGCATGCTAGCTGGAGTCAAAGTGAGCACACACACACGCACGCACGCACACACACACGCACACACACAAACACACACACACACACACACACACACACACTGCAACCAGAGGGTTCAGTTAAAAACCTCAAACTACAACTGGAGGTAAATCGATTTTATCAATTGACATTTTGGTTTTGAAGATTTCAGTTTTGGAAATTTTTTTTTTTTTTTTTTTTTACTAAAGAACTCCTTGGGTTTCCGTAGTTCAGTGATGACGGCCATCTTGTTTAGCTAGAGTGTTTTACAGCTTCTATTTATGTGGACTTTGAGTTCAGGTTAAATCTACAACAAAATCTAAAGGCCATTCGAAGCTGTTTTATAAGAATCAAATCATAATAGTATAAAATATTAGGAGAAAAGAGCAATTTTACAAGAACGACCAAAAACTGCTTTAAAGTGAGACATGTTTACTCTGAGTGAATCTTAATAATATCCAAATTTCACCTTAAATTTTCCAACAATTTTTATTTTATCTAAGTCGTTCTGACTGATCATCACAACAGAAAAGAAACACAAAGCATCATTAGCGAGGGAATCCAGGGCAGCAGGACCTGACACAAGTTTCCTCTTGTGCTGCTCAATCGCCTGTTGATTGTGATTAATTACGGCGCTTAACGAGCTTGAGTTGATTGATCCGCTTACCGAGCAGGTCAATTAGTGCTGCAACGTTAAAACTGGCAACAGAAACCACAGAGGAAGAAACATGAGGATTCTGCTGCAGGCAAAGTTTGGTTTTGCTGATCAATACTCTGCAAACTCTTCCATCCTAACAGTTTCCTTAAAGTCGCAGGTGTCCAAACTGTGGTGCAGGGAACATTTGTGGCCCTACGACGTTTTTTATGGCCCTCAAATTGTAGACTTTTGAGTTGAGACAGAAATATTCAGGACATTTATTGACTGACAGACATTTAAACTTTGTCTTTTCTGTGATTCGATGCGTCTCAGATGTCCCACACCGCCACCAGTGCCTTCTGCCGCTCCATCAAGCTGCAGTGTGAGCTCTACCCGTCCAGAGAGGTCGCCATCTGCCTCGACCCGTACTGCGGCCTGGGCTTCGTCCTCTGGTGCCTTTGCAGGTCAGACACTTATGAAAAAGGACGAACGCAAAAAAACGTTGAAACATCTGACTAAATTCTAAACATGTTTTTCTAATTTATTTGAAATGAAACTGAGCAAAAAGTCGAGTCACTACAGATATCTTGGTCTAAAATTGCCCACATATAATAAAAGCAACAATCAAAATAAAAAGGTGAAAGAAAGAAAAATAAATGTATAAAATTCTGGAAATTCACTCCACAAAGCAGAAGTCCTCCAGACCACTAGGGGGAGTTTTGCTTCTAGCCGCATGTTTGAACCCTTCAGCTCATAAATGAAATGTTTTATTAAACTAGCTCTCCATACTGATACTTCCTCCTCAGCGTGTACTCAGGTCACCAGTCCATCCTCATCCCTCCATCCGAGCTGGAGGTGAACGCGGCTCTCTGGTTGTCGGCCGTCAGTCAGTACAAAGTCCGGGACACGTTCTGCTCCTACAGCGTCATGGAGCTGTGCACCAAAGGCCTGGGCCTGCAGACCGACTCCCTCAAGGTAACTTCAGCCTCAGGATTTCAGTCCCGTGAGCCTCTGAGTCTCGTCCTGACGTCCGCCCTGCTTCCCGCCCTCCAGTCCAGAGGACTCGACCTGTCCCGGGTCAGAACCTGCGTGGTGGTAGCGGAGGAGCGGCCCAGGATCGCGCTGACCCAGTCCTTCTCCAAACTCTTCAAAGACCTGGGACTCCACCCGCGCGCCGTCAGCACCTCGTTCGGCTGCAGGGTCAACCTGGCCATCTGCCTGCAGGTCAGTCGCAGATTCTTCGCTTTGAGCCAAAAATGGAGGCTGAGTTTGGAGCTCAGACTGGAGAAATGCTCAAAACTGCTTCAATATGCAACTAATGTTGAAAAAACACTATTAATATTTGCAATGTTTCCATTAAAAGTGACCTGTGATGCTTCCTTGAATAGGTTAGAATAGGTTTGTGGTCTAAACAAAACATGTTCATTACATTTTTTTTCACAAAATCTTTCTAAGATGAACAGATTTTAGTCTGTTCCTTTCAGAATGAGCTGTTTTAGGGCTTCTTGTCACTTTAAATCAACTCAACGTTTACACTCTGTGTGAAAATGGCTGCAAACAGATGTGCAATTATACAACTGTACATCTTTGAGAAGCATTAATAGAGCCTCCTGCACAACCAAGAAGAAAGCAGCAAATGGATTCTGGATGGTAGATCAACAGCAAACACTTGTCTTTTCCAGCAGCCATTGTACTGTGCATAGAGCTGAAAAACCAGCTGAACAATATTAAGGAATTACTGACTTAAAACAAGCTCATATTTCTTGCTGAAAAGTTACATGTAAGTTAGTTTTGTCTTACTAAGATATTTGCACTAAAATGTAGACCAAAAATACCTGGTAAGATTTTGTGATTTTACAGTGTATATGTGATGATTTTACAAAAAAGCAATAGATTCAACACACAGAGGAATCCAAGTGAATGGGAGAAAGTGAGATTTTAATTGAGCAGAATTAAGATCAAAGGGTAAGAAATAAAGTCAGGAATAAAAGAGGGAAAGAAAAAAATGAATGAACGAATTTTACTTATTCAAACCTTAAAAATCCTAAATTCACTTTTCCGAACTCTTCCAGACTGATCCTGTATTTTAGACACATTCTGCTTTTCTTCCATGTTTCTGTCATGTTCAGCTCCATCCATTCGTCCATTTCAAGCTGAACATTCCTGACACTCAGCTGTGACTTTCAGCCTGTTCCTATGGAAAAACATCAAGTATTTTACACTTTTTATAGGAACTTTCAGGCAAACTGGAAACTTTAGCTATTTCCTCCAGCTGTTAATGTTTAACACAATTTAAGTGAATAAATGAAAAACAGATTAAAAATGCAGCTTTTCCACTTTGAAAGACTAACATCCTACTGAACCACCTTTTTAAAATCTAACTGCTTGTTTTGTTGCTTTGGAGTTTGCATTTTGATTTTCCTCCTCCCTCTTGTTTTGAAGCATAATCCCACCTTCATCTCTCATTCTTTGTTCTGTCTCCGTCCTCCCTCCTCCTTTACTTCCTTTGCTTCCTCTTTCGTTTCCTCGGCCCCGCCTCTCTGCTGCTGCAGCCTCACAGGCTGGGGAAGCTGGCCGACCAGGTAGGGAACCTCCATCAACCTGACCAACAGCACCGGGTTTGTCAGAACCTCCTGCTCCAGCCCACTGTAGCTCACAAATCAACATCGATCTGAAGGAAATTCCTTATTTTTCACACTTTCTGCAGTTTCACCCCGAGGAACATTTGAATGTTTGAGTGACGAAAACGACCATGTTGAAGTTTCTTCTTGTTAGCCGTCAGATAGCAGCATTCATTTATCAATAAAGCCTTAGCACTGAGGTAGCTAGCAGTGTTAGCTTCCAAGTAAAGATGAAGATTTGGATTTTTCTGGTGTGACTTGGTACCAGGTTCATGAAGAAGCACCCTGCTGTGCTTCCATTGTGTGTGCAAATCCAAAAACGTAAATAAATTCTCAATAAAATCTTGAAGCTAACATGGTGCTAATGTAGCTTGACAGAGTGGAAATGAGGGATTAGCTTCGTGGTTTTCTGTCTGGTGATGGATTCTCAACACAAAGGAATCAGAGTCTTTATTCTGTCCTCGACCTCCATTTTGTCTCCAAACTTTGATTAACCCAAATTTGAAAAACAAATGAAGTTGGTTGTTTTGCTTTTAAGTCACAGTTTTGAGCCTTTACTTTCCTCTATTTCTTCCCTCTTTAATTGAGGCTTTTTGTTTGCATGTCTGTTCAGTGGAATCACCTTTTTCAGTGCCGTATTTATTTTATTTTGCTTGTTTTTCTCGGTCACCTTCCTTCACTCTTCCTGTGGACAGAAACCTCACATGAATGCATCCAGGGGAGGAAGTAGCAGTAGCTTTTGGTGTGTGGTTGTCTGATCTGTTCCTACAGGTTGATTTGACTGTTTTGTGTTTTTCAGGGAACATCCGGACCCGACCCCACCACTGTGTTCGTAGACATGAGAGCGCTGCGACACGACAGGTGAGAATGTTCCTACCTGATTTGTTAAGGTTTTGGGTCAGTGGCGTCCTGAAGAAGCCAATTTCAAGACAAATATTTCCGTTTGTGGCGCCGTGCAGCAAAACCATTTACTGCCTTAAAAAATAAGAAATAAACAGTTTTTTAAATCATAATCTTTATCGGTATCATAATAGTACCACCAAATATCGCGATAAAGTTCATATCGCTACCATATGTATTTAGAATATTATTCACACTTTGTTCAAAGTTAAATATTATGTATATATTATGTAATGGATCCAGTTGTTTCGACTCTTTTTTTGAGCTGACATACTGAATAAAGTGGCTGCTGAAGGTTTAGGAATATTTAACTTCACATATTTGTTAGAAATTACGAGTCGTTTATATTCATGTGTTTATTTGTGGATAAATCTGAGGCGTGTTTGATTTCGTCTGAGCTGCTTTTCTTTCTGCTCACGCCGCCGATTCTTCCACTCTGCTCCCATAAAGAGTCGCCCTGCGGTCCGGAGGGAACCTGCAGCCGTTCTGCAGGACGTCTTCAGTTGTAACGTTTATTACTGCGATTCAGCCGAGTGTTTGGGAATAAGAGACTGCAACGCTGAAAACAAATGAAAAACGAGAAACGTTCTCCTCGGCTTTGGTGAGACAGTAAAAGTTTCGTGGGAGCTGAAAGTTCCTTTGAGGTGGTGAAATGTTTGCCAGCTGGTTTTCAGTTGAGCCACAGACTAACATAAAACTTGGATGAGTTCAGGGAGAGTTTCAGTCTGAGCTTCATGATTTCAGATTTTTAGAGAAACCAACAGAGGCGTCTTGCAGGGAAACGTAGCAACATCTCATTTTTAAACATTTCAATTTTTTAAATTGATATTTTGCATAAAAAATCAGTTGGAAGTTTTTATAAACCACAGCAGGTCTCCTTTTGCTTTCTGCTGAAATCCAATTTCCGCTGCGTGTTTGTTAATATTACTAATTAAATGCAACTTTTGTGTGAATGGCTTATGACCGGCAGATCGATCGATTTTAAAGTTACAGGATAAATGAGATCATCACCAGACGAAAGAAGCTGATGAGAACAAAACCTGTTTAAAGTCTGTTTCGACTCGTGTTGTGATTGTGATGCGTTCACTGACTCAGCCTTCTTTCATAATTGTAAATTATTTACATCCAGATTTGCAGCGTCTGGCTTCTTCTGGTGCAAAATGATGACGCACGTCTCACATCAGTGATGTAAAAGTTGGATAAAATGCAACGTGACCGTTTGGGCTGCAAACTTTGAGAACTGCCTGATTTAGTTCCACATCAGGAAGTGGTGAAAACTTCAATGTTTTGGAGGTGAAAAGATGGAAATTGGCTCATTAAGAAAGCTGTGAAAAAAACTGATTTGGTTTGTATTCAGTTTAAAGGAGCTGGAGAAACTCTGCAGAAACACAAAATACTTTCGTCTAAGTTGTACTGCAAATATTTTAATACTCATTAAATAAGACTGTTCAAGATATGAGCTTCTTTTGAGTAAATAACTCCTTAGTATTAAAGGAAAAGTAGATTTTTTTTTCTTTTAACAAGATATTTTACTTCATAAGTGGAACCAGAAATATTAACTATCTTAAAACAAGCTCCTGTATCTTGATGAAAAGTTACTTCTAAGTCAGTTTTGTCTAATTTTTATATATTTGCACCAGAAACTGAACCAAAAATACTTAGTTTTTTTGCAGTAAGAGGTCAATAAGCTGTTATCTGTCTGGATTTGGTCCAGAAGGTCCAGATTTGGTCCAGCATGTTGGAAAAATCTGCCGAAGTTCCGAATCAGAAACAGTAAAGTGTTGTTCCCGGTCCAGTCGACTGAGAACCTGCTGATCTCCAGCTGTCGGGTTGATTACATGTAATCACCGTTGATTTAAACGGCCCGGTTCTTCTGAGGCGCTGCGCTTGTTTGTTTTTAATCTGAGGAACCACTTCTGTCGGTTTCTGTTTCCTCTCAGAGGTCAGAACCGTTACCTTCACCCTGCAGGCTGCCTTTCATTTTAGAAACTGAGGTTTCCAGAAGCTGTTTGAAATAATCTGTTCCCAGAACCGCCTCCATTCAGCCGTTTGCAGCAAAGATCATCTTTTTCAGCCAAAACGACTCAAAAAGGATTTTAAAACACAAAAATAGTTGAACTTTCAGTAAAGTTTAGTCACTTTTAGCATATATTCCTGTTTGCTGAGGCATTTTTTCTTCTCCACTTGTCACATGTTTTTAAGCGTCCCGGTCAGAAACATATGGAATAATGACTGATTGTTATTAATTTTGCTGTCCAGGGTCAGGTTAGTGGAGCGAGGTTCACCACACAGTTTACCACTGATGGAGTCTGGGAAGGTACGCTCTTTATTACCTTTATTACTCATTTATTATTATTGGAAACAAACCGATGATCTGTTTATTGATTTATTGAAATGAGCAGATCCTGCCTGGAGTTCGGATCATCATCGCCAACCCAGAGACCAAAGGGCCGATGGGGGAGTCGCACCTGGGAGAGGTCGGAGTGATTTTCCTTTATTTTTAGGTTTAAACCTTAAAATTATGATTTTGTTTTTCACTCAAAACGGAAAAATAATAGTTTTAATCCTCATGCATAAAAAGCCTGTTGACTTTTTACTGTTCTGAAATGATTAAACACTATTGATTATTATTTAAGTAGTAAATTAATCATTATTTAAAAAAAGGCTTAAAGAACAAAATCAGAGCAGTAATTAAGCCAAAACTCTATAAATGTTAAATATTGATATCTTAACATATTTAGCTCCAAACTATCAATATATATTTAATGGGAAGTAGACTACCAAAATAAAAGTTTATACAGATGCATGGCTTTTATTTTGATAGTTCACTTCTGGGTTTTCAGCAAATAAATTTGCATATTAGCCCAATATTTAGTTGTGATATTTATAAATGAATTAATAACAGGATGGACATATTACTGACAAAAACAACCACCATCGTTTTTTTCTCTTAAATCTGAAATTATTTGTGTAAATTTAGAAATGGCTGAACCTGTCAGGAATTTGTCTCATTATCTGAATTAAATCCGAAGTTTCAAACGCAGCAAATGGAGCGTTTTGATTGGCTGTTGGTCCCTCTGAACCCATCGTGTCTGTTTGTAGATTTGGGTGCACAGCGGCCACAACGCCAGCGGTTACTTCACCGTCTACGGAGACGAAGTTCTGCAGTCGGACCATTTCAGCTCCAGGCTCAGCTTCGGTGACACTCAGACGGTTTGGGCCCGGACCGGATACCTGGGCTTCCTGCGGCGGACCGAGCTCACCGACGCCAGCGGAGGTGAGGCTGCAGACGGGCCGGGCAACGCGGCAGAGGAACGTATCAGGGTTTAGTTGATGTTGATGATTAGTTCTTCGTTTTTCTTTCTTAAACATCTGAAATGCTTCCAAAATGGTGGCCTGACCTTTCTTGTGTCATCCACAATCTTCACTCCACGTTTGTTTTTTTATTTTCAAGCAGTTATGAGGGACGGTGGAGAAACTTAAAACTGCTGCTGCTGTTGACCATGTGTCTGTTTATACAAATCGATGGTTATTGATTTACTGTACATCCTGAAGATGAAGTAAACTGTCTTAATTATTTAACAAATTCAATTAAATCCTATTTTAATTCTATTTCTTAACTCTAAAAGTATTTATGGTGTTAAAATGTGGGAAAATCTAAGAATCGTTTTAAAAATGCCTTAAAAGTTGAACTGAACACGCGTGGCAGAAATCATGGCGTCCAACTTGTGTGTGTGTGTGTGTGTGTGTGTGTGTGTGTGTGTGTGTGTGTGCAGAGCGGCATGACGCTCTGTATGTGGTCGGCGCTCTGGAGGAAGCCATGGAGCTGAGGGGGATGCGCTACCACCCCATCGACATCGAGACGTCCGTCATCCGGACGCACAAGAGCATCACGGAGTGGTGAGACCCGCAGATCCGGTCATAGTGATCAATGTTCCACTTTCTGATCATCGACTTCAGCTCTGAACAGTGAAGTGAAGGAGCTCAGTGTTTCAGCAGTTTTGCCGTTTTCTGGAAGTTGCAGTCCACGGAGAAATGACTCACCGTTCAGGAAAACTGTTGAAAAGTTGCAAGGAAAAGCAGAAATTTGAGATTAATTTCACATCTTTTCTAGAAAACAATTTCCAGGTTTCAAAAGTTTTTGACTTTCAAAAAAAGTACAAAGTTCTCAAGTTTATTCAAGAAAAATTCTCAGATTAACCTAAAATGTTTTTCTTGCAAATGTTTTTGTTTTGTAACTTTTTGATGTTTTTTCTAAGATTAATCTCAATATTTCTTAGGTTTTTTTCTTGCAATTTTTTTGTTTTGTTTTGGAGCTCAAAGTTTTTTGTAGAAAAATCTGGGATTAATTTTAAATTTTTCTAGTTTCTTCTGCCAAAAGTTTTATTCCTGTAGCTTATAGCTTGTAGTTTTTTTCATTCAATTTTCAAAGTTTTTCTAGAAAATCTCTGAGATTAATGTGTGAATTTTTGTTGTTGCAGCGCGGTGTTCACGTGGACCAACCTGCTGGTGGTGGTGGTGGAGCTGGACGGCTCGGAGCACGAGGCTCTGGACCTGGTTCCGCTGGTCACCAACGTGGTTCTGGAGGAGCACTACCTGATCGTGGGCGTCGTCGTGGTCGTCGACATCGGCGTCATCCCCATCAACTCCCGCGGCGAGAAGCAGCGCATGCACCTCCGCGACGGCTTCCTGGCCGACCAGCTCGACCCCATCTACGTGGCCTACAACATGTAGCGCCCCCTGGTGGAGGGAGGGAGGAACAGACTTGAATACTGAGGGGAACAAACTGACGTTAGCCCTGCGCTTTGTCTTGCAGGCACTTTCTGTTTCCTCGGAAAAGGGAAGCTGGTTTCTGGCTCCTGCAGCAACATCTGGCGCTCTCTGTTATTTTTAAATGTCAGAAAGGTCGTGGCTTATTTTTTTGAAAATGATATTTACACAAAAAAACTGAAATATTTTGTGTTTTTACAGCCATCAAAGTGCGGGGTATGTTTTGATATGAGGGCGGGGGGTTCAGGGTTTATCAGGAGGTACGTTCATTTCACCTTGGATTTTTATTTTTTTTTAACCGACCAGCCGGTCCGTTTCACCAGGTGCTCAAATCCACACAGGCGCAGCCTTTAACTCCGGTTACTAACAGCTCGTATCGTGTAAGTATGTACAATAAGAAACCGATTTAATTTATTTTCTCTTTTAGAAGTCTATGATTCAAGTTTTTGCTCTTGAATATTTGCTAATATAAAAATAAATTGCATTATCTCCAGTGACAAAGACTTAAACATATTATAATAAAAATACACAAATATATGATGATAGATTATATTGCAGATGAAGGTTAATGTCTCAGAGGAAAGCAGGTTGATTCGCGATGCTGCGGTTTGGTCTGAAATGTATCCAGTTTCCAAAAGGAAGGTCCAAATTTTAAAAGCTTGTTAAATCCTCTAAATGTTATTAATTGCACTTTCGGGTTCAAAGTCAAGATTTTGGACATGAAACAGAACTATATCTTCAGATCTAAAGTGATAGGATGAGGGGAAAATCAGGTTTGAGGCAAAAAGTTTCTCCTGAACACAAACTGACGTTTCTGGTCAACGCCGTTGTCGCCCTCTAGTGGTGACCAGCGGTATTACATGCAGTCTTTTTCTTAAATAACCATCTAAACCTTACAATAAATTAATCCTGCATTCAGCAGCACAGTTTTATAGAAAAACAATCATTTAGGTTTACTTTTTTTTTCCAATCTGAAAATATTTTACTAATTTTGGCCCCAAACTTTTCTGGTAGACAATTTTCACTGCAGATTCAGATTCACTTTATTTTGATAAATTAAAACAAAAATACTTTACAAACCAATAATTTAATTAAGAAATTGGCTAATTTAGTTTTTCCTGGCCAAGTCTGCCTCAGTAAGATAATCTGTGCTCTAATCTTTCCCATTTTGAAGAACAGCTAAGACATAAATAGATTAATTCATTTCAGAGTAAAATTTTCTGATGATCTTAAAAGGAATTGTGAGTGAAGTTCAATAAACTTTAAGTTGAGATGTTTTTACTCACATTGACTGGGATGAAACTGGTCCCAGTTCAGACGGACCAGCAGCAGCCGAGTCGGCCTCGTTTCTGGATCGCCGGCTGTAAATATGGAACAACAAAGGAGCCGTCATATTTTTCCACGCGGCGGTTCAAGGCTCAAACAGTGATGTCATATGTAGAAATCAAAGCGTTTTATCAGAGACCCTTTAAGTCATTAAAGAGCTACAGAGAATGTTTCTTTAAAAAAAAAAGCACTTTCTTCACCTTTCCTCTTTTTTCATTTCAGGAAATGTATGTCAAGTTTTTTTTCTAAAGTTTCAAAAGTTGTGTTGATGTCATGTCTTTCATTTCAATAAACGTTTCAACAATTTTGACACAAATTTAAATGTGGTTTATTTAAAACAGGAAATTTGTTTTTTAATCATTTGAGAATAATTACACTGTTAAAAAAACAGTTTTTGAGTATTTCAATTTAAAAAGTGGCACTCTAATAAAAATTAAATATGTAAAATTAAATCATAGCTTACTAAAATAGTTTCAACACTAAAATAGATAACTGCAAGGAATCTAGACGAAACAGATTTTCGTCACTAATTTAGCTCCATTCATCCCAACGCATCTCATCTTTGATGATTTATATTAAATATTTTGATAGTTTGAAACTTAATTTGTCAGCCAACAATACCCTATTTTAAAAATTGATCAAATGTAAAATTTAACCCTTTAGAAATATAAAGACACATTTAAAATCTTTGTCGGTTTTAAATAGAAAAGATTTTCTAATTTAAGGTATAAATTACAAAGAAAATGAAAAGCATATAAAATTTCTTAATCTTCAGAAATTAACAGAACAGGAAGTTTTTAATATTAGCAGTTATGTGAAGCCACAAAATTTACAAAAGTTTCAGAGCTGAATAGAGGAAAGAATCAGTAAATATGGAGGACTAATACTGCCAAAATTAGCAATAGATCTAATGGTAGATGGCTTAATAAAGTCAATACATTTTAGCTAATTAATTATGATGTAACATAAATGAATCTTGTTCATCTGTATTAATTTTCAATTTTATTTTTATTCTAAATACACCTTTTTCCCATTTTCTGTCACATTTCATTTAATTATTTTTCAAAATTTTCCCTTGATTCATTTGTATTTTGTTTGGTGACACTTTAACGCACCAATTTATTTTCTCATTTATTTTAACTCTTTGTATATAAACTGACAAATGCGGAAGGAGAATACGGCTTCTCTGATTGGTCAACATCAAACCTCAGCCTGTCATAAGCAATTAATCACATGACAAACTAAAGTTTATATTTATTGTCAATTTTGGCAGGATCGGTCCTCCATACTTTAAAGGAGAACCTGATATTTCAGGCGAGTTTCAGAACAGACCAAAGCAACAGAAAACTTTACAGTAAATGAAGCAGTTTGTTGTGAGTCTCACCTGGAACCGTTTTCCGTCCTGCTGATGTTCGTCCACTTCTCCGTCCAGAAACAGTTTCCTGCTCACTTCTGTCAGTTTCTCATTTTCTCTGGGAGCCATTTTGTCCCCACCAGAGATTTGTCTCAGTTCTACGACAGCGTATCATTGCAGATTAAAAACAAAAAGTACGTTTCTGCCAAAAACTTAAATTGAGATTAATCTCACAAATCTAGAAAAACCAAGAAACATGTTTTTCTAGCAAAATGCTGGACTTTTTCTGTCACTTTTTGTGAAAAGTCTTTAAACATTTGCTAGAAAGAGGCTGAAATTAATAGAAATTTTCTAGGAAAAAACAAAGAACTTAAGGAGTTTGAAAAGTCCAAAGTTTGCTAGAATTTCTTTGAGATTTAAATTTTCTAGCAAAAAAAAAAAATTGGTGTTTAAAAACTGTTGGAATTTAGGAAATTTTTGATCAAGTTGAAAATGTTCAACATTTCTACGAGGACAAATTCAAATATTCTTTCTAGTAAATTTCCCACTTTTGTAGCTCAAAAGGTTCCTTGTTTTTTCAAGTTTTTCTGGCAGAAACTATTTTCCATACGCCGACGAACATCTCATCAACCTCCCCCACTGTGGCAGGTAAACTGTTTCTGGTGAAGCTGGTTTTTCATCATGAATCCATTAATCAACAGAATGAGGAGAACAGAATCACACTGACTTGTTGATACATTTATTTCCCCCATGTTAGCACATAGAATATATTTATATACATATTGCTAGCTAGAGTGTTGGGAGCATAAAAAAACGTTGCCTTGGTTAATGATAGTTTACATGTGAACAGAAGAGCATGTTCTACGAGAAGCGAAAACAAAGGAGACGTCACGCTGATTTTATTCCTGGTGTTTGTACTTTGAGTACAAGGAGAATTCATGTAATCACACAGTAATATTTACAGAAATACCCTGGAATAAGAGCAGGTAAAGTCCGGATTAAACGACTCACTTCTTCCAGCTCGAAACCTTCCTGGGAAATAAAAATCCTCGTACTGCATTTCTCAGATGAGTGCAAAAACATTTTCTCTTTACATCCAGGGAGGAAAAAAACCGAAATGAAAACAGATCCCAAGTGGATTCACATACTTGATTTCATGCAATAATAATAATAAAAAAAACAAACAGAAATGACATCAAAAAGGTTACAAACACGTATGAAAAGATGTTAAAAAAATGTTTACAGCTGGATGGACAAATATAAAAAACCAAGGGGAAATTAGGTTGCATAATGTGAAACAAAATGGTGTCATCAGCAAACGGTGTGAGTTTGGAAGGACAGGCTCATTTATCCAACTTCAAAATAAAAAGCTGAAATATTTTGACTTGATGAAGGTGCAACAAGATAAACGTCACTACGGCTGGTATGACAAACGTTGTACATTGTACAAAACTAGCACTAACAGTCATCGAAGATCATTGAAATGAAAAGTGGATTTAAAGTGGGATTCACTGACGTATTTACACGTAGTGCATCGATGAAAGACAAACGGGTCGTTGACTTTCTGAAAGCCTGCAGAGAACTCTGACCAAATGGTTTGAGAACACAAAATCCAAAATTTTATTTCAATTTCAACTAGCTGTGGCGCTTACATTATTTTCCCATGCTGAGAACAACATTAACAATATTGTTTCTGCGCATTTAATTAACATTCAATGAGAACATTGTCAGAAAAACAAACAGGAACTGAAACTGAATGACTTTCTGTTCACGATGCAAAACATTACGTCGTCTTTTCCAAAAAAATAAAATAAAATTTGATGAAAACCTAAATAATCTGTGAGCAAAAAGGCAACTGGAAAAATTAAATAAGTAGATTTTTTTTCACTTCATCATCAGTTAAAATAATATAAAGAAAACAAACAATTTGGCAATTTAATTGCCTCTTTTCTGTATTAAAACACAAACACATCCAATTCAGGTGGGGGATAAATGTTGAACGCTCATGTTTGCATAAAGTTTCGTCCGTCTCTCCTCATTTTTCTTCTTGTTTTCACAAAAAAGAAAGAAAAAAAAAAGGGTGAAGCTATCGACATGCATGTTGGCCTCACTGGCAGAAAGGAAACAGGCACCAACAACAGCAGAACGCAGCGAGAAAGTCTTTAACTAGCGCACACCACGAGAAAAATGACACTGATGACGTTCGCAAAAATATACATTTGATCGTCCAGGCAACGTGTCCGATCTTCTCAGGTAGGTTCAACAAACCGGGCAGCGGAGGATCAATCGGGCCATTTCAGATTGATAAACGAGTAGAAGTGATCAAATTAGTCGACTTTTATAAAATTCTCCAAATTTTCAAACCTTTTCTTTATCTTCAGACTCATAGAAAGAGTCTATTCAGCCGAGAAGCCAAACTGGTGCATATTTATATCATTTATCACAATATTAATTTAAAATAAGTGGAAGATTTACTTGTCAACTGGCTTTAGATGTTGACATTTTAACCCTGTTCCCAATGAATGATTGAGGACAATAAAATTTTAGGTAGGTAGACATGATAAAAAGGTGCATCCACCGCCATAGATTTATGTAAAACAAAAGCAAAAAAAGACCCAACATGACTTTAAGGTCTGTAAGCCGAACCAGGATCAGGTTGCTACAGATGAAAGCAGAGTTTCTCCAAAAAGGAAAAAAAAACATTTTCTTTTTAAATCCAGGTCATAAAATGTTTTCTATTAATGCTCAATTAAATAGACGCAACATCAGCATTTCATTAAAGAAAACATACAAACAAAACGTAAAAATCTCTGCAGTGGAGAAAACGTCACGATTCAGGAGAAAAGGAAACGATGGCTACATTAAATAAAACGGGAGCAAATCACTCGCCACGCAGCAGAAACATCCGGTCCAAACAGTTCCCAGGGGGAAACGGTGTGTGTGTGTGCGTGTGTGTGTGTGTGTGTGTGTTGTTCACTGACTGAGGCCGGGAGCCAATGAGGCGCGAGGAGGGGCGGGGCTTGTTCATCTCTTCCTGCGGCAGGTTCGTTTGTGGTCTGCGTGCCAGTGCTCCTGCTGACACTTGATGGAGCAGTAGGAGGTGTTCCAGCAGCAGTGGTACATGGCCTCCTCTTCACAGTTATAGCACTAAAAACAGCAGAAAACATACAAACAAAACTTTGTAAAAAAGACAAAACGCTGATTTGGTTTATTTATCATAAAAAAATCCAGATCGCTTAGTTGTTGTTTATTTAACCAGCTAAACAACAAAATTAAAGAAACATGAAGCATTAAAGGTACAACATGTAACTTTAAAAAATGTACTAAAAACAACCAATCAGAGCCAGGAGGAGCGCTGCCAATCAACTTCATGTAAATGCTGCTAAATGTGCTAATGGCAGAGATCGGTGGCCATGCTAACTAGCATTAGCACTTATGTGAGCTGCAGAAAGCCGGAAGGGTGAGCAGCACCACACTGAGAGTGATTGACAGCGCTAAGACCTGCCTCCAGGCTCTGATTGGTTGAGAAAGCAGAGCAGCTGATTTTTCAGATTAACTGTTTCATAAAATATCATAACTATCATAACATAGTGACAAAGAAAAAAAAAGAAGAAAGATTTTATAAGTTACAGCTCGAATCAAATAAAGGAGTTAGATTTTTTTGGTTGGAAAAGGAAGTGCCAATCCAAATTTCAAAATTTCTCAACTTCCTCCAGCCAGCCAACGATAAATTTGCATGTATAAAAGCTAGCTCAGAAGCTAGGCTACATTAGCAGTTAGCAGTAGCCTTAAATCACAGAACGCAATGAAGATGCGACCCAAACATTTGCCTGACAGAAAAAACCTGCATATAAAAGATTAAATCGTCCCACCAAGACAAAATTGAAGACCTAACGATGTTTTAAGGCGTCGGGGAACCAGAGGAGGATTCTGACTCACCCACTGCTTCTTCTTGGTCTGGGAGATGAGCTGCTTGTGTTGGGCCACCAGCTTCTTCACCTCCTCCACCAGCTCCTCTTTGCACTTCTCCTTCACCTGTTTGCACTTCCTCTCCATCTCCGCCTGGACTCCGCCCACCGCCTTGCTCACCGCCTGGCGTTTCTCCTCCTCCATCTCGGTCCGAAGCTGCAGGAGAAGCACAGAAATGTGTTTTGGAAAGAAACGATGGGTTATTTCTGTTAGAGCTCCAGAACCGAGCGGACCTTCTCCAGCGCCTCCCTGACGACGCGCTCCGTCTCCCTCTTGTTGTCGGCCTTCATCATCTCCTTGACCTCGCCGAACACCTTGCTGTACTTCTCGTGGCACATGTTGTGGCAGGGCCCCTCGCTGTTGGTCTGCGTGCCGCGGTGCAGCATGCGCGGCGAGCCGCCGCTCGCCTTCTTGGTCTGCGTCGACACCGACAGCTTCTCGGGCGGCGGCGGCGCCGACGACACCGGGATCTCCTGGCTGGAGCTCACCGCCTCCATCTCCGGCTCCGGCTCCTGGAAGAGCGACCCGGTCCGGTTACAGAGCAGAACTCAGGCTCAGGTCAGCAGCCTCAGTTTTCTAGCCGTCACATTTATTTTTCCTGTTTTCTGCTTGTTCTTCTATTTGAAAGTCTTTATAAGTTAAAAAGTCTAAAAAGATTCTTGAATAATCTCCCTTTAAATTGTGATGAAGGTGCTAAAATATCTCTGCTGGACATTAATTTGTCATTTTGAGACAATTATTAAACTAATATATTGATAATAGCTTAAAAATGCAAAAACGTTCCTTTTAAATATCAGGAAACTCATTTTTAATGAACGCAACTGGAAGACATTTTAAATATCCAAAAGAAGAAATAATAATAATAAAAAAACAACCTAAAGGAATAAATAAAATGCAAATTAAGTGACTTTGTGATAAGTGTTATGTAATGTTTCTGTTTGTATATGTCTGTCTGTTTATTAAATATAATGGCTTATGAAGTCGAGTCAAATTTGCCCTTTAAGAAAAAATAATTTTGTGATCATTCAGCTCCTTTTACCTTATTAAGCGATTAATTAATTTATTGAGATGCTTGTTCCACTTAAAGATTGTGATGAAATAATAACATTTATTTTAATTGAGTCGTATGTTCCTTAATAAAAATTCAATAAACTGTCTGTTCATATTGGATATTTAATCCCCACCACAGATTATTTTTTCCTTGCAGATTATCCAATAAGAGTCGCTTTGCAACAAACAAACTGCTGACTTACGCTGGCTTCCTCTTTGGGTTCAACAATTAGAGTCCTGCGGCTTTTCTTCGCTTTGGGCTCCTGGCTGCTTTTCAACTGGAAATCACAACAACAAAAAACTCCCATAAATCAACAAGATTATTCTGCAGGAAGTGCGTTTCGGTCCATCCGGTCGAATCCGAGTCTCGGGTTCTTATCAGTTTCTTACTCGGTTCTTTATCACATAGTTTCACACCTGGCAGCAACTCGGGGTGCAAGTTAAATGTTTAATAAAAACAAAAACAGAATTTCCTTCTTTTCACATTTCTAGACAGAAAATGTTTCACCAAATTCTATTAATTTTGCTGCATTTTATTATAACTGGACTTAAATTTATCTGTTTAAGTGAGACTTGTTGTGAATTACTGCTTTCTAAATAAACTAAACTGAAGATCAGAAGTTAAACTAACAGTTTTATTGTTTATCACTCAGTTTTGATGATTATCAGTTAAATAATCCAGAGCTGAGCTCAACAACACAGGATGTAATCCAATCGGTCTGCAACCACAGAAAGTAGAAATAATAGATTTTTTTCTGCCAAAAGTACCGTTGTTTAACCACTAGGTGGCGCTGTTGGACCTGCACAGATGATAGGATTAGTTTTGCTTTACAGTTTGATTCAGAATCAAATTAAGCTTCATTTCTTATTTGTTTTGTTCATTACAGTAATTAATTTATGACTCTAAAATCAGTTAAAATCATAATTAATACTGTTTTGGTTGCCAACAATTAACTGCGGCAAATATTTATCAACCAGTAAAATCTGTTATTGTGACATTTAGATACATTACGGTAATGGATTTCTGACTCCAGATTTAATTAAAAACAAATCATGGTGTTTTTGTAAGCATCAGTTGTAAGTATTGATCGTAATTGTTTGGTTCTGTGACCCGACTCACGTGGCGGATCTGCTCGTTGCTGGTGGACGAGATGCTGGACTCGGCTTCGTCTGTCCGCTCCTGTCTCTGCGTCCTCCTGCTGGCCGCCTCCTCTTCGCCCTCTTCTTCCTCCTCCTCCTCCTCCTCGTCTTCCTCCTCGTCCTGCTGCTGCTTCCGCTGGTTCTGGTTCTGCTGGTGCGGCGCAGGGCTGTCCTCCATCTTTGTGTTCCAGAAGCGGCCGTCCCTCAGGAAGCGCTGGTACACCTCCAGCTCCTCGCACGCCTTCTTCCAGCCGTTGCTGCGCTTCACCTGCAGCTGCTGGACGCTCACCTTGATGTCCTGGATGTTCTCCGACGGGATCCACGCTCTGCGGACCGGACCGGAACCAAACACATAATGGAACCACCCGGGGTATCAGATATCGGTGTCAGATCGGTGCTGCTCTCACCTCTGGTGCTGGTGGCCAAAGAAGCGCACGTCCACCTGGTTGTCTTCCCTCTGCAGGACTTTGGCGGGCCAGTAGCCGAAGCCCTTCATCTTGGCCCAGACCAGGTCGTGGCTCGGAGTCTGCAGAGGAAACAGAACCTCCGAAATTCAGAACCACAGAACCGCTTCTCTGCATCTGCAGCAGTCGTACATTTTCAACATGACAACAGTTTCAACAGTTTGTTTTACATACGGCTGCAACTAACGACTATTTTAGTAACTGATTAATCAGACAAAAATAGAAAAAGACACAAAGTGAATATTAAAAAATTTCCACTTGAGTTTTGGGTAAAACATATTGACAGATAAAAGTATTTTCATCTTAAACTCAAAATGTTTTGGCTTAATTACTGCTGAATGTCTTGCCTTTTCAGTAAACGGCCATTTTTGAGTCTGTAAACTCCAGTTATCGAAAGGTTAGTCGATTCATCACCAATAATCTGATTAATCATTTCAGCTCTGGTCCACTTATTTGTGTGACAGTCAATTACTTCATCCATATTGATGGAAAAAATACCAGTTTTGACAACATTAATTGGCTGCAGCTGAAGAAAACTAGCAGAACTTCTTTTCAAAACAGTTAACCTTTGTAACCTTAAATGTGATGCGGCTGAAAACATAATATTTAACGTTTGTGGTGCTACTGTCAGCAGGGTTACCATGATTACAGCTTTGGTTCGGTTCTACTCACACAGGGATAACAGAACCAGTTTTCAGGCCGGGCGTTCGACAGGTAGAAACAGTTTTTACACAACACCAACTCGTTCAACTGCAAGAGACGCAAGAGGCAGGAAAGAAAATAGTTCCATGTAAATATCTATATTTTAAAAATGGACACCGATCGTTGACGTGTTGCTGCTGTGAAGGAGAAAACCCGGCGTACCTCATGGCATGTGTCGCTAAAGAGCAGCCGTGCGATCTCCGCCTGGTCGCTGTGAACTGCCACAAACATAATGAGACAAAACGCTACAGTGTTAAAAAATAATCTGCTGTTTCCAACCAGCAGTTTTACAGTGAAGATAATAATGTAATGTAAAATACTTGAAAGAAAATTCATCCTGGGAAACTTTCATACTCGCATTGATGCTACTTGAGCTGCTATTGGCTGGCCTTTACAAAGCAGCCAATCCAGGAGCAGCATTTACTTTCCTTGGAGCCGATTGACTGAACTGAAGACTGCAGGTGTTAGCTTCTGATTTTATTGAGCTTGATAAAACTTCCACGATGATCCACTCTTACATACGTTTTGTAAAATTTGCTTCCTTGGGGAAGAATAAATACTTACAAAATGTTTTTATTCACATATTTCAGTTCTTTGTGAGCGGTTATAACGTATATAGCATCAGTAAACATCGGTTATCGGCCATAACGGCAGTATTGGTGTCTGTGAACGATCAGAATGCAGTGTGAATGTGTGACCCACCTCCATACAGGATGGCAGTGTTATGAACGATCATCTGAGCGTCAGCTTTAAATTCCTCAAAGGTTTTGTATTTTCCTTCAGTCAGATTCTGAAACAGAAGGAAACAAAACGACACAGAGAGGAAAATTCCCATGAACGGAGTGCGACTGTGTGTGTTTGATGACCGACAGGAAGGGGATCACGAGAGGGCAGTGTGTTTATTAACACACACACACACACACACACACACACACACACACACACACACACACACACACACACACACACACACACACACACACACACACACACACACACACACACACACACACACACACACACACACACACACACACACACACACACAGGTCTGGGCAGGAAGCCAACATTTCTGGCAGAGATTTGCTGCTGTGATGCTCCACTGATCAGAACCAAAATCCCAGTTCACTCCCACCACAGACAGAAACCCTCCCACCAACACGACCAGCCGTTTGGATATTATTGTTTCTAAAATTATCTGAACTGCTGCTTATTTTAAAAATGAATTCAAAGTTGTGGACATTTACAGTATTTTTCAGACTATCGTCAACAAAATGTTAAATATGTCAGGGCTCAAAAGTAAAGATTTCTCAGAAACTCATCGCCTCTTTTAAGGTTTTATCTTTTAATAATTGCGTTTCTTTTTGCATAGTCTGATCTGATGATGATTATTGGGGACCAGAAAACCAATCAGGAGGTGAAACGGGGACTGGAGTTTTACCTCATGGATGTTGGAGACGTCCAGCGCGGTGTGGATCAGCCGTTTGTACATGGGGTGTTTAGTGTCTTTGCCCTTTTTGTTCAGATCCACCGCCTGCGATGGAGAGCAAGGACGGACAGGATTTAATGCAGGGGTGTCAACATCCAGTCCTCGAGGGCCGGTGTCCTGCAACTTTTAGATGTGCCTCTGCTGCACCACCTGAACAGAATAATGGGTCAAGGCTCTGGAGAACAAGGAGGTGGTAATTAAGCCATTTCATTCCAGTGTTTTGTACCTGTGGCACATCTAAAATCTGCAGGTCAGCGACCCTCCAGGACTGGAGTTTGACACCCCTGATTTAATGTGAGCTCATAAAGAGCTCACATTAAATCTGAGCAAAGAGGAGGAAACAGAGAGTTAATGATGAGCTTCAATGTTCCTTCACAGGGGAGAAATAAAATGAAGTCTAATGTGGAAACAAAACAAGGACGTCTGAGCTGATTCAGGCGGCAACCTGATGGTTATTGTTGGAAGCTGCACTGCTGTAGAGAGATTTAGATCCAGCTGAAATGTTTGAACTGATTAATTTTCTGGGTTTTATTCATAAATTAGTGGAGAGACAACAAGTGAAAAACAGCTGGACTTTACCATTACCAACACCAGTAAAATGCATTTTCATTTTCACACATGCTGCGTGTGGAAAGTGTCTCGACATGTTTAATTTTTTGTATGAATTACGTAATATTGGACTTTGAAACACATTTCCAAAGTCTATAAAATGTGTCACAAACTATTTTCAGCTGATTCCAGCATTTGCATTTTGGGTCAGTTCGAATAAGTCTGACCATTTTAATATTCACTTCATAAAACGTCGAATGAGGCCAAGAAATAACATTTCTGTCCAGCGTCCACCATCTTGTTTTACAAGGATGTTATAAGGCTTGTTTTTTTGTTAGATTTTGAAACTGCCAGAAGGGAGGAATGAAGTAACAAACATTTTTGAAAATATTTTCCATAATTTGTATTTCCTTTTTTAAAAAGAAAGGGGGAGGAAAAAATATTTAAAACTTAAAATTTTTTATTTTTAAAGCCATAATCATCCAGTTATAAGATCTAATAAACCTGTTTGTAATCTAACAACTAAACATTAGATTAAAAAGCCACAGATCAATGTGAAACAGTGGACATTAAATCCATTAAAAGACTTCTGACAACAGAATATAATTTCTGTTATATGAATATAATTTTGCTCTTTCTGTCATCAGTGGACAAATCAAGCAGAAAATGAAAAAGATTACTTTGCATTTCCATCTTCAGGAACAAAATAACATTGATAACATCAGTGGTGTGAATATTGTGACAACAGTTATGAATATTAGCATTTTTTACTCTCTCTTTCATCCGCTGGATGATGAAGCGCAGGTATTTACACATCTCCTGTTTGTTCAGGTTCTTCTTTTTACTTCCCTGAAGGAGGGAAAAGGACATGAAATCAGCATAATGGACGATTTACATAAAAATAAATAAGCGTCTGTATTTTTAGAGCGCCGACCCTGCAGACGACGCACTGCCAGTGGGAGCCTCCGTCTCTGGGTTTGCACTCCTCCGACAGACATTTGAGGTGATAGACCCGGAAGCAGTTGTCGCAGGGCAGGACGTCGCCTGGTAGGTGGCAGTCGAAGCAGTACCAGTCGTGGCTCTCCGCCTCCCAGTCCTGCAGAGGACAAACAGCAGAGAACAAGCCTGGGTGACCCCCCCCTCCACGCCGAGCGCAGCAGGGAGGAAACGAGCGTCTCCATCCTCCAAACTACATCCGACATGTTTGTTCTGCTGGACGGGATTCAGGGTGTTTCTAAAAAACACGTCTATGTCCTAAAATCTGCTCTGATTGATTGGTTTTATCACAGACCACCATTATTGCTGCACTATGAGATATTAATTAACAGGAAGCGTTCTCTGATGTTAAAATATAAAACCAACTTTGACTAAAACTTCACTGGGAGTTACATTTTTGTCAAACAATTAGAAAGTGCTGCAATGCAACAAATCTGTGTCCTTGATTAAAAAAAAAAAACTAATGAAATTTTATATTGAAAACATTTGTAAAACGTTTAAAGCTGCAGGATGAAAAATTATGTATTCTGAAATCATATAGAAATTAATAGTAGCTTATTTAGTAGATGATAGGATCAATGTTTAATTTAATGCAATTCAGTGCAAAACAATCATGTTTCAGTAAGTGTTATATATGTATCTAAACCCACTGGATCAGATGAAAACCCAGATAATTTTATGAAAAACCTAAAAGAGTGCAGATATTCAATCTCACTATGAAAACAGCCAAACTTGAGTTATACTTTCACCTTGCAAGAACTTTAATTTGCTTCCATTTATTAATCATAACGCAGTGGGACCAGCACTGTGATGTAGTTTATCAACGATAATCAGGAGATCTTCGTGTCCACACACTCATCCCGCTCCAATTCCTCCCACACAACGTCTGGGCAGATTTAGGAGCGGAGCGCTGGAAATTTGTGTCAAACTGCAGCTTATTAAAAACTAAATGAATTAATAAATCAAAGCTCTTCCGCGTTGTGCTCATGACCTGCTGATGTAGCTGCTTTAAGGTTATCGACGCAGCAGCTGCCATGCACAAAACATTCAGCAAAGGTCTGGGTTCTGCATTTTAACGTTTCTATAACTGGAAAAATCACCAGACTAACAGAAAAACACCAGGATCTTTAAAGAGAAAAACACTGAAGTAGCGGACTCAGCAAGCGAGTTATGTTTTCACTGAAACAATGACAAAATGTGAAGCTTAATCAGTGAAGCCCAATAATGTTATAATGTATGACGGGGATCTGGACGTTCCCTCCGGCAAAATGAAACAGAAATCACACCTGTCTCGTCTTTATTGCATATCTCTGAGTTGTGACAAAAAGTTATAAAACGTAGTGGAAGGATAATGGAAAGGTTCCATTTTTGCAGCATCGATGGAGCAAAAAAATAAATAAATCCAGATTTATTCTCATTTCAAAAACTATTAAGGCAGTATTATGTATGTTCCAGGCACAGAGTGCCGTTTTATAGCAGTCAAGTAATTTGGCTTCCTTCAGCTGTTATAAAAATGCATAAATTAAAGGTGACTAAATAAACTTGACTACAATTTATTGCCTTGAAATTGGGTCTCTGTCTCTTTAAGAACCTCCGCCTTCAGAAAGTCACCACAACATGGCTCCTCTATTCACCCTTCAACGTTTTTACCAACGTTTCTCTGAGAAGTGGCTCCAATAATGAGCTCAGAAGGTGTCTGCTAATTACTGCTGGCTAGTCTGAAGGAACTGAATGGGGAGGAGCTGCAACATTCCTGATATGTTATGTTTTTGATTAGGGAATAATTTTATAACATGACATAAAGCTAAAAAAAATATAATTTTGCATGATGCTGTCCCTTTAAAAGGTTTGAAATCCAATCCTATTTATTCTGAAAGCCACAGCAGATTTCCCAGAGGACATTACTTTCTCTTCACCAGTAATAGACTCTTCACCAGCACAAACACTTGAAAACACGTGGCTGGTCCTTGTGCTCTTCAGAGTCAAGAGCTGCTCTCCTGTCGCTGCTCTGATCATACTTCAGAGAGCTGCAGCTCTGAGCCCAGGACACGCTGCCTGAGGTCTACTTCAATCAAAGCGTTTCATCAATGGACAGCACACACGCACGGCCACTTCATTAGGTACACCTCGCCAGTATCGTCTGTGTCATAGAGTATAATCAGCAGGGTGTCAGTAACTCCGTCGAGGTGGCATGGTCTCTGGTGGAGCTGCTGCAGGTTAATGCAACCAGTGGATATTAAAACTGCTGCTGCCTTTATTCCACTGGAGATTTTATCTTTCTGTCAACAATTTTCCCTGAACTCTTGAAACAGAAGAACATCCAGGCCTGTCGCAAAAAACCAATCATTCGCTAAGTTAAAATGAGTTTAATAATTCTTATTTGAATGATTTATCATTTTTCTTTTTGCTCTTTCTACCAAAAACTAGATGATAAACGTCTTCAGTCTGGTGCTTTTTATTAGTCGTTTCTGTTTTTATTTTGGATATTTAAAATGTCTCCCAGTTCCAGAGTTAAATGTTCATTAGAAAGTAAATATTATTAATAATGACTTTACATTATTAGGTCATTAGCATTAGATTATATTAAAATGGTCTCAAAACAATATTGCTGTAGCTACTGGGAGAATTTATTGCACAGGAAAATCATCCATAATGATCAGCAATTTCTGAAATATGCCGCGTTCAAACTCTTGTGAAACAAACAGCGTTTGGTTTTAATACCAGGTCTAAAGTTAAGACCTTGTTACGACCTCTGCAGAGCCGACTGACCCGCTGCTGAGGACATTCAGTTGTTTCATCGAAATGTTTTAGGAAAGTAGTTTTCTAGGCTGCAATTGATCTGAACCTGCCATAAACAGGCCGATGATAGAGATGTGAAACACCTGCACTCAGTTTGGAATAAATTTAATAAACAGACAATCAGTGAATCTTTTTCAACTGAAGGATTGACTGATAGAAAACATAATTCTGAGGTTCTTTCAGGTTTAGAATATTTAAAACAGTTAATAGTTTTAAGCTGTGTGGGACAAATAAACAAGAATAAAACGACAAAAAGCCTGACCTTTGACACCTAGCTTAGCACTGCCACACTTATTTATACCTTGAGTAAGTTTAACTAAAAAAGAAAATGTACTTTTAGGAGTATTTCTACTACACTTTACTTTTTATTTTGAGTAGTTTTATTATGAAATGTTTCACTTACTTGGAGTAAAATTTCTGGATTTTCTACCCACTGAATGAAAAGCAAACATGTTTTAACCAAAACATTCACCAGACACACCTGCAGTTTTTGTTACAGTTTCCTAAGATTTTTTTTATTTAAAAAAAAACTGATTTGAAAATAAATTATTTTGTTACTGATATGAATCATTGTCATCTTTGTCCTTAAAATACTAAAATTTCCACTTAATTTATATTTTGGTCCATGTAATTATGTAATTTTTAAATATTAAAAGATTGATAATTTGATCAGTTAGTCTGTACTTCACTTTTTAGGGAAATACTTTTACTAGAGTAAAACTACGCTGAAGTCGTGCTACTCTGACTTGAGTTAAATTTTTGGGTACACCTCTGTTGATAGCGGCAACAATTATTGCCATAAACACATTTACTCTTCCGATTAAAAGATGCATGCAGGAATAAAACTGTTTTTTAGTGCAGACCATTAGAAGAGCATTTGCACAAAATATTTTAGTTACCTTTATTTGTTCATTAAAGTATTTCAGTGACTTCCTCTTGTACAAGTTTGAGACAGGAAGTAAAGAGGTCTGTCATGTGACATGAAATGTATTAAATAAAATTTTAATTAGCTATCTAAAGCCAAATCAACACTTCTAGAAGTTAAAAAAAAAGCAGATGGGATATAACAGGTTTTTAATCTTTGGACACAGAGCAGCAACATAATAATGATTTAATAAATGAAATACAGTTTGAAATACTCAGCAGTTTCTCAGATCCGGGTCAATTTGGTGAAACCTGGACTCAATCCAACCTGGCCTGAGGCAGAGAGTTGAAACCTTTGGTTTGTAAAATTTGTATTTGGGATGGAAACGCAGCAGGTCTCTGATTGAGGAGCAAATATTCCTGAGGTCAGGCAGAGGACGCGACTCGGGCCAGCTGGACTGAGTCCAGGTACCGGCGGAGGGAGAACGGGCCTCCAGCCTCACCATCACACTCTGCTCCGACCTTTCAGTGACTTCTCTCCTGAAATAACCAGCAGGACGGGTTGCTAGCGGCAGGCAGAGACGGCTAACCCCTCCCACAGCTCCAGTCAGAGCAGAAAAAGCATGCCAGACAGAGGCAAGATCACAGCAGGACACACTTCTGAAAAAAACTACAGCTGCCAAGCGCACTAGGGATCGCTACCGACCTGCAGCTAAGCTGGACCTGCTTGACGTCTCATGATGTTATGATTTGAATTATTTGCAGAATGTTTCTCCAGTGGAGAAGCTTCAGGTTTTGGTTTGATTTTAACTCAAGCAGCAGCAGCAGCAAACCTGCAGGTTGGCAGCCAGCACCTGTTACAGTAAAATAATCGTTCACTTTCAGGGAAAGTCGCCACAGCGCTGCGTCAGACCGTCGTGAAGCTTTTTTAAAGCAGAGCTGAATCACAGGCCCCAGCATAAGGCTGAGAGGAAACATGCAGTCATGCAACTGGAGGGAAATGTAGAGATTTTCCACAATTTCTTTAGTTTTAAATCAACCTATGTGAATTTTTTCTGCAGCCTGCTGGGAAAAAAAAGTTTCACTCCGATCCTTGATGGCACCGCTTGTGGCAGGACTGATTGTAACATGATGATGTTAGTCGGGTAAAGGGGGAGGCGATGGGGAGCAACAGGGGATCAAATGAGAAACAAACCTTGGTTGGAAACAACAATGCAGGCCTTACCTTGCTGCCCTCGGCTTTCGGCTCCTGTGATTGCAAGTGATTCAGAGAGGAGTGTTTAAATGATGCTAACATGACTGCAGCTCCTCTGGACATCACTAGCATGACCTGAATCTGCATTTTTCCACAATTATACATATATTTCATAATGATGTGACTAAGACGTTCTGCAAAATCCACTGTTTGTTCTTGATGAAAACAAAATGCAGAGATAAAAAGGAGAACAGAACAAATGTTTCTGGTTCTGGCATTGAAACTTTTCCTCATCTGACTGTTTAACCCCCATTTCTAAACATAAAATACGACAGGAATATTGCCAGAACTCATAGACAACAGATAATTACAGAAACGATCAAACATTTTCATTATAATTTCTGAAAGGACAGCACTCACAAAAATATTGTGTTTTTGCAATGCAAAAAAAAAAATCTTCAATCATTTTGTTTCCTTTTTTATCACATAAAATCCCCTGAAAAAGTTTGTGGCTGCCTTAAGTTGAAGGTGTATGAATACTTATGGTTGTTCTAATTTCCAATTTCTCCAACAGAAATTATTCCAGCGCTTTTTGTCAGCACTCCATTTTGCTTTGAGACATTTATCAGGATAAAAAGGAGCTCAAGGACGATTTGCTGGAGCGGAGTCTCGTTACGGCGTGTTGACAGATGGCCTCACGCCGTCTGCCGCGCTGTTCGTTACCCATCATCGTCTACGACTGCAGTAACAGAGAACTGTGACGTCTGCAAACGGCGCATCTGCCTCCCCATCACTCTCATATGGTAACAGATTCATCCTCACCTTTACGGTGATTTTCACTGAGAAAATTTAAATAATCTTCTGTTTGGGGGGGCAAAATGAATACATGGCAATAATAATATTACTCACGTAAAAGAAAAAGGTACAGTGCAGTAAAATTATTCATATAAGTACCTTTTTTTCACTTTGAAGATAAACAACATCAGTAACCTACAGGCTACTTGATAACAAACTTAAGGTGCTGTACTGTTATTAGCGAGTCGTCTTTTAGCTAACATTACCTGTATTGAACAGTTTTACTCGACTCATTCGGTCAGTTTGGAGAAAAAAACTGCAACGTTCTTGGCGTTTTGCTGCCATGATTGTAACACACAGCCGAGCAGCTCTGACCCCTCAGGTCTCCTTCACACAGGTGTAAACCCAGCGTGAGCGTCTCAGCACTCATGTTGCGTTTAAATACGGGTTGGAAAAACACGTTGCGACTTGTTAATAATGGAGTAAACGGTTTTAACTGCTGAAAAAACTGACAGAAGGCACAGATATGGGAAGTGCGGAAGCCGCAACTGTATCAAATCGATATAGGAAGAACAGAGAGTCGGCCACTCTGAGGTTAAAACAACAAACAGAAATAAATAAGGAAAATGTGTTTTTTTTTTTCCTATCATTTTGTAAATATTTTCCCGGTAACCTTCAGGAGCTGGGATCCGGTTTCTGGACTCACCATCTCGTCTCCAGGCAGCCAGTAGCCCTCCTGCTCGATGCCGGCCTTGGAGCCCTTGCAGCCGACGGTGAGGGTCTCCACCACCAGCCCGTCCTTCACCGCCAGGCTCAGCTGCCGCGCCGTCTCCTTTGGGTGCATGCCGAACACCCGGCTCAGGTACCTGCAGAGGACAGAGCCAAGAAAAGGCCTTCAACGCCTCGAAGGTGGGGCCAAGTCCAGGCGATTTGAACAGGTGAATGAGGGAATAACATTCTGACAGGATGTAGAGCTAAGTGAAAACGTTTAATTTTACATGGTACAGCAACTGCTATTGCACTGAGATTAATAAAAGGGTCTATTCAAAGCCTGCTTTTCAATAAAAGTTGCTAAATGTTTGTGGTCCTACTAACCTCTACATCAAGCACAAAATCTACTTTGTGTTGTACTTACAAATTTTCCATTTTAAGATTTTATTGGTGGAAATTCTGCCCTGAAAATGAAACAGTATTCATCTGGTGGGTCAGATTTGTGTCATTCTTAATCCTCAAAGAAATCATTCCAAGGACTGCAAATGGGCTCCTCGCCACGCTTTGAACACCTTTGTTTCATCCCTTAGAGCTTTCTGCCTCTGACAGAAATTGTGATTTGTAGCATTTTGGAAACCTCCGAGTCATGAGAAGAGAGAGAAAAAGTTGGCAGGCCGCATCAGCTGGATTAGAGAAGTTCTTTCAGCTTCAAAATTTTATGTGCAACTTATTTTTCTCTCATTTTTTAACAACGTTCCTGCTTGACAGTTGAACTTTAATTTTAAATTCTTCTCTGATTCCTGCAGCTGCCTGCTGACTTGCAGGGATCCTGGGTGTGAAAGGTCACGGATCCTGAGCGGTGGCCTTGAGCCAGAAGGTCGTCATCTGTGTTTGGTCGTTAACAACGTGAGAAAAGAGCGGAGAAAAGAGCGGAGCGTGGCTCATGGCTGAACCCAGGTCAGCCAAGATTACAGAACGAAACGGTCCGAACGTCAGGAAGCACAGAGAAATGATTCAACTCATTAAAAAGATGAAGCCTGAACGTTTCCTGCAAGCAGAACAAGAAATGAAACAGCCAGACTCTCAATCACCTGCTATAAATCTATTTTCTGAGTTTATGTATCGTTTCATGGCCTCACATTGTTTTATTGATTATTTTCACATTAAATGTTGTATTAACTCCATTTAATCAAAAAAATCTATGCAGAATTTCATGTTTTGTCAGGAGTTTGCTCCAAAACTATTACTATTATAACCAGGTAACGGGTCGACGATACAAACTTAAAGTTTGTATCACAATGTTTTGTGACACTGTGACAATAATAATTAATTACTTCTTTTTATGTAACTTTTGGTATGATGAAGCTTCACAAATCATCCTCTTAAACAAATCTGGTGATAAACGTTTTTAGGGCACTAGTCACTTTATTCACTAAAGTGAATTCTTTAAGTAAAGAATTTCTTAATATTGATGAAAATGTTCTAGTTCCATTAGCAGATTATTTCACTCATAATAAGAGGAAAATGTCTTGTTACAAGTAGAATACTCTGCAAATGGTACTAGTAATTTTCCATCAATATTAAATAATTATTGACTTAAAACAAGCTCCTATATGTGGCTGAAAATGTGCTTTTAAGTTGGTCCACTTGAAATAAGGCAAAACTAAGACATCCGCTCTAGAAACTAGCCCAAAACTACTTGGTAGGATTTTGTGTTTTTGCAGTGTCTCTTGATAAACGGTACGATTAATGGCCACCCTTAAACAAAACATGAAAATAAAAACATAATTGCGTTATTTTACAACATAAAAACCTGTATTTGTGCTTTTCTTCTCAATAAAAACCGGTAGGACATCTGCAGGTAAGTGAACCTTTTTGGTAATAAATAACTAATTGATCTGAAGCCGTTTGGTTGGCTAGCCGGTTAATCATTCTCCCACCGCCGTCTCCCTCGGTTCCTCCAGAGCCCAAGTAATCACCGCCACCTCGCCAGCCGCTGAGCTGAAATTAAGCTGCAGAGGGGAGCGATAGGGTGGAGGCCGAAAGAGAAAGCGAGGGGGGGGGGGGGGTAGAAGGGGAGGGGGAGCCATGCGTTGCATGCCGCTGCGTACTGTTGCCATGACGACAGCCACTCTCCGCCGACACGCATTTGGCAAGCGGCCAGCTCCCAAGGTGCTCGCCAACTTGCTGAAAGCGTTTGGTTTGGTCTGCAGCAGAGGAGCTGTTCATTAATCTGGATGCTGAGCCATAAAGCATCTGAGTGGTGGAGGATCATCAACCCGCCACTGAGGGAGGGGAGATGCATTATGGGATGGATGAGCCTCATGTTGGCAATGCAGCAACAAGTATTGATCACAGTTTTAGTAGCTTCTTTGTCTGATGTTTCTAACCTCATGCTGCCAAGACAAGGAAAAAGTTAACCAACCGGAAGCAGCTTTTTGGAGATTTCTCCAAACAATTTGTAAAGCAAAACACATTTTGAGTTTGTGGAAAATCCTCAAACTCAATGCTTTTTATCTTTCAGAAGCATTGATAACTGGACTCTGACCTGAACCGTCAGTCACATAAAGTCAGCCTGAAGAACATTTTCAGGATTAGAGGACTAATGTCCCGCAAGATCCAGAGAAACTCAGCCATGCATTTATCTTTAGTCACATTGACTACAGCAACAGTGTCTTCACAGGTCTGCCTTAAAAAAAAAAAACTTTTCACTAAACCCAGTAAGATAGACACTCACACTAGTTAAATTACTGCTGTTAGTTGATAAATCACTGAACGGTTTAGCACCAAAATGCATTAAAGATCTGATATTGTTGTATTGACCCTCCAGATCATTCAGGTCCAGATGCTCTGGAACAAACTTCCAGAAAACTGCAGAACAGCTGAAACACTGAGTTCAATTAACTCGAGTCGGCCTGTTCAGAGCTGCTTTTTGTGGTATTAAATTGAACACTGAACATATGACTTTGATGACTGAACAATGTTTTTGTGATGTAAAGCACTTCTGAACTGCTTTCTTGCTGAAATCTTCTGTACAAATCAACTTGACTCAGGAAAGAAGAGAAAATCCATAAATGCCTTTTCTCAGTTAATACTGTTTACTTTTACTTGCATGTTCAAAACAGAATAAATTCAGAATGTTTCTGAAACTCTAACATTATCTAATATCTTTGTGACGCTGATATTGCCATATACATTGTTCGCCAATAAATTGACATTGAACACTGAAAATAAATATTTGTATTCAATACAAGAAAAATCTAAAAAAATTGATTGTGGAAGAAGTTTAATATTTCAGAAAGTAAAATACAGATTCATTAGTGAAATATTTCAAGGCTTTATTTTCTGTAACGTTGATGATTACAGCTCATGGACAATAAAAAACCCAAATTTCTTTTTCAGTTATTTTTATAAGCTCTAATGTTGAGTGACAACAAACACTGAACTCTTCATCAGGTGCAGTTTTAAAAACTAACATCTGACCAGAACATTCAATGCAAATAAAATCCATATCAATGGACCAACACTTCTAAAGTTTTAAAAATGATTCAAAGTGTAATCAATCTAGCGACGCCATGTTTCTTTGTCAAAGACCACAAACTCATCCAGTTGCTGCACCGAACAACTAAAATTCAAAGTTCTGAAGTTTGTTGCGTACAGATTCTGTAGAAATAAAATCGCTCCGGCACATAAAAAGAATCCTCTCCACAAGCCACCGTATCTGCAATAAACTTACTTGGAGATCCGGTCCATGTTTGCGATTTGTTTCTGGTTCCGAATGACCTCGATGGCTTCCCACACGTACTGGACCACCTTAGGATCCGCCTGCCTCTTCCTCACCACACGGGACATGACCTCCTTATTCATCACAGCTTTAAGGAGAGCAAAAAACACAGAATCAGTATCAGTTTGGTTTATTTAGTCATTTAAAGTCAGAATTGACAAAAACAAAAAAAAAGGAATGAATGAGGACGGAAACAGATGATTCTGTTTTGGCATAAAAAAAAAAGATTCATATACTTTTTAAATTCTATGTACAACTAACAGGCTGAAGGACAATGTGACATAAACTGTGTTTCCATTACAAATGTGAGCAAATATGTGTCGATATTCTAACATCATAAAAACATACATTTGTAACTGCAGTGTTTCCATGAAATAAGAAACGTAACTAAAACTTACATGTGAAAACGTTTGTTCACACCATAAAAAAATATCAGGCCATCATCCTCCAACCACTTCCTGTCTTCTTCTTTGTAGTTTGCACCAGTGGCAACACCTTTTTACCACTGGTGTTGCCACTGCTCTCGTGATGCAAAGAGGTGTTTTCATCACAGTTTTGCAAAAAGTAGCACCAAAACTCAAAGAAATTAATTCATTTTCCTACATACATTTCCATTTAGCACATTTATTTTCAAACTGTCAAATTGTGCAACTATATTGTCAATGCAGTTAAATTAAAAGATTGCCTATTTCTGTGGTATTGATTAAAACCATTTATCTAGTTTTGACAGGTTTATGATTTTATTTTAGTCATTAAACCCCCACAAAAATACAATTATTCTTCTCACCCCCAAAAATCTAACAGATATTTTACAGCCTGTTGTTTCAGCTCCTTTAATGAATGTTTTTGTCAATAAATTCAAATTACAAACACAACAGAATGCTTCAGGTACACAATTGCATTTATTATGAAACTTTGTTTCAAAACAGTGTCCCCAGTAGGCCTAAAAGTTGATTTAATACAAGATTAAAATACAGAGTGGATATATAATACAAAAAGAATGAACATTACTATTAAAATGCCAAGAAAAAGTAAATCCTTTAAAGGGGAAAATGAAGTAAATATATTTTTCTGGCTTTGTAGAGACAACAGTCTGTTCTTGAGTCGATGCTTTGGGATACGACAGGATGATAAAAGCTTTTTCAGACAAAGAAAAACATCCAAGCGCTGCTAGATTTTGCAAAAATACTGTCATGTTTCTAAAAAGCAAATAGGACAATATTTAATGGTCTAAAACCAAGAGAAGAAGAACTTCTTTCGGTACAAACTATAAATCTGAAACATGGCTTAAAACTCAGAAGTGGCCTAAACAAAGCCCAGTAGATCTGAGGTGATCTGACAGGAGCTGAGCAGCTGAGATGTCCTCAAGTTCAGACAAATTTTATGTTTTTCTAAAGAGTTTAATAGGATGCACATTGATGCATATTTTCATTTTTTTCCCCTCCTGAATTAACTGACTGCTGTCTAAATAAAATATACAGGTTATAGTCACAAGGAATATGTTCATTTTTATCTCAACTATATGTAAAAATAAATCCTTTTTAATCCGTTTCTCCACAAAAGGCACACATTACACAGAAAAAGAGTTTATTTGTAAAGGAACGGTTCTGAGCAGAAACTTCCTTCCTGTGTTGCTGAGGTCTGACCTAAGCCAGTATCTTAAGAAATTTAAATCCAATTTCATGCAATGCTCCTCTAAACCATCCATGAAACCAAAGATGTCACTTCCATAAATCTCAGCCACAAGCTACACATAAAAATAGTTAAAGCGCGCTGGTTGGCCTGAAGGGCAGCGAGCCTCAGTGGAGATGTTTAACAGAGAAGGAGGCAGCAACAGACGTCAACAGGGATAAACATCCTCACACTTTCTGTCATGGAACTACAAACTGTGATTTACAGACACAAAAAACAACATCTGAGGTTAAGAGACAACCAGTTTAAAATAAGCTATTAAAGTCTAATCAGAACCTGGAAAGTGTGATAATTTTCAAATTTTGTGCAAATTTTAATCCAGAGTTTCTGTAAATGAGAAACTATTTTAAAGTTACTGAATCCAAAGATCCAAGAAGATGTTTAGGAATGATTTCCACAAAACACTAATACTAGACTAAAATATAAGAGACAAGTTTGTATGAGCTTTGGCAAAATAAGCACTGGTAACCGCTGTTACGTCTGGGAACCAGTGGACAAGATTCTGACAAACATTTTATTTTGAAAATGCATTTTTGTACAGCAAATTTCTACAACTGACTCAAGTTTCTGCCATTTCAAAATCATGTAAAATAATGCAGATTTTCTTATATTGAAGTGAAAAAGATGCAGCAACTAAAAAAAATAAACTTTTTATCAAAGCTACATGAAGGCGAAAAGATTTTATAATGTGACCAAATCAAAATCATCCGACTCAGTTATCCATTTCTGATAACTGCATAGTGTTTTTTATGTCATAATCTTGTAAAGTATGTATGTTTTAGTACTTTTTGATATTTTTGTGAACCTACATACCTAAAAGTTGCTGTTGCACTTGTATTTCCGCTCTGTGGAACAATGAGGGATATTTCTGCTCTGTTCGTCTAAATTAAGTGATTTTGGATTAAAGTATCACACAGACTGGTAGTTTAGTTGAAGTCTACCAATTTGGGTCAAGAAATCAGAACAAACAAGACAGTCATCAAATTCCCTTCAAAAGTGACACCAAGAGCCAAAAAGCATTTTGTAGGAGTCATTTAACATTTTTTAGCTGTAATACAACATGTGACAACTCCATGTAGCCAAAGAGCTGCATTAAAAACAGAGATTAATTGGCCTTAAGTGAGTTCATCAGTGGAAGGATGGATGAATAATGATTAGAAAAGCAGGACAGGTGGGTGGATGTACAGAAGCGTGAAGGGATAAATGGATGGATGCATGAACAGATAGACTGATTTATGATGTGGTGCCGTTCCAAGAAGGTCTTGGGTTTGAAATTGAATGGCTGAATGATGTGCCTTTTTTATAATAGAATGACAACAGAGTGATATGTTGGAATAAAAGTGTTTACATGCTTTGCTTTTTTCATTCCTATCCATATATGAACAACCTGCACTTTTCTATCCCGTGTTTGGAGCCAAGCGCTTAAAAGGGGTTTGATTTTTTATTTGATCCAACAACCAACCAAAGGATCCCAGTGGAAACATTACCAGGTTTTTATTGATGACAGAATTGACTCCCAATCATCAGTGATATTCAACCAGTGTGTCAGCGTTAACGTGTGCAGCTGCAGGTACAGTTTGGCACCACACTGACCATTAAACCCGCCAACAGCAAGATTGATGGCGTTATTTACACCAACTGACGCCTTCTGGGACTGCAAACCTCGGCGGTTCGATATAAAACTGTGACATAAAACCAAACTAGACAACAGTCTACAGTCATCACTTGAACCCCTGGCAACAAAGAGGCAGCTGCGGAGGCCATTAAAAAGCTCGGTGTAGCTTCTGCTAGCCAGCGAGCTAACGCCTGAAATACAAATAGTCACGACAAATATATACTAGCAAATGAATAATTTAATTGCCTCTGCTGGGGATATAAACAATGACACAAAATGGCCTCAAATAATGACAATGTTGAAGGAGCAGCAACAGTTTCGCAGCGAGTTATTTATGTTTTTTGTCACCAAGCTAAACTGATACGTAGCACTGTTAGCCGCTTAAGCTAACAAACTTATTAGCAAACGTTTCCAAAACTATAATCAATGGATATATAAGGACATATTTATAGAATATGCTCGGAGTAGTCTGTTGTCACAAAATTCCCTCGGATAGAAATGTGCTAACTTGATTTGCTTCAGAGATCCCCGTGTGCACAATCCTACATGCTAAGCTAAAAGCTAGCGCCTGTAGCTGCTGTCTGTCTGGTCGCGCAGTGTTTGAGTCACTGAGCCATTTTTCGCCACAATGATCACCAAACTCACCTTCGCCACGGACAGTGGCACTAACACACGGTGCAGCTGACAAAAAGATCCCAGAAGGATGGAGCACCAAGCAGCTTACATCAGTATTTCTGGCGCACCGGGCTGAAGATGGTGCTTTTTGTCCAGTTTGCCACCGCTACAGCAGCGCTGTGATTGGGAGGTAAACAGAGAGAGGAGCAGGTGAGCTGCAGGGCGACCTCTAGTGGTGGAACAGCGCACACACTGTAGCTTAATAATACCACATATTACATGTAGTTATAATTCAAAGCACAATTTTCCTGCTTTCACAAATCTGATCAGTTCAGATCTGTAAAAGCAGAGGACACTTTTCACAATAAGGAGTTATACACTCTACTCTCCATTATAATATTAATAATTAATGCTTAATCCTACCTGTCCTTTCTAGACTTGTGAGCTCATGGCTGCTTGGTGCTGCATCTTTATTCTAACGGTTAGACAATTATGGGACATCGCATCATAAAAATATCTAAATTACGCAACGTTCTATTATATGCCACAATGTCACAGTATTCCTTTTTAATTGGTTTTTCTTACACAGTAAGTCTGAACAAATACATGAACTGAGAGGAGTCTGCATCTATAACTGATTTTATAAATATATGTAATTTCAAGACACAAAACACACAAAGACAGAAATAATCAAACAAAAATGTAATTTTATTTACAATAATGAAAAACACATTCATTCTACAATGAATCAATAATAAACAATCCCATGACTGTGATAATGAAATCCTGCCTGTAGAGGACAGTGTCCCATCACCAATAGAGATAAACAATGAAGCAACAGGATGGCTTTATTTCTGAAGTTTCATAAATTCAGCTCAAGACCACAGTGAAAAAATATCTGTTGCCTCATGTGTGTCAAGACTCAAAAAAGAGAAGTGTTCAAACAAGAACAGGTACAAAGAACTGTTTTGAGTTTTTCAATATTGGAAACCATTTGTCATTTTAATTCACTGTTTGCTGTTTATACAGAACAGTGTTAGGAAATGAGTGATTGATGGCCTCCACCTCCTGCTGAAGCAGCTTCACATCTCTCTGCCTCTCAGTCCTTTCTGCTGCAGCTGACACTGTGTCGTGGCCTTTATGTTCATCCACAGAGCAGAGATAACAGATACATTTCTTATCCTTGCGGCAGAAGATATCAATCACCTTACCATGCTTAGAGCAGATGTTCTCCTGCAGGTTCTTGTTCGGTTCCACCAGCTTGTGTTTCTTTAAAGGAGCTGAATCATAATGAGGCTGACGGTGTTTCTCACAGTAAGAGGCCAGACAGACAAAACAGGACTTGATAGCTTTTCAGTTTTCTCCCAGTGCAGAAATCACAGGCCACATCTTCAGGTCCAGCATAGCGGTGGTCAGCAGGAGCAGCTGGGAGTCCAGTCTTCTTCAGCTGATCTACTAAATCTGCTAAAATGGCATTCTTCTGCAGGAAAATGTTCTGGTTATGCACTGAGGGCATCTGTGGATTCCTCTCTGATCCGCTTCATTCCAGGGATCTTTAATACAGGTAGCTGTGTCCACAAGGAATTGCCACCGGATCCTTCAGACAGATTGGACAGGAGAAGGTTTCTTGGTCCAACTGAACTGCCTCCTCCTCTCAGTCACAATGACTGAGTGAGTTTGTTTTTCTGGGAACAGAAACAGGTTTGAGTTCTGATCTATGAATCGTGTGTTAGTGTGAAGAGGCTGCAGCCAATCAGCTTTCACCTTCAGCAGGTGATGTTCCACCCAGCTTAAAGATTCAGATCTAAAGCAGAAGGAACAAGAAATTCTGCTGACAGAGAATAGTTGCTATATTTAACTGAAACTTTACTGAAACTTTCTGTTTCATTGCAGTATAATGAGGCAGTCCTGGAATAGGCAGCTGCACATAATGATGCAGAATTTTGTATCTTGTTGTTTGTTCACTGTTGAAACAAGGAATTGGAAAGAAGCTTCTTCTGTATGACATTATCTAAAGTCATAATTTGGTTTTATGGTCTCTCCAAGACCTTTTAGAACAGAAAAAATAGCCCTTCATTTATTTCTGGTTTTTTGATGTCAGAATTAGTCAATATGGGTTTAATTAGACTATTTGACTCAATATTTCTCTGTAGAGACTGTACTTCTGTTTTGCATTCGTACAGTTTGTTTCTATGAAACTTGAGCAACAAAGAGAGGTTTGCAGTGTTTTTATAGAGACATAGTTGGTCTTTTGCCAACATATTTCTTTTCCTTTAAGATACATAAACAATGCAGTTGTATTCTCTCCAAGTCATTCATTCGTGTCGGTTTCTTCAAAATGTACATAGATCAACGGAGAGCGATTGTTTTTGTTCCTTCCCGTCTCTTTAAAACCAAATCGACCAGAACCTGAAGACGCTTTTGCAATAAAATCATCTTAAACATGAACAAAAACGTCACTGGATGTTGTTTTTAAACAAAACCAACTTACAAGTAACCATTCAGTGAGATATATGAGTTTGTTTTAAGTAAATGATTAATATTGACAAAAAAATGATTTTGGAAAATTATTTCACTAATAAGAAAAAAGATGTCTTGTTAGAAGTGAAATCATCTGCCAAAGGAACAAGCCCCTATGTTGGGCTGAAAATGTTCCAGCAAGTTCGTTTTCTCTTGTTTCAAGTGTATTAAGATATTATCACTAGAAATTAAACCACTTAGTAAGATTTTTCAGGTTTCCAGGAAGCTACTGTAAAATCCTTCCTCTTTTCTATGAAAGTGCAAACCTATGGAGTACCAGTCAGGTCTCCTGTTGGGGATTTCCAAACTCTTTGGATGTTTCTGTTTCAAACACTGACTAACCAACGTCTGAGAGTTTATGCATTATGCTTCACATCTCAGCTATTCACTGGACAGAGGGATTTAAGGTGGTTCCAGGAATCTGCTCCAGCCAATTCCCCATCAGGACACCTCCCCATGTGGAACCAGAGGTTTCATCGCATTGTTTTATGCAAAGCAAGCACTCAGAATAAAATACATTAACAAAAAGTGGGTGAGAGGCATGGTACACCAGTCTAACATGTAGACATGGAGTTCAATCTCTTTTGTCCCCCAATTTGTTTTAATGTCAGACATTTTAAAGATTCAAAGCAACATAAAATACATAAACAATATTAAAAACAGATAATACACGCAGGCACCAATGAAAGACAGGAAACCTTGCATGCCATTTCTCTTAATGCATTTCTCTGACTGGAATAGCAGTCATATTTCCTCCATACCTTCCTTGTATCACGATAGGTCCGGTCTGTTCACATATTTCTTTACCCATCCCTCCTACAGACATACAAATAGGTGTAACCAAGAAAATCTGACAGATAATTTTGTCAGAGTTTCTGCTCAGAGTTCAGTTTGTGTTTTCAGGATGAGAAGCTGACACAGTGACTGAGAGAAGACATGACAGAACAGGCAGTTCAGATGGACCGAAACACCTTCAACTGTTCGATCTGTTTGGATCTACTGACCGAGCCGGTGACTATTCCCTGTGGACACAGCTACTGCATGAACTGCATTGTGGGTCACTGGAATGAAGGAGTCTGCAGCTGCCCGCAGTGCAGGAAAACATTTACACCGAGGCCTGTCCTGGTGAAAAACATCATATTAGTAGCTGCAGTGGAGCAACTGAGGAGCAATGGACATGAAGCTGCTGCTGCTGATCCCCACTATGCTGGACCTCAAGATGTGGCCTGTGATTTCTGCTCTGGAAGACAACTGAAAGCCATCAAGTCTTGTTTAATCTGTCAGAACGCGTACTGTGAGGAACATCTGGAGCCTCATTATGAAGATTTCTATCTGGAGAATCACATTCTGGTGGAGCCGTTCAAGAACCTCCATCAGAACTCGTCTTCAGCAGACGTCCTACAGAGTCTGTTATGGCCTGAGGTCGAACTCTACACTGAACGTATTTTACTGTCAGAACCAGAACCAAAGACCCGAGCTGACTTTTTAAAATATTTCAGAGAAATCACACTGGACCCAAACACAGCACACCCTCAGCTGTTGGTGTCAGAGGGGAACAGGAAGGTCACTTTTGCACGTCAACAACAACAATGGTACTTCAGTCACCCAGACAGATTCAGTGAATGTTTTCAGGTTCTGAGCAGAGAGAGTCTGACTGGTCGTTGTTACTGGGAGGTGGAGTGGAGAGGGAAGGGGGTTTCTGTAGCAGCTGCGTACAAGAACATCAGCAGAACAGGAAGTGTGAATGAATGTGGATTTGGACATAACGATAAATCCTGGGCTTTACTTTTTGACACAAGGAGTAATTCATTTTGGTACAACAACACTGTGACCTCCATCTCGGTTCCTCATTGCTCCAGAGTGGGCGTGTACCTGGATCACAGCGCAGGTGATCTGTTCTTCTACAGCGTCTCTGAAACCATGACTCTGCTGCACAGAGTCCAGAGCAGATTCACTCAGCCGCTGCTGGCTGGAGTTTGGATGTACAACACGGCACATTCTGCTGAGTTCTGTGAACCCATAGAGACATCATTCACTTAAATCTCTTCACTTTTATTTTGTTTATTATTGTTGTTCATTAACAAATGGACAGAAATGATTTTATTCTGAAATTTATGTGCAGACAGTTTTTTCCATAGCCAGGTTGAAAATAGTTAAACCAGCTGATCATTTTTGACACTCATGAAACAACAGATATTGTCTCATTGTGATTTTATGTGTTACTTTGTTTTTTATTTGAGGTAAATAGAATAAAACTCAGGTTATTTCATTGTGTAGAACTGTCTGTTATGGCACACTGCCACCTACAGGATGGTTTGTTACTACAGGACACTTAATCCAATAATTGTGATTATAGATTAAGGAGAACTTCTCACATATTTCTGTTGCACCTTCATTAATATTAGTTATGAATATCTTTTGGATCACCATGAATAAACTTCCTATTTGTCTAATTCTTTGTGAGATTTTGTGTCTATTTATTCAGTAATTTAGCACCAAGCAGAGTTTTTGAATTGAAAATGTTAATGTTGTAATCTTTCATTGTATAAATCAATATTATGCATAATTACACTAATTAAAATTACTTGTAATATTTATTTGAACAAACTTTTCACTAAATATGATGATATATAATATTCCTAATCTGGATTCTAAACAGTTCAGGATGTGTTGGAGTTAAAGAACTTCATATTTTCATTTTCTTTATAATCATTTCATCTGAAATATTTTCAGTCTTAAGAGGCTGAAATGTTCTGGTTCTGTCTGATGATGACTGAGGATCTTTATGAATCATGAAAAAGTCCTGAAGGGAAAGTTTGTTCCCAGAAGACTGAAATTCCTCTCTGTGACTCACAGGATTTGTTTCTCTGTATGGTGGAAATTAATACTTTAATTTGAATAAATGGAAGCAGTTCAGGCTGGAACATGAGGAGTCGGAGTTGAGCAGACATGAAGTGTGAGGAGATCCTGGGAGTCCGGATTCAGTTTTTTATATTTACAGTACAGAAATAGAGAAAGAACCAAATAAGAATTTTATTCAGAGATTAAAAACACTGACTCACTGTATGTAAGTAAAAATAATGAAGCAATAATAAACAATTTCTCTATGTCATTTACACAATTTTCCTGTAGAGGGCAGCATCCTGCCAAAACCCTGTGCCACCACAGATACCCTGGACTGTTTTATTCTGATTTCTCACAATCTTTTGTGCTAAAAGCAACAAGCTAAACATTCTTGTGCTGATCATCTGCCTTAAAGAGGAACGTCAAGAAATGACGAGATTCAACAAGACCAGAAAATCTGATTTGAAGAAAATCAAGTGCAATCTGGCTACTGATCTTTGAAACAACAATAATCAAGAAACAAAAATCAGAATCAAACTTCCTGAACTTTCAGTAGATTTTGACTATTTGGGATTACAGAACTCTGCAAAACCTCCAGGAAACACAGAAACTCCAGCATGTAGAACAGAAAAGCTGCTCTATGATCCAGGTATTCCCACTCCAGGGGTCTGCAACCTGTGGCTCTTCATAACTTCAGCCCAAGAAATAAAAAAGAATTGAACAGTGTTTTAAAATATAAAGGTATACATAAATGTTAGAGGTAGCAAATTTTTGCAAAGGTTTTAGGATTAATTTATGAGAATTTTTTTCTCCAAATCCTCCAAAGCATTTAGTGTAATTTATAATGGAGTGAACATCATGAAAACATGGATAAACAGATGTTAACTTTGTCATCACAAAAATGAAAAAAATTCTTCGATTCATTCAATCTTGTCTTTATTAGAGCGGCAAGAAAAAAGCCGTTAAAATAAAACCACAAGTCCAGTTTGCAGTTTGCCATGTTGGTCACAGCAAACACATTGAAGAAGGAGCTTTAGTCAGACCAGAACAAAATTAAACTTTTTGGCCAAAATACAAAAGTGAAATCAAGTCGAAGTTTATTTATATAAAACATTTACAGCAACCTCAGCTGATCAAAACCCCAGCCAGCACACCTAGGTGGGCCCCATATGGGATATAAGTGGGCAGGCAATATGGGTCCCAAAAGGGTTTGTCCACGGTTTCCATGGTGGCCCCAAATGGGTTTGCCCAAGTAGATTTTAATGGGTGCTAACTGGGTTTTCAGTGGGTCCCACATGGTTAACTCACATGAGGCCCATCTGTGGCCCACTAGGGTGCTGTCAGGAATATTACCTGGGTCCCAATTGGGTCTGAACTGGGCTAGAATATGGGTACCAAGTGGGTTTGTCCACGGTTTCCATGGTGGCCCCACATGGGTTTGCCCAAGTAGATTTTAATGGGTGCTGACTGGGTTTTCAGTGGGTCCCACATGGTTAACTCACATGAGGCCCATCTGTGGCCCACTAGGGTGCTGTCAAGAATATTTACGTGGGTCCCAATTGGGTCTGAACTGGGCTAGAATATGGGTACCAAGTGGGTTTGTCCACGGTTTCCTGGTGGCCCCACATGGGTTTGCCCAAGTAAATTTTTATGGGTGCTAACTGGGTTTTCAGTGGGGCCCATGTGGTTAACTCACATGAGGCCCATCTGTGGCCCACTAGGGTGCTGTCAGGAATATTTACCTGGGTCCCAATTGGGTCTGAACTGGGCTAGAATATGGGTACCAAGTGGGTTTGTCCACGGTTTCCATGGTGGCCCCACATGGGTTTGCCCAAGTAGATTTTAATGGGTGCTGACTGGGTTTTCAGTGGGTCCCATGTGGTTAACTCACATGAGGCCCATCTGTGGCCCACTAGGGTGCTGTCAGGAATATTTACCTGGGTCCCAATTGGGTCTGAACTGGGCTAGAATATGGGTAACAAGTGGGTTTGTCCACGGTTTCCATGGTGGCCCCACATGGGTTTGCCCAAGTAAATTTTTATGGGTGCTGACTGGTTTTCAGTGGGGCCCATGTGGTTAACTTACATGAGGCTCATCTGTGGCCCACTAGGGTGCTGTCAGGAATATTTACCTGGGTCCCAATTGGGTCTGAACTGGGCTAGAATATGGGTACCAAGTGGGTTTGTCCACGGTTTCCATGGTGGCCCCACATGGGTTTGCCAAGTAGATTTCAATGGGTGCTGACTGGGCTTTCAGTGGGACCCAGATGCCTTAATCCTGTAGGAACAATTCTCATCTAACCTGGATGTGAATTACATTCATAGATATGCAATCTTGATCAACAATCCAAAGTCTAGCTTAAAACGTGTTCAAATAAAAAAAAAAAAAAAGAGATGAAAAATTTATTTTGCTCAAGGCTTTTATTTAGTAATTTAAAATATTGTCAGGAGTTATTTTTTACCTCACTACAGCAATTATTAGAACTTCATTAATACTCAGGGAATGGTGCCACAAAAGAAATCTGCAATTATTCACGACATCTTTGAAAATAACAGAAGCTAGTTTACTATAACAAACTTATAAACAGATCTATAAATATATATCTATAGATGCACACAAATAAAGACACCTACATATTTTCCTACAGGTCTATAAATGTATACATCTAAATACTATCTATATAACTTTATACACGTATATTCACATTGATACACACAATGTGAATATACACACCTATATAGATCTTTCACAATACATTTTTGTTAAACATTTTTAAAAATAACCTACATGCCATATGCATGCTTAAATTTGAAATCTCTCATACTTTACTGAAACTGTCCATCTTGAAAGACCTCCCCAACCTGAGTTTGAACTGGCAGTCTCTCTAGTCTATTTCCACTTCCACTCGGGCTCCAGTAAACCACTTCGAGAGTCTTTGCTGTATGCTTGTGTGATTCTGTAGATGGATAATTTCTTTTAAGTCCCCTGAAATAACAAGCAAAGGTAGAATTGTATTAGTGTTTCATTTTAGCACAATGTAACATTCATGAGATTTGCATCTCCCCCTTCATGGGGCAAAAATGCTTGCAGAGATATGCCATAATCAAAAGGACTCTTGAGTCATCATTATTATGTACAGAAACTATATTCTTACTGTAAATTTAAAATATATCCATCTATATAAATCAACTACTAGGTTCTATCGTGGTTTTGTGGTTATTTTAATATTGTTTGAAATGCAAACAATATTACCTTCAAATTTTTAAGTTCTTAACAACAGTGAAATAATACTGTTCAAATAAAACCAAAAATTGAAGACTCAATTTTAACCTAAAAACATTACTAAAAATAACAACAAAAGCATAAAACAACCAAAATAAATTAACATATGTTTAAGAAAGAAAAGTGAAAAAAAAAAGTTACTCTGACAATAAAAACTGATATTTACCATACAAAACATCAAAGAGACGCAGGTCCAAGAGCTTGTTTCCAATGTTGGCCAAAAAGGTTGAACTGGACTTCCAGTTCATGGGACATGAGGAATCGCACAGCTGGTTGTATTGTCATCTAAGGATGCTCCTCCAATTTTGTAGCCATGGCAACCTTAAGTACAATGACAATAACAGGACAACATTTTGTTTTTGTTCATCAGTTTGTTATTATATCACTCTTATGTGCTTTTCACTAACATATTAATCTACCTTTTTCAAATCATTATAAAGTGATCTTCACACGCTGATCCTCTTGAAGCCTGCAAAAAATATATTTTATTAGTGCAATATAACATTTAGACTTTTCAAAAAAATAAAAAAATTAAGGCAAAACAGCCTTTGTATAGATTAACTACTGAAGCCTTATATTGTAAACACTGAACAGTTTTGCAATTATCCTAATTTCTTTGTTAACGTGACAGGACTAAGACAGTAGTATTACTCTTAAGAGAAGTTTAGAAAATCACTATAAATGTAACTAATAAAGCCTAAAACATTGTACATATAAAAAATTAGAGCTACAATTAAATATAAGTACATTTCACATAACTGCTAGCTAAATATTGCAAAATATCAAAAAGAATTTCTTCATCTTTCAATATTTGTTTCAGGCTTGGCCACTGATTGACATGATGGGTTTCAATTTACGGACCCACATGCAGTAACCACACGTTGGATAGGGATGAGTGAGTGATTTATTTACAACAGGACAAAATAAAATCTATTTCCCGGACATCAGCGGAAGGGTGAGGACCACTCGACCAGGTTGGCCTGAAACGAGAACTTAGTTATGACGGGCTTAGAATGAGTGATCGGAGGGGAAACAGGAACAGGCTTACTTCGGTGCGGGTCTTTCGAGGCGTGGGTGTGAGATGCCAGGTTCCTGAGAGAGGGTGTGCAGCGGTTCCGAAGGTAAATGCGAGGTGGGAATGGAAGAGAGCTGGAAGCTCGAAGGGTGGAGTGGAGGCAGTGGAATCGGCGGAGCGAGCAGGCAGGTATTCACTGGTGAGTTCTCGAATGAGGTGACAAAACCCCTAGGATCGAACAAACACAGAGACCAGGTGACTTCTAGTAGACACAGAAACCTTCTCAGAAAACTGTTCACAACAGGAGAGGCCAGAGTGACTACCGGTGTATGCAACCATCTAGCATACACCAGTAGAATCTTCAGTCAATCTAGCGTAGACTGCTGCTCCTCCACCTGTGCCAAGCTCCACGGGCTCCTCACAAAGATCCTCGCTGAAATAAGATGCGACACTCACATACACACACTCTCACACAGGAACCCTGACACTGATGACTACTCTAGACCAACACAATAGCGGCAGATTGAAATAAACTCTGACATAACAAAACGCTTTAAAGTGTCACACAACAATTAAAAAAAGAATTTAAAAATATGAACTACAATGCCTTCATCCTAATTACAAAAAACCTTTTAGGCCCAATATACTGAAACCACATGGGCCCCATATAGTGTTCCCATTTCTGTCCCATGCCAGTTAGCCCACGTTAATGCTGAATTGGGCCCATACATTTAACCCAATTGAGCCAACAATATGAGTCCCATTTCGGTTAACCTTTTGAGCCTCACGCAGTTGGCCCAGATAAAACCCATGCCCTCTTATCATTACCTATATAGCCCAAGCTAAACGATTCAATGCAGTTTTATTGAAAAAAACGACAATAATAATCTTGCATGGGTCCCAGCCAAACCAGCCTGAATCCATACATGAGACCCACCCATGCATGCTGATGTGACTGTGAGAAAGATTATTAAAAGCCCAAGTACATAGAATGAAAGCACAATAGTTACTCTTTTTAAATCATACAAATGGTTTTATTGTGTCCAGACACTTTGTAACAACCTCTGCTAGCAACATAGATTCTTCAGTGAACCGATTTCATTCTGCCTCGTTGGCGCTCAAATGAACCAATGGCAGCTCAACAAATAGAATGGCGGCACTATTTGAAAATGGTTTGAAATCGCTCTGCACTAAAATCTGCTTATTGGTGTGTAGCTGTGTGTGTTAGCAATATCAGAAAAAGTATCACCCTAAAGAAAAGCAAAAATAACAATAACAATTAAGTCTCTTTTGGGGTACTGTCGTCCGATTTGTTACGAGCAACAATTTTTTAAAAAGCGATTTAAAATCTCTCCCTAAAATTTGGTACTAGGTAAAACAGAAGAAATGTACTTACAGATTCTTTCGTAGATCAGCCAACAGGCAGACTCCGCGCCAACGGACTGATGAAGAGAACAGGCTTGATTTTGAAACCGCATATCCATCCGCGGGTCATTTTACGTTTTCCAAGAAACACAAGATTAATTTTTGAGAGTGCTACATCGATTTAACAAATGTAAAACCGATGTAGCAAAAGTTCTCAATGTAAATAAATACATTTCGTTGTCCTCCTTATTCAAATATGTTTTGGAACTATTTTCTTCAGTGGATGTGTAAAGTGCCTACCGGTACTTCAATTCACCAACCTTTATTGGCAACGGTGCCTCAGAGCAAACAATGAACAAAAAGGTAATTGGAACCAAATGAATCATTAACAGAAATGTTACGTTTTTTTATTTTTTATTTTTATTTATACTGATGACTTGGAAAATGTTTGCAAATATATGAAAAAACATGCTCAAAATTTTACTCTTGTCTCTCACTTGCTAATGAGTTTTGTTTATTTTCTAAACATTTTGTGATATTTTTCACAATGGTCTGATCTGAACTATTTGTCCAAATAAAAATTTAAATCTTGCTGCGAACAGGCTGCAGTAAACTCTATGGATGTCTAAACATCCAATTGATAAAAAATAATAATAAAAATAAAATAAAAAGTTATTATTATTAAAAATAAAACAAGGACTAAAGCTCAACCATGACCACTCTGTGCTTAATTTTGAGTAAGCACCAGAATATGAGTTTACGTATATATTTCAAACAGATTATTTCAAAAAAATGTTTTAAGACATTCAGACTGCAATAATAAAATGAAAAAAAAGTTAGGGGTTCAAAGTGTAGCAAGAGCAATACTGAACTGGCTTTTGCTTGACATACAGTGAAAAATTTGAAAGTGACAGGGTAACCACATTGTCGATTAAAATGTTCTACAATTTTGTCCCATTTAGACCATGAAAAAAAGTACTAGGGGCTACATTTTCCTGCCCAGGTCCAACCCATGTATGGTTAGCCCATGCTCATGTCATGTTAGTTTAATGTGGACAGCCCACATTGGGCTTCTCATGTGGGGCCCATGATACTGAAACCACATGGGCCCCAAATAGTGTTGCCCATTTCTGTCCCATTTCCAGTTAGCCCACATTGTTGCTGAATAGGGCCCATTCATTTAGCCCAAATGGGCCAGCCCATAGGGGTCCCATTTTAGTTAACCATATGTGTCCCATGAGGTTTGCCCAGATAAAACCCATGACCACTCATTACCCATATGGCCTACTACAAACCCAAGGGGGGCCCACTCATGCGTACTGGCTTGGAGACTGGACTGGACTGTTCTAGCATAAAATAATAACATGAAAAAATGTTAAGGGTTCAAAGTGTGGCTAGAGCAATACTGAACTGGTTTAAAAAAATAAAGCATTGTAGAATTATTTTTAATGTTTTAATATCCTGGTCCTCTGGAAGCCTAGTGTTTGTAAATGAGCCAGGCATAGATATCACACAGTGAACATGTTTTAGGTTCAAACATTAGGAAGACATGGATGTTCTGTTCTATCAGCAAAATATATCCTTGGGTGATCTCCAAGACGAGGTCACCTTCGTCCTGGAGACCTCGACAATGGTCAAGGTCACCAACCTTTACTATCATCGAGGTTTCCTACAAGGAAAAAATTAAATTCTACAATTTACCTTACATCAACTCCATTAGAGGCCAGCTGAGTAACAATTGCCTTGGCAAAGACTATAAAGCTGACATCTCGGGTAATTCTTTCCAAGTTTTGAGAATCTTGCTCTTGCAGCTTTTGCTTTGACATACAGTCAAAATTTTGAAAGTGACAGGTTAACTACAGGGGTTGGACAATGAAACTGAAACACCTGGTTTTAGACCACAATAACTTATTAGCGTGGTGTAGGGCCTCCTTTTGAGGCCAATACAGCATCAATTCGTCTTGGACAAGTATGGGGCCAAGGGAATGCCATGATATGGCAGCCCACACCATCAATGATCCACCCCCATGCTTCACTCTGGCATACAACACTCTGGCTGGAATGCATCTTGGGGCTTCTCCACACCGTAACTCTCCCGGATGTGGGGAAAACAGTAAAGGTAGACTCATCAGAGAACAATACATGTTTCACATTGTCCACAGCACAAGATTTTCGCTCCTTGCACCATTGAAACCGACGTTTGGCATTGATACGAGTGACCAAAAGTTTGGCTATAGCAGCCCGGCTGTGTATATTGACCATGTGGAGCTCCCGACGGACAGTTTTGGTGGAAACAGGAGAGTTGAGGTGCACATTTAATTCTACCGTGATTTGGGCACCGTGGTTTTATGTTTTTGGGATACAATCCAGGTTAGCACCCAAACATCTCTTTAAGACAGCTTCATCTTGCATCCACAGTTAATCCTGTTAGATGTGGTTCGTCATTCTTGGTGGTATGCTGACATTACCCTGGATACTGTGGCTCTTGATAATCACAAAGACTTGCTGTCTTGGTGAACAATTTGCCCCCTTTTGAACTCCAGTATGTCCCAAATAATGTTATGTGCATTGCAATATTTTGAGCAAAACTGTGCTCTTACCCTGCTAATTGGACATTCACACTCTGCTCTTACTGTTGCAATGTGCAATTCATGAAGATTGGCCACCAGGCTAGTCCAATTCAGGCATGAAACCTCCCACACTAAAATGAGAGGTGTTTCAGTTTCATTGTCCAACCCCTGTACATTGTTCTACAATTTTGTCTCATTTAGCCCACTTAAAAAAGGACTGGGGTCTATAAAACACCCAGGTCCAGGGACTGACCACTGAACCCCACAGTGGGTTCAGGTCCCCCACATGGTCTCCCCATGTTCCCATGAGAGCACATGCTGATGTCATGTGGGTTCAGTGTGGTCAGCCCACATGGTCTCCCCATGTTGGGCCCATGATACTGAAACCACATGGGCCCCACATTTTTTTGCCCAGTTCTATCCCATTCCCAGTTAGCCCACTTAAAAAAGGACTGGGGCCTACATATCCACACCCAGGTCTAACCATATATGGTCAGCCCATGCTGATGTCATGTGGGTTCAATGTGGTCTGCCCACATGGGCTTCCCATGTTGGGCCCATGATACTGAAACCACATGGGCCCCATATACTGTTGCCCAGTACTATCCCATTCCCAGATAGCCCACTTAAAAAAGGACTGGGGCCTACATATCCACACCCAGGTCTAACCCATATATGGTCAGCCCATGCTGATGTCATGTGGGTTCAATGTGGTCTGCCCACATGGGCTTCCCATGTTGGGCCCATGATACTGAAACCACATGGGCCCCATATACTGTTGCCCAGTACTATCCCATTCCCAGATAGCCCACTTAAAAAAGGACTGGGGCCCACATATCCACACCCAGGTCTAACCCATATATGGTCAGCCCATGCTGATGTCATGTGGGTTCAATGTGGTCAGCCCACATGGTCTCCCCATGTTGGGCCCATGATACTGAAACCACATGGGCCCCATATACTATTGCCCAGTACTATCCCATTCCCAGATAGCCCACTTAAAAAAGGACTGGGGCCCACATATCCACACCCAGGTCTAACCCATATATGGTCAGCCCATGCTGATGTCATGTGGGTTCACTGTGGTCTGCCCACATGGGCTTCCCATGTTGGGCCCATGATACTGAAACCACATGGGCCCCATATACTGTTGCCCAGTACTATCCCATTCCCAGATAGCCCACTTAAAAAGGACTGGGGCCTACATATCCACACCCAGGTCTAACCCATATATGGTCAGCCCATGCTGATGTCATGTGGGTTCAATGTGGTCTGCCCACATGGTCTCCCCATGTTGGGCCCATGATACTGAAACCACATGGGCCCCACATAGTTTTGCCCAGTTCTATCCCATTCCAGTTAGCCCACTTAAAAAAGGACTGGGGCCTACATATCCACACCCAGGTCTAACCCATATATGGTCAGCCCATGCTGATGTCATGTGGGTTCAGTGTGGTCAGCCCACATGGTCTCCCCATGTTGGGCCCATGATACTGAAACCACATGGGCCCCACATAGTTTTGCCCAGTTCTATCCATTCCCAGTTAGCCCACTTAAAAAAGGACTGGGGCCTACATATCCACACCCAGGTCTAACCCATATATGGTCAGCCCATGCTGATGTCATGTGGGTTCAATGTGGTCTGCCCACATGGGCTTCCCATGTTGGGCCCATGATACTGAAACCACATGGGCCCCACATACTGTTACCCAGTACTATCCCATTCCCAGATAGCCCACTTAAAAAAGGACAGGGGCCCACATATCCACACCCAGGTCTAACCCATATATGGTCAGCCCATGTTGATGTCATGTGGGTTCAATGTGGTCAGCCCACATGGGCTTCCCATGTTGGGCCCATGATACTAGAACCACATGGGCCCCACATACTGTTGCCCAGTACTATCCCATTCCCAGAGAGCCCACTTAAAAAAGGACTGGGGCCCACATATCCACACCCAGGTCTAACCCATATATGGTCAGCCCATGCTGATGTCATGTGGGTTCAATGTGGTCTGCCCACATGGGCTTCCCATGTTGGGCCCATGATACTGAAACCACATGGGCCCCATATACTGTTGCCCAGTACTATCCCATTCCCAGATAGCCCACTTAAAAAAGGACTGGGGCCTACATATCCACACCCAGGTCTAACCCATATATGGTCAGCCCATGCTGATGTCATGTGGGTTCAATGTGGTCAGCCCACATGGGCTTCCCATGTTGGGCCCATGATACTAGAACCACATGGGCCCCACATACTGTTGCCCAGTACTATCCCATTCCCAGATAGCCCACTTAAAAAAGGACTGGGGCCCACATATCCACACCCAGGTCTAACCCATATATGGTCAGCCCATGCTGATGTCATGTGGGTTCAATGTGGTCAGCCCACATGGGCTTCCCATGTTGGGCCCATGATACTGAAACCACATGGGCCCCATATAGTGTTGCCCAGTACTATCCCATTCCCAGATAGCCCACCTAGTTGCTGAATAGGGCCCATGCATTTAGCCCATATGGGCCAGCCCATATGGGTCTCATTTTAGGTTAACCATATGTGTCCCATGCAGTTCGCCCAGATAAAACCCATGCCCACTCATTACCCATGTAGCCCACATCAAACACAAGTGGGGCCCACTCATGCGTGCTGGCTGGGACGTTTCACAACATTCATAACATCACAAGTAGATAAATGATAAACAAAAAACTTAAATCAATTATAAATTGACAGAAAATACCAAATAAATAATATGAATAAAAGCCAACACAGGCAGAGAACCAACTTTGTACATCACTCTGAACTCACCATCGCCGGTGCAGCATCACGCTTCTCTTCTTCAGAGCTGATGTGAAGATGGACAGAGCAAAGTTCATGAAAATGTTGGCAGAAAACAAGACTTGAGAATGGGGTGGAGCTCCAGCTTCCAGCAGAATAACATATTCATCTGTTAGAATGGTCTAGTCAAAGCCCAGACCTAAACTCAATATAAAATCTGTGGCAATATCTGGAAAAAATGGTTGAGCTCAGTCAGATTAGAAAAATGTCTGAATAATTTTTCTTCTGCTTCACAATCGTGCACCACTTTGTGTTTGTCTGTTGATTTAAATTCTAATGAAATATTTTATTGGTTGTGGTTGTAATGTGAGAAAATATGGAAAAGTTCAGAATATAAAAACTTTTGCATGCACATGACATCCGGTGAACATGTGACTGCAGGTAAAACAACTTCAACTCTTCTGGAAAGTTTTTTTTTTTAAAAATGTGTTGATCATTATTTCAGAAGTGCATCTGTGAGGTCAGACACTGATGTTGGACAAGAAGGCATGACGCACAGTTTCTGCTGTATTTCATCCCAAAACTGTTCTACCAAGTTGAAGTCTGGACTCTGTAACCTGATCAAGTTCCTCCTCATTAAACTCCTGAACTGGACAGTTTCTAAAATGTTCCCAGAACTCTGAGAAATAAACCTCATTTATTTGAACTTTGAACAGTTTTTAACACTTCTAACAATATAACACACAGCTTATTTGCTGAGCTTTGCACAGTTTTATAACTTTTTAATGAATGTTTGACCAAAGCGAGAGGCTTTTATCACCTGAAATGATCTGAATTAGATCCAGCAACTCATAGGACATGCCTTGACCTTTGTCTGCATCCCATAAATTTAAATATAAGAAACTGGTGCAGATGTTAAAATTTAACTAACTGAGATTAAAGAAGAAAACAAATAAATTATGAAACATGAGGAACAAAAAGCTTCAATCAAAACTTGGTTCAAACTTTACAACCACAGCAATGAGCAGTGGAGAAACAGGACAGCTATTAAATCATAAAATCCACAATAAAATAATATCTGTTCTCTCATGCCTGTCAGCACTCAAAAAATTAGTTTTAACAGGATCAGAGAACTGCTTTCACTTTTTTAAAGAGGAAAATCATTTATTATTTTATTAAACTCAATAAAATCTCCTGCAGAAACTGTCAGTAGTTTGAATTCCCATAAAACTGAAATTTATTTTCCAGGTTCACTGATTGTTTTTAGCAAAACTTCACATAAACCGAGGATGTTCAATGTTTGTAGATCTAGAAAACAACATGGTGGAGAGGTTTTTAAAATGGCCGCCATGAAGCAGGAAAATCTGTAAACTGAGATGAAGAAATTATTGAAGGAGTTGAAGATATTAGAATAAATTAAACCCCCAAATGAAGAAATTACACATAATATTTTTCTCCCCAACTTCCATGTTCACTCTTTATTTTGGTTCACATCTGTGCAAATTACAACAACATGGTGTCACACAGAGAACTGGTATCTGAAGAACAGAACAGTTATCAGAGATTATATGTCACAAAATGATTCATTTGGCAGAAGCTGCTCTATCGGTTTAAAGCTAAACAGTCAACTTATGATTTAAGAAACAAAAATACAAGTTAATCAAAATATCATCATCGCCTCAGTTTTCTAAGCTTGCAGAAAAAATCCAGTGAAAAGGAATCAAATATTTTATTAACACTTATTATTTAATTCTCAACAATTACTCAAACCAGTTATAAAATATTAAGGACAATGTAATTTTGATCTGAACAGCCTTAAATCAGACGTTGACAAACCAACTTAGTAAATGCTTAATATAAAAGAAGCAAACACTAGAGGCCACCCAGAGAACCACAGTCTGCTTTTGTGGAGAGAAGATATGAGATTATAATATAGAGTTGAAATACAATATATACATCATACAAATGTAGTTGAGTGTCTGTCGTACACAATACTCTGTTTTAGATAAAAACTAGACTGAGGCCCATCTGGAGGTTTTAATGCTTAGTAATTCTAACACCAGCAGTTGAATAAACCAGATAATAGAAGAACATTTATGAAAAATGCAAGAAATACAAACCATGACAGTGATGTGTCAAACTATGCATTTCTTCTTTGAGTTGCTGCAAAATAGGATATCATTTCTCTGCAGGTATCAGGCTTTCCTGATACATTAAAACTCAGGGAGCTATTTGAACCGATGTACGCTAGTGAGGCCAATGGTCCTCGTATGAGTCAGACTCATAAAAATGTTCCGTCTGAGTTGACAGAACTCAGCAGAGTCTCCAGTTTCATACAGTCGTATCCCAGCCAGCAGCGGCTGAGTGAATCTGGTCTGGACTCTGTGGATCAGAGTCATGGTTTCAGGGACGCTGTAAAAGGACAGAGTACCTGCTCTGTGATCCAAGAACACTCCTATTCTAGATGAACGAGGAGCCGAGATCAGAGTCATAGTTTTGTTGTGTCTGAATACATACATGAGTTTGCAGCAATCCAGAGCCCAGGAGTTTTCATTTTGTCCAAATTCATTTATTCTGCCTGCTCTCCACATATCTTTATATGCTACAGCCACTGTGAATCTACCAGAGCCCTGCACCTCCCAGTAAGAACATTGACTCAGAGAGCCTTTGCTCAACACTTGGAAGCAATCTTTAAACCAATCATTATCGTCTTTAAATTGTTCTGTATCCTTTTTTACTGCTCGGTTTCTTGTGACAGACAAATATTTGTTTGCTGTCTGTGAGTCCAGTGTTAGATCTTGTGAAAACTTCAGTAGTTTATTTCTGTCCACCAGCCCCTCTGTGGGAGTTGATGATGATGAAGCCTCTGAATTGATCTCCTTCAGGGAAATCTCCATCGACCTGTTGGTCACAATTTCCTTAACTATAGTCTCAGCCTCTGAGGCGGCTGCTTTTACATCATCGAGGAGCCATATTTTTGTGAAAAGCAGAAATTCTTCTGCAGTTTGAAAAAATAAGAGGCATATTTGGGACCAGTTGGAAGGAGCGTCTTGGTTCTGGGATGTAATTATTCAGAAACTGGATGTCGTCCTCTGTGTCTATGAGCTGCTTCAGTTCAGTGTTTGTCTTCTTCAGCTCAGTGATCTTCTGCTCCAACTCCTTCTGTATCTTTTCAGCTTCACGAACTTCAGTTTCCTGTTTTGACCTGATGTAATTCTCAACATCAGATACTTTTCTCTGGATCTGACAGATCAGATCGATAAAGATCTTCTCACATGCTTCAACTGATTTATCAGCAGAGCGATTAATGAACACAACTTTCTCCTTTTGCTCTTTCACATCTTTCTCTCTGTCCTGGATTCTCTGCTGGATGTTTCCTCGTCTCTCCTCCAGCTCTCTCTGCCTCTCAGTCCTTTCTGCTGCAGCTGACACTGTGTCGTGGCCTTTATGTTCATCCACAGAGCAGAGATAACAGATACATTTCTTATCCTTGCGGCAGAAGATATCAATCACCTTACCATGCTTAGAGCAGATGTTCTCATGGAGGTTCTTGTTCGGCTCCACCAGCTTGTGTTTCTTTAAAGGAGCCACATCATAATGAGGCTGAAGGTGTTTCTCACAGTAAGAGGCCAGACAGTCTAAACAGGACTTCATGGCTTTCAGTTTTCTCCCAGTGCAGAAATCACAGGCCACATCTTCAGGTCCAGCATAGCGGTGATCAGCAGGAGCAGCTTGGAGTCCAGTCTTCTTCAGCTGCTCCACTAAAGCTGCTAGCATGGTGCTCTTCTTTAAAACAGGCCTCGGTGTGAATGTCTCCCTACATTGAGGGCAGCTGTGGATTCCTCCCTGCTCACCTTCATCCCAGAAGCTTTTAATACAGTTCATGCAGTAACTGTGTCCACAGGGAATCGTCACCGGATCCTTCAGTAGATCCAAACAGATCGAACAGGAAAAAGTTTCTCGGTCCGGCTGATTCTGCTCCATTTCTGCTCTCAGTCACAGCGACTGTGTGAGTTTCATTTCCTGAAAACTGAAACTAGTTTCAGCTCTCGTGTACTTATCATGTCAGTGCAGAGAGGCTGCAGCCAATCAGCTTCAGTAAATATTGTCTCCACCTAGATTCAAAGATCAAATTTGATGGGGGGATAGGAAGTAGCTGCACTGTTTCAATGCAATAACCTGTTTTACTAAAGTTTAACAGAAAAGTCCTGTAGGAACAAGTAGCTGGGATTCACCAAACCTCAACAACACAACTTAGTTATTCAAACAAGAAGCCTGTTTGTAGAGGAGCAGTTAAATCAGGTCAGGTTAAAGCAATCCTTCCAAAGTTTCACCCAAAGTCCATCTTAAGATGATCACACTGAACAACTTATACTTGGTGAAAAAAGATGATGGATATGAATTAACTCTACAGTTCATGAGAAGTATACTGACTAAAGTAAAATGATTGCACAACAGTATTATCAAGGAGAAAGGTTGTATAATAACTTCTGTTGTAAAATATTTTAAATAACACTGAGGGTGTTTCAATCTGTGGAAGTGCATTCGTGGGGTCAGACAATGATTTTGGACGAGAAGGCCTGGCTTTCACGCTCTGCTGTAATTCATCCGAAGCTGTTCCATCATATTAAATCAGGACACTCTGCAACAACCTATAAAATGTGTTATGTGTAATTCATTTAGAGAGCAAATGTTTGTTTTTGTTTTTTATTCTTGTTTTTTGACATTTGGTTTAACATTATTCAGGCAGGGGAACTGTGGCTAAAAATGTCATTTTATTTTCTTAAATCTCTGTTGGTTAAATTCATGAGTTGAACAATTATATTGTTTCTGGAATGTGAACTTACCTTTCCAGGTGTGTTTCACCAACAGGATGCAGCAGCAAAGGATGAAAACAATTTCTGCTACAAATAAAAAATCAGGTGCTGATTAAAAGCTCCTGGAGTGAACCATGGCGATTAGGAGGGGTAACACTCTGAGGAGTTGAGATAGATTTATTTATTCTTTGATTGAATTTGTTGAATTGTGATGTTTTGCATGAATGTAAATATTTATTGGTATAATTTTTTGTTTTGGTGTTAGGTTTGTGTAAATAATGTTTATTTAATGTTATTTTTTTATTTCATCTTTTCTTGGTCTGTCCAGTGAAATTCCTCAGGGAGTAGTTCCCAGTAGTACCCAGTAGTCCCCAGTAGTTCCCAGTAGTTCCCAGTAGTTCCCAGTAGTTCCCAGTAGTACCCAGTAGTTCCCAGTAGTACCCAGTAGTACCCAGTAGTACCCAGTAGTACAAGGAGAACATCCAAACTCCATGTAGAAAGACCTGAACATCCTTCTTCCCTTCATCAATAAAACTTTAGATCTATATCTTTGTGGTTTGGTCCTTGCTAGTGAAATTATAAAGGTTGTTAAAATTGCAGTGAGCTGCATACGTTTCCACATCCCTTGACACATTATATAATGTCATGGACACAAATTTTAGTTTTTGTTGGGTTCAGGCAACAAAGTACAATATAATTATGAAGAGAAAGGAAAATGAATTATAGCTTTCAATTTCTGCTACCAATAAAACTCTGAAAAGTGTGGCGTACATTTCTAACCACCCTGTTTGTATTCACTCCTGCAGTTTATTGCTCTGAGAAGAAACTTTCTGACTAAAGAGAGTGAACCTGGTTGTTCTGTTTCTGGCCTCACAGGTTCGTTAGAGAAGATTAGAGAACAAACAGCATCATGAAGGAGCACAGCAGACGATCAGGGAGAAAACGGAGCAGAAGTTTAATGCAGGTTAAATTGTTTGACTTGCATTCAGTGAAGCTCCATGTTCATCTGGCTTCTCTTTCTCAGCAGAGACATTCTGCTGGAACTTTGGCATCCATCTTCACATTTCTCAGCTTCTCTTTTCAACTCTTTCTGAACTCAATTATGTCAAACACAAACTTTTACCAAGAAAAAAATGGTCTAGTTTATAAAGAAAGTGTCTTGATAAACTTAAAATGAGAGAAAACTAAGTTACAAATACATTTTCATAAATAGGAGCTTGTTTTAATGAAACAATTCCTCAAAATAGATGAAGAAGCTTTAGTTCCCCTGGCAGATTATTTCACTTATAATAGGGGGAAAATGTTTTGTTTTAAGTAAAATAATCTGCCAATGGAATTACAAAACGTTAAATATCAAAACTAGTCAAAATAAAATAAATTGAGATATTATGTTAATGTTTTTTTTTAACTGAGAAAGTATTATTACAGCAAAAAAATAATACAAAAATTAGAAGCTTATACTAAATATTTACACAGAAGACAATTTCAAATTTACAATGAACACAAATGCAAACATTATCACACTGATAAGAATTTTATTCAAAAGGGTTAAAACAACTTTATACAGTACAATGATTCAGCAAAGCTAATAATTATGAAAATGACAACAACTTCAGCAACAACTGACTAATTACCACAGCTGTCCTGTAGGGGGCAGCGTCCCATCACCAATAGGATAAACAGTGAAGCAACATGACAGTTTCTGCTCCTAAAAATCAACAAGACATGAAATCAGCTACAATGAGACAATATCTGTTCTCTTATGTGTGACTCAACAAAATGTGTTCAAACATCATCAAAGGATTAGTTTCACTTTTTCAACCTGAAGAATCTTTTGTCATTTTATTTAGTTTTTGCTGCTATGATAATTTAAAATAAATTTTCTTTTAAGAATATGCATTTAAGAAACTAATCAATTACTTTAATAAAATAAAACTGTGTTGCACACTATAATCATACACATTAAGGTCTTAGTTTATTCTATTTAAGTTGACAGAATTCAGCAGTGTCATCATACATGTGGAGGAAAACTCCAGCATGTAGCGGCTGAGTGAATCTGGTCTGGACTCTGTGGATCAGAGTCATGGTTTCAGAGACGCTGTAGAAGGACAGAATACCTGCTGTGTGATCCAGGTACACTCCTATTGTGGAAGAATCAGGGGCAAATATGGAAGTTTTACTATTGTTGTGCAAAAAATCATAATTGTCTATCTTCAATGAGCTTAAAGCCATGCTATTTTGGGAACACTCTAATGCCCAAGATCTGTCATTATGTCCAAATTTACACTGATTCCCACTCCCTACTCTTCTGATGGTCTTGTAAGCGACTGCTATAGTAGTATTTCTGTCTGTCCACTCCACCTCCCAGTAACAACGTCCAGTCAGACTCTCTTTACTCAGAACTTGTTGACATCCAGTAAATCTGTCTGGGTGACTAGGATAAGGCTGATATCTACAGGGTTTTGTCACTTTCCTTTTCCCCTTTGACAGAACCAGGCCTGTGTGAACTGTGTTTGGATCCAGAGTGATTTTACATGAATATCTCAAGAATCCAGCCCTTGTCGTTGGTTCTGGTCCTGGTTCTGGTTCTGACAGTAGAACATCCACCTCAGTGACCATCAGTGAGATGTTTGTCCATGAGTCTCTCAGGACGTCCTGTAGTTTGTCTCTGAGCTCTGACACAGCTGCTGCCACGTCCTCAAAGTGTCTCAGAGGACGGATGTTGATGCTGGATGAGTGTGTGGACTCACTGAGTGCTGGCAGTGAGGGGTAGTTGAGGAGAAACTGGATGTGATCCTCTGTGTGTGAGAGCTGCTCCAGCTCAGCGTCTTTCCTCTTCAGCTCAGTGATCTCCTGCTGCAGCTTCTCCTCAACATCTTTGACTCGACTCACTTCAGTTTCCTGCTGGGATCTGATCTGCTGCTTCACCTCAGAGCTTCTTTTCTGGAGGAGACGGATCAGCTCAGTGAAGATCTCCTCACTGTCCTCCACTGTTTTATCAGCAGAGTGATTGATGGCCTCCACCTCCTGTTGAAGCAGCTTCACATCTTTCTCTCTGTCCTGGATTCTCTGCTGGATGTTTCTTCGTCTCTCCTCCAGCTCTCTCTGCCTTTAAGCTCTTCCTGCTGCAGCTGACACTGTGTCATAACAAGACCAGATGTTCCCCTGGATATTTCTGGATGGCTCCACCAGCTGGTGATTCTTTAACTGAGCCACATCGTAATGAGGCTGAAGGTGTTCCTCACAATAAGAGGCCTGACAGAATAAACAGGACTTGATGGCTCTCTGTTTTCCAGTGCAGAAATCACAGGCCACATCTTCAGATCCAGTATAACAGTGATCAGCAGGAGCAGCTTGGAGTCCAGTCTTCTTCAGTTGCTCCATTAAAGATGTTAACACAATGTTCTTCTTTAATGCAGGCCGTGGAAAGAATGTCTCCCTGCACTGAGGGCAGCTGTGTGTTCCTCTCATATCCTCTTCATCCCAGTGAGTCATAATACAGTTCATACAGTAACTGTGCCCACAGGGAATCGTCACTGGATCCTTCAGTCGATCCAGGCAGATCGAACAGGAGAAATCTTTCTCTTGGTCTTGGATTCTCTCCTCCAGCTCTCTCTGCCTCTCAGTCCTTTCAGCTGCAGCCGACACTGTCTCATCATGAGACCAGATGTTCTCGGATATCTTGTGTTTCTTTAAAGGAGGATCATCAAAATGATAATGAACATGTGCGCTACAGTAAAATACCTCACAGGTGAAACAGAAGTTGATGGCTTTCAGTTTTCTTCCAGTGCACAAATCACAGGCCACATGTTCAGGGCCAGCATGGCAGGGATCATCTTTAGCAGCTTGGATGCTGATCTTCTTCAGCTGCTCCACTAAAGCTAGCGGTGCTGTAGTTTTCTCCGAGGCACCACTGGGGTTAAAGGTTTTCCGGCATAGAGGACAGCTGTTGGTTCCTCTCTCCTCCTCTTCATCCCAGTGAGTTTCAATGCAGTTAATGCAGAAGTTGTGTCCACAGGGAATCTTCACCGGAAAATTCATTAGATCAAAACAGAAATCACAGTAAAGGTCTCCGTCATCAATCCAAGCTCCTTGAGTTCTTTTCTGTGCCATTTCAAATGTCAAAACAAGAAGCTGTGAGGTTTATGGCTAAGAAACAAAAATCCGTCTGTGCTCACAAGTTCTGCAGGGACAACAGAGTCTGTCATTCTTAAATACTCTCAGAGTGGGCGGGAATATGGAAATACTTATGTCAACTTTCAGGTGAGTTAATCACACCTCATATTCGAACGCTTCGTGGTAACGCCCATTTCTCGTGTTTGACTTTGCATGAAAGAGAGAAATAAACATGAGACTTGAGGCCTGAGGGGATGAAAGAAGAGAGAGCAACATGATGCTATGGCAACATACAAAAACTTAACATGATGCAGGGTCTGGCTTTAAATGAAGGTCCAATAATAAAAAAAATAATAATCTAATCACACAACAAGTTGAGACTGTCTGCGTTAAGATGGCTGGACAATCAGAAGTTTACATTTGTTCATCACTGTTTTAATATAAATTGTTTGAATGTGGAGAAGCAGACTCTTACAGGCCAACTGTCAAGGATTGATGTGGTGGAGGTGGTGAGGCAGACACTGGAGGCCCAGGTAAAGTGAATAGTGTAATTTAATTTAAGAAATGTCCAGAAAACACAGTCAGCAAGCGTAGTCCGCGGCCAGGCAGCACGGCTGAGCAGAAGCCAGGGCTCACACCGGTACCAACTGGTCTAACAGGCAGAAAAACACAAACAAGCGACAACTTACGACTCAGGACACAGAAAACTCAAATAAACACAACAGAAACACACGAAACATGACACCAACATTTCTCTCAAAGCTATGGGATCATCATTTAGATATTCCCAGATTGTTTCAAACACGGCGGCCTTACTGCATGTTAATTTATGACTTAATAAAGTAGAATTATATAACTTTAATTTGACAGCAAATTGTAATAATTTTGTTATTTTTATGTTTTATTCTTGCTTTATTTATTGGTCTCTTTCTCTGCTCAAACTCATATTGTTTTGTCTTCATTTATTTATGAAACAAATAAATGACGTTCTCAAATTTAATAATTTAATTCTCAAATTATAAGAAGGATTTTTTTTTTACCTGATATCTTTACAAACCCCCAATATGACAGATTTAGAATGAACAAATTCCCATTTCTCTGCTGGTAGTTATGCATTTTATCACATTTTAAAAGTGACATGTTATGCAAAATTCATATTTGGCACGTTTTTGCACTTCCATTTGGATTTCTACTGGTTTTAAATACAGCCCCACCGCTTTAAAAAAATAAATAAATAAATTACCTGCTGTTATTTGAAAATCAGTTCAAGTTTTTGGTGTCTCAGAACAATCTGTTTAAAAATTTTGAAATGCCCCTCGGAGACATTTAAAGTTATTTGAATTTGAAACCTCCAGAATGTAATGTCACATTTGGTTTCTCATTTATTTATCTTTAGTTCTTGGTCTTTACTTCAATATAAATTTCTGTGCTGATTTTCATGTCATTAACTTCACATCCGGTGCAGTGTATGGTTCTGTCACGTTGGTGCAACATGGTTTGAATCTTTCAAGGAGTTTCAGTCTTCTCTCTATGCATGCATGGACTTGTGGCATATACTTCCTACAGCCCAAAAAACATGACTGTTAAGAAAACTGTTCCCTGGAATTGTCCTTCAGGGTGTGTCTGCGTGTGTCTGCTTGTTTGAGCTTGGTTTCTGTAGGTTGTTTTTAGATTAACTGGCAACCTGTGCAATTAATCTCCCAATCTCTCATTGGGCAACTGCTGGAAATATCCATCAGACCCTGCAGGCATTGAGACGATTGATAGATGAATGAGTTGTAGTGGTTTCATTCCTAAAATAGAAACTAGTTTAAGTTTCACTCATTTCTTTTTAAATTTGTGCAGAAATAATGACAACTGCCCTTCCTATGTTTTACTGTAGGCTGGCTACATCCATCTTGGACCTGCTGAACAGAAGGGGAACAAAGAAATATGTTTACAGAGTAAAGTTGTAGGAAGTCAGAAAAAAGAGAAAGTATTGTGAAGGTAAACTAGGTGAATATAAACATAATAAAACTGTACGAAATAAGTTTGTCTTCAGAGTTGTGAATTTTGTCTAAAGAAAATGTGGTTTCATAATTCACTTCATGAAAGCAAAAAACATATCAGGTTTGTTTCTAGAAACAGTTTCAGTTCATCAGAAGCGAAACTAGTTTTTGCCCAGGTGTGCAGATTACCTGATAGTGAAACATTTGTGGTAACGGCCATTTCTCATGTTTGACTTTGATCGCATGAAAGCGAGAGAAAACAGGATGAACTGGGAGAACTCATCTTCCTCCTGGGAACAGGACGGGACGTCAAGGAAACATTTTAAAACTGAACATGAAACATGATCTGTGTTTGATAAGAAATCTAATGAAAAACAGCAAACAGAACCAAACCATAAAACAAGCTGAAAATCACAAACATTACAGAACATGTTCATTTTATAAAGACTAAACAATCAGATGTTTAAATTTGCTCATAAATAAATCAATAAATGTAGATTAAGGAGACTCTCAAAGGCCAACATGTTCTCAGAAAGAATACAAAGGATCATCATTTGGATTTTCCTCGTTACTCCAAACATTATGATATTATGTCCATTTATGACTTAAAAACTAATAATAAATAATCTCAAATATTTCTGGCAGGTAATTCTTACTTTTGAGTTATTTTTGCATTTCTTTTTTTAGTTTTAAAATATAAAAAATAAAAATCTTAGTGTGATTTAATGTCAGATAATCATAAAAAATTAACTTTGTGGACCAAAGAACAGAGAATATAACAAATGTCTGATGATGGTGATATTATAGTTCTACTACTGCACGAAAGGAACAATGTGGCACTTACTGACATCTGGTGGTGAATTTGGAGATTGCAGTCATCTCGAACTTTGCCCAATAATTATTTATTTCCACTGTTTTGCTGTGATCTCGTTGAGCATTTTTTAAGCTCTTAAACAATACACTTACTGTTCTATAAATAAAACAGGCAATATTTATGCAAGGTTTGTTTCTAGAAACAATTTCAGTTCATCAGAAAAGAAACTTATTATTATTGACTGCTTTATCAACTATTTAATCATTATTAATTTAACGTTTTGATGTAAATTTATAATCTTGTAATCTCACCACTTTTTCAGAAGATGAGTGAATTTGTGATACATTTTCTACATTAATCTGACAACAACCTGAGGTCTTGCTGCAGCTAAAACATTTTATTCCTGTAAAAAATACGGGGCTGAAAACCATAATTGAAAAAATATTTTTTTTTATTAGTCATCCAATCTTCCTCTTATCTTACACTTTTTTCTTATTTTGAAATAAATTTGACCAGAAACTTAAATTTTTGCATCTCATCATGAGATTAAACAGATTGTAGAAATATTTCTTAGAGTGATTACAAGTCAGTTGATAAGTGATTGTTTCTTTTTCCTCTGTATTATATGTATTTTTTTTACAAATGAGGGGAAAAAATCATAAAATAAGAAGTACATATTTCTGTTGATATTTTTAACTCTAGAAATTTGTCAACCTTTCAAGATTGTACAAAATAAACAACTTAAGACGAACAAATGGACTTTTGAATCCACAAATTGAATCTTCTGTATGAATTTAACACAAAATATACAAATGTAAACATAATTAAACACCCAAGAATTTGATTTAAAGTGATGAAAACACTATATTCAAGCATATTCAATCTACATAACTACGTAACTTTGACCTGTAAACACAAACATCTCATGCAGTAAAACAACATTCCTGTAGGGGGCAGCGTCCAAGAGCCACTTTATTCTATTGATGCTTTAATATTTTATGATTTCCATCTGGGTATTGTTCTTATTATATTTTACCTGTCAAGGGACAACAGATGAAAATATTTTCTTTAACTGTTGTTGATGTTTATTATGCATGTTTGGTTCAAATAATAAAAAACCTTCAATCTTTCATGGTTACTTTTAAAATGTAGAGCTTATTGAGCAGCAGATTTAACAATATTACTCGTGTTATGACATGGATTGGTTCGGTTTAGTATATTTTGTCTGCTTCCATTGTAAAAGTAGCATAAACATCTGACTTTACCGCCTGTTCACTTCCTCCTCTGTGCTGAGCAATGATACTGCTGAGAGTCTTATTTTCTAACTGAAATGAATTAAATAAAACCCACTTCAAAATCTAAGTGATGGTTTGTTGAAAAAAACAAAACTTTAAAAAGTAGAGATGAGTAGAAAATGTGGAAACAGTAAAAGTACATAAAAAATGTTTTTTATTATTCAGAGCAAACTATTAAAAACTAATTATGAACAATGTTATTCAATTCATTCAGAATATGATGAACATATGATGTAACAACACAATTTTCCAGTAGGTGGCAGTGTAACCATCTGACTAGAGAATCATTAAGACAGACCAGAACAGGTTCGGTAAAAACACATTATAATGAGACATAACATTAAAATAGGTTTGGGTTCAAACTTTACAATCATCTCTAACAGAACCTATCAGTGAATCAACAGGACATTAAATCAACTCAAAGCAACAAGTCAGAAAAAACTGTTATTCTTTTTACCATCTGGAATTCCAGCAAATAATATTGACACATTAAATATCAACAACAAAAAAAGTGGTGAAAATTTGAAAGTAGATTTTTTTTGGGGGGTGGGGAGGCATAGACATAAATGAATGTTTTACCAAAAAAAATGCAAAAAGAGTGAAAGTAAATTAATTGAACTTTAACTGAATTTTGTTTATTTAAGTTTGGAAAACTCTGCAGAGTCCCCAGTTTTAGAGCTAATGCAAAACCCAGCATGTAGCGGCTGAGTGAATCTGGTCTGGACTCTGTGGATCAGAGTCATGGATCCAGAGACTCTGTAGAAGGACAGAATACCTGCTGTGTGATCCAGGTACACTCCCACTCTGGAGGACTTTGGACCTGAGATGGAGGTTGAGATGTTGTTATGCCAGAATGTATACTTGTTTTGGTCAAAGTCTAAAGCCCAAGATTTATCATTAATTCCAAACATACTGTCATCTCCTTCCCTGCTGATGTTCTTGTATGCAACAGCTACATAAACTCTCCCTCCTCTCTCCACCTCCCAGTAACAACGTCCAGTCAGACTCTCTCTGCTCAGGACCTGACAGTAATCAGTGAATCTGTCTGGATGACTTGGATAAGACTGATGTTCATCCGTCACAGTTGCCTTTCTATTTCCCTCTGATAGTAACAGATAATCATTAGCTGTATCTGGATCCAGTGTGATTTCACGTGAATATCTTAAGAAATCAGCTCTGCTCTTTGGTTCTGGTTCTGACAGCAGAACATCCACCTCAGTGACCATCAGTGAGATGTTTGTCCATGAGTCTCTCAGGACGTCCTGTAGTTTGTCTCTGAGCTCTGACACAGCTGCTGCCACGTCCTCAAAGTGTCTCAGAGGACGGATGTTGATGCTGGATGAGTGTGTGGACTCACTGAGTGCTGGCAGTGAGGGGTAGTTGAGGAGAAACTGGTTGTGATCCTCTGTGTGTGAGAGCTGCTCCAGCTCAGCGTCTTTCCTCTTCAGCTCAGTGATCTCCTGCTGCAGCTTCTCTCAACATCTTTGACTCGACTCACTTCAGTTTCCTGCTGGGATCTGATCTGCTGCTTCACATCAGAGCTTCTTTTCTGGAGGAGACGGATCAGCTGGGTGAAGATCTCCTCACTGTCCTCCACTGTTTTATCAGCAGAGTGATTGATGGCCTCCACCTCCTGTTGAAGCAGCTTCACATCTTTCTCTCTGTCCTGGATTCTCTGCTGGATGTTTCCTCTCTCTCCTCCAGCTCTCTCTGCCTCTCAGTCCTTTCTGCTGCAGCTGACACTGTGTCGTGGCCTTGATGTTCATCCACAGAGCAGATGTTCTCCTGCAGGTTCTTGTTCGGCTCCACCAGCTTGTGTTTCTTAAAAGTAGCTGAATCATAATGAGGCTGAATGTGTCTCTCACAGTAAGAGGCCAGACAGACTAAACAGGACTTGATGGCTTTCAGTTTCCTCCCAGTGCAGAAATCACAGGCCACATCTTCAGGTCCAGCATAACAGTGGTCAGCAGGAACAGCTTGGAGTCCAGTCTTCTTCAGCTGCTCCACTAAAGCTGCTAGAATGGTGTTTTTACACAGGTCAGGTCTTGGTTTAAAGGTCCTTCTGCACTGAGGGCAGCCATATATTCCTCTCTGAGCCTCTTGATCCCAGTGAGTCTTAATGCAGGTGAAACAGTAGCTGTGTCCACAGGAAGTTGTCACTGGATCCGTCAGTAGATCCAGGCAGATCGAACACGAGAATGTCTCCTGGTCCATAAGACATTGATCCATTTCTCCAGTCAAAGTGACTGTGAGTTTCACTTTGTGAGAATATATTCTAGGCTTTTGTTTTATTAAAGAATGTTGTCTGTCAGGTCTGGAACCTGCGCATTTGCTACCCCAGCTCTCAGTTCTAGGAAACGATGAATGTGGAATGACTGGTTCTGCCTGAAAGCAGGAAGAAAAAAGGTCTGAAAGAACAAATAGTGTAAAGGAAAAACTGATTTTCTATCTGTATTTTCTTCTACCATAAACTATTAATTAGGAAAAAGTGTTCATTTAATTTCAATTCATGACAGCTATTACTTGTGTGACGTGATGTTTGAGATCAGGATAAATGTGAAAAAAATATTCAACGGTTTGAAACTCAAAACTCCCAAAAGGTAAAAATTGGAACAAATAATTAAAATTCAACTGAAAGAACAGGGTAACCATGGAGGACTGACAAACAACTCAACAATCTGTCAAAGAACCGGGGATTGCTACAAGAGCGGTTAGAAAGTAAGAAATGATCCACCAGAACTATCAGGAGAAAATGGTTGAACAAAATAATATGAGCTAAACATTATTACAACACAAGAAAACACACTAAATACTCAGAATCACATAATAGCAGCACAATACTAAAACCAAAGTGTTAAAAAAAAAACCCAAACTGTTCCAACCGATGCCTCTAAACGGTCTCCAGAAAAATATATGAAACATGAAGGAAGTAATTACAGGTTATAAAACTTTTAGTGATCTTAACTTTTCTCTCCTATTCAGCTTCAACGAATTTTTATGATAAATTCCTTGTGATAAATATTTTAGAGATATGATGTCGTTCTTGTGGAAGATTTCCTTATTGATTCTCTCTTTGCAAAACGTCTGTAAGATGCATCATAAAACTCTCCGATAAAGAAGGTAGCAGCTTCGGAGTCTGGGAGGAAATTTAAGGTAATTCAGTTTATGAAAGCAGAACCTATGAAAAGTTAATACTAAAGATTTATTGTATCAGTTTAATGTTCATAGTAAATCTAATGCACCCACTGACATTTTCACAGTCATCTTCTGTTTACGTATTTGTTTTTCTTTCAGTCACATCATCAAAACAAATCCATTCTTCTTTTCCAGTCCTTTACTTTCGGTTTTGTCCAAACACACAGAGCTCAGCGGATATGGGGAAATATTTCTGCCATAATTTGAGAGCAAACATTTTCAGTCTGAAAGCAGGTCTGCGTTCAGACACTTTCATTTTGAAAGCAGGATTATACATCTTTCTTCTCAAAACTTGTAATGTTTGTACCCTATGGGGGAATTTTTATGCCATAATGCGAGAGCACAGATTTTCAGCCTGAAAAGTTCCCCATAGTGAGAGGAGGATTTTCTCCCTGTGCTGCGTTCATTTAAAACCAGTTCAACCAGAAGCCTGAAGCTGTTTACCTCAAATTAACTCAGAGAAATAAACTGGTTTATTTCAATAATATGTTACTGATGTTTTTATCAAATTGGAAATAAAAGTGACAACAAACTCATTGAAGCAGTAAAGATACGTAGAAATTTATTCTCAAGTTTTAGATTATAAAAATCAACAACATATGAAAACAACTCAACAGAATCTGATCAAAACAGGACCGACTCAAAGAGCTGCTTTCACTTATTCAACTACTTATAATGATGATAAACTATTTCAGCAAAAAAGGTCAAAGGTAAAAGATGAACCAGCAGGAATGAATAAAAAAGTCAGAAAATAAAGAGTCTGAATCTAGAGTTCATTCTTTCTGAGCCTGCAGAACTCAGCTCTGTGTCCACTGTAATAAAACCTAAAGCCAGCATGAAGCGGCTCAGTGAATCTGGTCTGGACTCTGTGGATCAGAGTCATGGTTTCAGAGACTCTGTAGAAGGACAGGATACCTGCTTTGTGATCCAGGTACACTCCCACTCTGGAGGAAACTGGACCTGAGATGAAGGTGTCTTTGTTGTTGTGCCAAAAGGTAAAACCATTTTGAGAACAATCTAAAGCCCAAGATCTGACATTACGTGCAAAATTACACTCACAGCCCTTTCCTGCCCTGATGATATTCTTGTATGAAACTGCGATGTAAACATGTGTATTGCTCCACTCCACCTCCCAGTAACAACGTCCAGTCAGACTCTCTCTGCTCAGGACCTGACAGTAATCAGTGAATCTTTCTGGATGACTTGGATAAGACTGAGACTCATCCATCACAGTCGCCTTCCTGTTGTTTTCTGATAGCATCAGGTATTGTTGTGCCGTGTTTGGATCCAGAGTGATTTTACATGAATATCTTAAGAAATCAGCTCTGCTCTTTGGTTCTGGTTCTGACAGTAGAACATCCACCTCAGTGACCATCAGTGAGATGTTTGTCCATGAGTCTCTCAGGACGTCCTGTAGTTTGTCTCTGAGCTCTGACACAGCTGCTGCCCGTCCTCAAAGTGTCTCAGAGGACGGATGTTGATGCTGGATGAGTGTGACTCACTGAGTGCTGGCAGTGAGGGGTAGTTGAGGAGAAACTGGTTGTGATCCTCTGTGTGTGAGAGCTGCTCCAGCTCAGCGTCTTTCCTCTTCAGCTCAGTGATCTCCTGCTGCAGCTCTCCTCAACATCTTTGACTCGACTCACTTCAGTTTCCTGCTGGGATCTGATCTGCTGCTTCACATCAGAGCTTCTTTCCTGGAGGAGACGGATCAGCTCAGTGAAGATCTCCTCACTGTCCTCCACTGTTTTATCAGCAGAGTGATTGATGGCCTCCACCTCCTGCTGAAGCAGCTTCACATCTTTCTCTCTGTCCTGGATTCTCTGCTGGATGTTTCCTCGTCTCTCCTCCAGCTCTCTCTGCCTCTCAGCTCTTCCTGCTGCAGCTGACACTGTGTCGTGGCCTTTATGTTCATCCAGTAAACAGAAAGCACAGATGCACTTCTGATCAGTGCGGCAGAACATCTTCATCACCTCATCATGCTTAGAGCAGATGTTCTCCTGGAGGTTCTTGTTCGGCTCCACCAGCTTGTGATTCTTTAGTCCAGGGACATCAAGGTGATATTGGAGGTGATTCTCACAATAAGAGGCCAGACAGACTAAACAGGACTTGATGGCTTTCAGTTTTCTTCCAGTGCAGAAATCACAGGCCACATCTTCAGGTCCAGCATAGCGGTGATCAGCAGGAGCAGCTTGGGGTCCAGTCTTCTTCAGCTGCTCCACTAAAGCTACCAACAAGATGTTCTTCCCAAGATCAGGTCTCGGTGTGAATGTCTTCCTGCACTGAGGGCAGCTGTAGATTCCTCTGTGATCCTCTTGGTCCCAGAGATTTTTGATGCAGTTCAGACAGTAGCTGTGTCCACAGGGAATCGTCACCGGATCCCTGAATAGATCCAGACAGATCGAACAGGAGAAGCTTTCTCTGCCCAGCTCAACTTTCTGCTCCATTTGATCTCTCAGTTATACTGACTATTTCAAAATCTCTTGTGCTTTTAGTCCTCAAGCTTCAAGGGGAAGTAATTAAATAAATATGAGAACAAAGAGCAGCTGCTGAGTTATCAAGGCTTTACAGTTTTCACCCATCGGAGTTTAACCTTTATTGCCTCATACAAGGAAAAGTCTGTTAAACATTAACGTGATTCCACATGAAAGCCTCAATTTATTCAGTCAGTTTTTTTATTTTTAGGGAAAAATTTATTCATGGAAAATTCTATGAATTATCGGAAATAAAATGTTCCTCAAAGTCCACCAAGAGTTCGTCTTGAACCCTAAAATTTAGTCCATTACAATCAAATAAAATATTAATAGTTTGTGTAAAGCAACCAATCTTTAATGGCTATTGCAATATTCAGGTTTAAACTTTAATCTGATAAGGAATTAAAGTTAAACAACAAAGTACAATAAAGGCGTTGTGTAATCAGAATGTGCAACTAATAGTGAAACCAAACATGTCATCTTAAGTTGAGACACTCCTGGTTTATTTAAACCTTTGGACTGAAGCTGTAACTCCTCTAAATACCTGTCTGGATCTTTCAGTCCGAATCTTCACTCTGTTTCATGATATACTGTTCAATCAGATGCTACTAAGAGCTGTACATAAAGATAGATTACTTTTTCTCTCTATTTGACAGTAAATAAGATTATTTAGGATTATCAAAATAATTTCTATTTGCTTAAACTTTTGGCCAAGATATGGAAATATTAAAAACAAACAAACTGCCTCTCATGTGACATCATGGAAAAATCTAAAGAAATCAATCAGGAGGAGAGTTTTGAGAGGAGAGTCAGGTTTGTCCTTTAGTATCGAATTCATCCGTTGTTTAAAGTGTCATAATTCTCCATATGTGGAGGTAATAGATTACAAACTTTACCGTTTCTCCTGTTTGTTCCAGGAGGAATCAGACAAAATCCCAGAAAACTGGGTAGAAAACCAAGAGTTAAAAAGTTTATTCTACCAAATAAATGTTGTGACTGCAAGAAATAATCTGAACTTATTCTGGTATCTACAGAAAATACATTATTTTGGTAAAAAAATATGATTTGAAGTCAGCCATTCTGAATCCCTTTAAAGCTGCAGATACAAAACTTATACATTTTTTGTGACATTTACATAAATATCTATTTATTCTCTCAAAGCCTATTGGTTTACCTGTAAACACACCTGACCGTTTTATTGAACCTGAGTGCAGAGTGATAACACACATTAACGGTGTGTGAGATGCAACATGAGTTCATTTACTCTTATGCAGGATTTTGGATTTATTTACTGGCAGCTTCCCTTGGTTATTGTCTTTTCTTAGGAGGTATTTCATTAATTCAGCTGTAATAAATATTTACCTGTGGATAGATTTGAGACCAAAGCCGTCTAGCTTTTCTTGACAAAGTTGAAAAAGTTTCATTATTGATGTAACTGCACAACTAAACAATTATTTTGTTTCTGCAAGATCTCATTCTCTCATGAAACAAGTTGAGAAAAGGTTGTTATTCACCGTGATGCCACCAGGTGGCGACAGAGCAACATAGAAATGAATCATCTCAGGTTTCTAATTGTTTCTTTATTCAAGGAGTAAAATAAATACATTTTCTTTATTATGATCGACTTGATGAAAGTTTTCCTTACATTCTGTAACACTCTTTTGTTTCAGATACAACATTCAAAGATTAAAAACATGGATTCATATTTTATAGTATTTTTCTAAAATAATTACCTAAGTCATGTTTATGGTAAAAAAAAAAAAAAAAAAAAAAAGATGATTTAGGCAAAAAGAAAAAAAAACTGACTTGGGCCTTTATTTTCATGAAGGTGGCTTTATTTGATATATTGTTGCTGAAATGTGCAAAAAAACAAACTGTAAGAAAATTATGTAAAACTATTGAACTCTTGAAGAGGCCAAAACAAAGTCTCACTGAAACTTACACCTGGTCAAACTCAAGGTCAAATACTGGATATTATATGTCCTTATTTATTTAGTTTAGCTTTGTGACCCTCCAACATTGCTGCACAATCTTCCCATCAGCAGGTCACACAAAGAGCCGCTGTTCATGACCTGCAACCTTTAATTAGCAAACGGGTCCGGTTCCCAGATCATGGCGGACCGGGTCAGCGACCTAAACGGTCCCAGTTTGTTCACCGATCAGTAAACATGAATAAAGTGACGACAGCGGAGTCAGGCTGCGACGCATCGTTAGCTCCAGCTCAACATGAGCTTCTGCTTTTTGACCCGGAAACATTTAACTCTTCATGTTTAAACGTTACATGAAGGTCCAGCAGCAGGAGGCAGAAAATAAAAACTAACAGCAGGAAATAATTTACCATTTCATTTTTTAACCTTATGAATTGGATTTCTAAGCTGATTAATTGTTGCATTAATGGTTCTGAAATCTTTCCACCAGAATTTCTCTTCAGAATTTGGTGAATTCAAAGTATTTACATATTTTCTGTTTGACTTGTCGCGTCTTCTTGAACTTGAACTGAGCAAAATAAACAAATATAAAGTCATAATATTTCTTATTGAAAATGTGTCTGGTTAAAATGTTTCACATGTTTTGGGGCAGACAGAAAAATAATAAAGTTTAATCAATTATTGCAAAAGGTGCCATTTTAAAACAAAAAAAACCTGTAAAATATTACTAATTATTAGGATATTAGTGAAGGTGAAATGTCTGCTTCTGTATAAGTGCAGTCGTTTCATAATATTATAGATTTTAGGTGACATCATCACTTTATGTCCCAGTTTTTAAAGCTCAGCAGTTCAGATGACTTGAAGGCAGAAGAGTCGCCTTATTACTGAATGTAACAGAAATGTTTTATTTCCAGGAGACAAGAGGAGATGAGAAGAAAATTATTTTATTTTTGGAAAAGCTCGGGGGAGGGACTCCCGGTTGGACTGTCATTCCACCGTTTCCTTCATGGTGTTCATGTTCAAACTGTAGGTCAGCAGAGAAATGTCTGCAAAGCAGAACGACCCAGAAGCCTTCACTCATTCACAAACTTATTAATCACAAATTCCTTCTTTATTGATTCTGAAGGAACCATAAATAAGAAGGAAAGTTCATTATTTCTGTGAAAAAAGACTTATGAGACAGAGAGGCGATTCTGTTTTGTTCTTAACTTCCTGACTCGAATCAGGAGAAGAAGAGATGATTTATTGTCTGGCAGCGACGGCGAAAGGCGGCGATATCCTGAGGACGACGGCGACTCTGAGCTCAACATTCAGGGACTTCTCTGCCATTACAAAGAGAATTTAATAACTAGATTTAATGACATTTGATGCTGTTTCTGCCCCCCAGCAGTTAAATGACAACTTTCAGAAATAATATCAACTTTTAAATGTCGCATATCTAATTTTAAGGGAGTCTCAAAATGCACTGAAGTTTATTATTCAGCACACATTGCAACTTTTAAATGAAAAGTTGTGAGCTGGAGTTGCAGAAATGTAAAAAGAAATTGGCAAAAACTTTGCAATAATGTCGATTGATCCTTACAAGTTTGCAAATTAGAATACATGCACTGCAAAAACTAAATATTTTTGATTGGTTTCTAGTGTAAATATCTTCGTAAACTTGAAATAAAACAAAATTAACCAAGTAGTAACTGTTCAGCAAGATATAGGAACTTGTTTTAAGTAAATTATTTCTTAATTCTGACAAAAAAGTATTTATTTCTATGATTATTTCACTTATAACATGAAAAAATGTCTCGCTATAAGTTAAACAATCTGCCAGAGGAGAAAGTACATTTTCATCAGTATTAAGTAATTATTTTCTTAGAACAAGCTCCTGTATTGTGCTGAACATTTAGTTAACTTTTTCCAAACGTACTAAGATATTTTTACTATAATCCAATCAAAAATATTTAGTGAGATTTTGTGTTTTTGCAGTTTGAAGTCACAGTAAGTCGATTAGTGAAGCTAGCTAACCTCGGCTAGCTAACCTCGGCTAGCTAACCTTGGCTTGCTAACCTCGGCTAGCTAACCTCGGCTAGCTAACCTCGGCTAGCTAACCTCAGCTAGCTAACCTCGGCTAGCTAACCTCGGCTAGCTAACCTCGGCTAGCTAACCTCGGCTAGCTAACCTCGGCTAGCTAACCTCGGCTAGCTAACCTCGGCTAGCTAACCTCAGCTAGCTAACCTTGGCTCAGAGGTTATTGTGGTAATAACATGATGTTTCCATGGTAACCACATTATTAATTATGCACTTACAGGATCTGATCTCTGTTTGTAACTTAAACTATTCCAAAGTTTTGGATGTATTTTCCGTTTGAGCATCGACATCTTTCGGTTGCGGAGCAGTGAATCTATTGAGCTCCATGTAAATTTGATTCGCTTTAAAAAGGCTGAGCTTCCCCGAAGGAAAGGAAGGAAGTTGCACTTTTGTTGGCAACTTAAGGTCAACGAGAGCTGAGAGGAATTCGATTTGACTCTCATTTGAATTGATTTTATTCTCAGCCCTCTCCAAGGTGACTAGGTAGCGCGTCGGCGCCGACCGCCTGCGACAGATTGATGGCTGCAGGTTCTGACGGCTGAACAGGACTGACAGATCCTGACATCCTCTGGGTGTTGATGCAAAGCCATGCTCTGCTGGTGACCTTTGAACTGCAGAACGCCCAGGACAGGATGTCCGTCCTACCAAACCCTGACAAGTCGCCTCAAAGTTCTCACTGAATGAATTTAAAGCACTTTTCATGTGTTCATTGTATGGATATTTTCTTTTATTTATTAAAATTTTGCAAAAACAAAATCTTACAAGGTGTTTTTGGTTTCTGGTGCAAATATGTTCCAAATGAGATAACTTATAAGTAACTTTTCAGTAAGAAATAGAAGCTTGTTTTAAATAAATAATTCCTGAATAGTTCTGGTTTTATTGCCACTAAAAACATGGACAGAATATTTTGTTATACTTGAACTAATCTGTCAATGGAAGTTGTTTTTTTTGTCAATTTTAAGAAATTATTAACTGAAAACAAACTTCTTACTGAAAAGATGCTTGTAAGTTACCTTGACTTATTAAACTGTACATTTTAGCTTTTTAAGTTTCAACTCCAGTTTGTCATTAATTCTGTATTTAATGGATCAACTGTGAACAACAGTTTAATTTCCTGACACCATTTGGAAAACAGACACTTTTTGAACTGATTAAGTCAAATAAGTCACTGATTCCTTTCAAACTAACAACCAAATTTAAAAACAAACCGTGTGACATTTAATGCAACACATTATGGAAACGTAGTGAAGTAAAAGTTTAAAGTACCAACAATTAAATCCATCAGAATGACGAAAGTGCAGATAAATGAAAAGTGTACTGAAGTTCTTTCTGCTCACAAATCACTGCAAACCCAGGAACCATCAGACCCAGAAAATTAAATAAATTTACTGTAAAACGAAGCAGAAACTTCTGGAAACGTCTCGATGTTCTTGTGTTTGTCCTGGTTATGAACCTGCAGCAGCTCTTTCCTCCAGACAATAACGGCTCTGAAAATGATTTATGACGTTTATTTATTTCACCATCATCAGAACCTTTAGGTGAACAGAGTGACTCAGATTTATGTCTCATTCAAACAGAGGCAACAACGAAGCAACAAGGAAAAATCCAAAGTACTTTAATTGCAGTTTATCAGTCAGATCAACTACATTTAATAATCAATCAGTTCTACCCATTGGGAACTAATAGGTTCTTAATTGCTTCACACAAACATAATCAAATCAATAGTTTCTACTGAAAGTTGAAGTTCTTAAAATGAATCAATTACATTAATTGCTACTTTATTGTAGTTTTGTTTAAGCATCATTAAATAAATCAATTGCAACTATTAGAAATGCCTGTCAAAATAATATGAGAATGAAATCATAACACTTTAATTCAAGACTAAAGTGTATGAGAATAAAGTATAAAATATAGTAGAATAAAGTTAGAACATGAGAATAAAGTTATATTACAAGATAATTGTAATTTTCTGACTTTATTCTCGTAAAATATTTTATTCTTCCAAGGCCCAAGCACTCCTCCATGTGATAATGTTATTCCTTTAATTAATAATAATTTATTTTTACTCACATTGTATGATTCTGACAAAAAAAAAAAAACTTTAGTGAAAAAAATCTGAAAATGACAAAAAAAAGTGTTTTCCTCTTTTTATTCTTTTCAGTTTATATTCAAACGAAGGCGTTTCGTTTTCTCCAAGTAATTTCTGGTAATTTCTGGGTTTGGACGATTCAAAGACGATTCTGCTGTTCATGAACAACCAATGACACAAAGCCAAAAGTTCAGACATCGCCTTTACGTGAACGCCGCTCTCCAGCACTTCCTCTCCTTCCCAATTAGCAGCGTCTTTGCCTGCAGTGTCTCTGTCAAGTCCAATCAAGGCAGCCGTCTTCCCGGAGATGACTGAGCATCCAGCGCGCCGCCTCCGGGCCCGGCTGCCAGGATGCAGGAGCGAGCGCAAACCAAGGACACCAAAGAGGTGGGAGACGGAGAAAATGGAGCGAAAATGAGAAACCAGAACAATTATCTCCAACTCTGCTGCGGAGAAGCTCAGAGAAAAAGATTTGAGGGAATTTTACGTTTTAAAGTTTGGGATGGAAAACTGAAGTTGATTTCAATGACAAGAAAAAGGCAGAAATATGTCATTAAATACAGAAAATGTGTAATTTTCATTAAAATATGTATATTTATTTACTTGGCTAATGGTTACTGTATTACTCTTTATTAAAGCCTGGCTCAAGGGCGTTTTAGCACTACTCCATCTCACTTTATTAATAAACTGTATTTATAGTGTAATGGATTTTAAATAAGTGAGTCATTGCCTTAAGGTTCAGCATGACGAGATGCAGAGTTGAGTTTTACTTCAGAGGAAAAAAGAAAAAGAGCTGAAATTTGGATAATTCAGTGCAGAAGTTTAGTAACTAAAATGTCAAGATATTTTCCACTAGTATTGTTTATTTGCACTCAGTGAATTCTTAGTTATTATCAGTGAAGGTTTGTGACATGGGGGATATGGGTGGTTGCTCAGGGCTACATTGGAAGAGGGGCGGATAAATCGTTTTTAAACCAAAACAAGCTTTATATTGCTTTCATGCATATGCAGTTAATAGGGATTTGGTATTATGTGTTATATTAACACAAATTTAACATCACAGTAATCTTGTGTATAAAAATAATACCTGGGAAGATGGGATAAAACTGCAAAAAAATTATTTTCTCACACAGATAAAGTTGTTGAAATGCTATTCTTTAATATGGATAATACAAAGAAATCAGTATAAACACCATTTCCAATAAACAAATAATAAGCTACTTAAGTTAAAATTTCCAAAATAACCCAAAAAAACATGAAAAAGCTACATTCACACAGTACATTGCTTAGAAAGACATCCGCTATCATATTTAGCATGACATTCAATGTGTCTCAATACAAGTACATTGGTTCAAAGTGGAGCCAACGATCAATAATATACATTAAATATTAACAAAGTGCATTCTACTTGGCAGTGTGTTTAACAACTTGTGGAAGAAACACAAAGTGAAACGTGAGATTTTTGGTAACACTTTTCTTAAGACATACAGCTTCATGTCGGAACAAGTCGATTTTTTTGTGTTTCCTTAAATCTGTGCAAAAACAAAATGTTTTTACACATGTGGTATGTTTTTTTATGTAAAAGAAAGCCTGAGCAAAAACATCTGAAAAAGTTAAAATACATAATTATTGAATATTAACAGTTGAAGTTAATCTGTTATGTAAGTTATTTGGGGTTCCACCAGGTTCTGTACTTGGCTGCTAGTTATTGTAAATGTGGCTGAAAGTAAAATATTCTCTGTTATATTTATAGCTATGTAGATAAAACTAAGTTCTATTTGTAAAATCAACTTTTTAAAACAATTTTAGGGAAAAGGATTTATGTTCAACTTTTTCCCGAATCAGCTGGGATGAGTTTGAGATTTCACTCCTGTGACGACTTTAAGGCACATTGAGATCTTGGACCAACTTATTATAAATGTTTTTTGTGTCTAATAAAGAACTAAATACAGAAAGAGCACTAATAAAAGTTATTGGCACTCACTTAAAACATTAAGCTCACAACAATAATATGAAATAAAAGAAATAATTCCAGAAAGCTGGTTGTCACTCTGTATGCCTTAAGCCAAGCGTCGGTTTTTGTTTATTTTATAGCAACAATGTAATGCAATACTTAATATAGCAAAAGCTGATTAATTTTCCTCTCATTTTGAAAATAAATATACAACAGAGTATTTAGCAATTCACAACAACAATTTAGTAGAAGCAAAAAAATGACGGTGGCAAATATTAAAAGTATCTGATAACAGCAGAGTGTTTAATAAACATTTTTCCACCTCAATTATGAGCTTTGAAGAGTTTCTAATAAATTTCAGGTTCAGGATTTACACACAGTTGAACCCAAAATTATACCAATTCCTGTCAGAATCAGGGTTGAACTTTAAAATGAAACAACAGGTTCCACTGGCAGATTATTTCCAAAAATGTTATAATGGAAGCAGAACTTTTTCACCAAAATTAAAAAAAATATTTAGTTGAAACCAGTTCTTGTATCTTGCTGAAAAGTTACTTGTTTGGTCCAGTTTCTGGTGCACCAGAAACTGGACCAAAACTAAACGGTAATATTTTGGGTTTTTGCAGTGAGACTGCAGATATTACCGTAGTTTCTGTTGTAGTGCCAAATGGTTTCCACTGAGCATTGTAATATATATTACGGTATCTTTGCTCTTGGACTCCTAACATGGTTTTCCTGCAGTCGTCAATCATCAGATCTCTGATCATTTCCACACACAGTGGGAGTCAGAAAAATAATTTTACATCTAAATCTGCCAAGAGTATGAATAATTTTAGGTTGTTTAATTTTAAAGTCTTGAAATCAGATTACAAAGAAAAATTTGTTGTTTTAAAATACTAAACACTGGAGAGAAATCATATTACTGTTATTTAAAAACCGTGAAACATCGACACTTTTAAGAAATAAGTCAAGCTAAAAGTGAAAATAATGAGTCTGTCGGAAGAAATATGAGCTTTTTTAGGCCAAATCAGTCATTTGAATCACAAAAACGTCTCAGAAACATTTGTTAAATTGAGATTTTTGTTGAAACGTCAATATGAAAATTAACGGGAAACTTAGAGATATTTCTGTTGCAGTTAGTAACACAGATATAAATCAGCAGAAAAATGTTCTGATAAATTCATTTCCTGAGACAAGAAGAACAAAACAACCTGCTGGATGAAAATAAAGTCATTTAATTGTTTTCATTTATTAAAGAAGTTTACTGTTAATAACTTACTGTTGTAGTTTCAAAATGTTTAAAGAAATGTGAATGTTTGCTTTCTAAAAGTCCTTTTATACAAGAAAAGGTGGCAGTGAGTGTGAATAAATATCTACAGAAAGATAAAGAACATTAAAACAATCTAGATTCACATGAAACTGTTCTTGGAGAGTTTTAGTTGAATTTCTCTCATGCAGTTTGCAGAAAATGTCTCAAGTTCATCTCTTCTGTGAGCAAAAACTGAAACAATGTGAAAAACCTGCAGTTTAACCGTGAGCACTGTGCTAAATATCAGTTATTACACGCTTTCATGAGCTCTCGCTCTATAATTAAAAACATGATCGCTGCTTCACCGCAGCAGCGAACACAAACCCAGAGCCGTCAAAGCAGAGAGCAAAGCGTTCAGAACATGCACAGCTTTTCAACAAAAGCAGCGTCAGAAAGGTACATTAAAATTATACCATTTTCCAGATTCTGAATTGGTACAAACTGCACTGTAATCATCAGTGCAACATGAAAAAGCTCAGACAACCTGAGCTGCAGAGCTGACCTGGGTCAAACGTGTGTTCATGACGACCTGCAGGACAGTTTACAGTTTACTGGGTTCAATTCAAAACTTTTAAAGATGCTGCTCATTTTCCTGCTCAAGTGAAAAAACAGATTTACTGAGTTCAGACAAAAACAAATTCATCTTTCCGTTAAAACTAATACTGCGCTGAAGGATTTGAACAAAAACACCTGAATTTTCCTCTTTTGCCTGTTTTCTAAAAGTTTCCTGATGTTTTTGAGGCATTTTGACATTTTTTGCAAATGTTTCTAGAGGGTAAAATGACCATTGTTTTGCATTTTGATGAGCTCAAAAGCATTTCAGCAGGAATCTACTTCACACCTTCAGTTTAATTTGGGTTTTATGTTTAACACAAACTTACAGAGAAACAAATTAAATACAAATATTGTTAACCTCATAGCATAATAATTTGAGATATGGGCATAAAATCCATCACTATACGCTGAAACATTATCATTCCTAATTCTCTGTGTCTTCTGGCTATCAGAATCAAAAAAATATAATTTTCCCATATTTTAACTTTTTTTTAAATGTCAAAATTATGATATGCTAACGATAAAACTCGAGTCAAATTCAAAATATTTGTATTTCCAAAATGCAGAAAGTGAAATAATCGGCTGATAAAACAAGGAGTTTTTCTCATTATTAAGAAATTATTGACTTACATCAAGCTCTTAAATCTTGCTGAACAGTTTCTTGTACATTAGTTTTTTTTCCAAGTGTACCAAAATATTTGCACTAGAAATACAGACAAAAAACAAACTTAAGGTTTTATGTTTTTGCAGCGTAACCTCTGAGGATCTCATGCAAAAATCGATACAAAAGAGATTAATAAGTCCATAAAAATGACATAATCTGCCCACAAAGCCTCTTAAAAGCAGCAAATAGAAAATGTAAGGACCAACCAGTTTGATTTCTGACTCATTAACCAAACATGCACCTTTAACATGCAGCTACATTCACTGCTTATACACATTATTTCCTAAGAGTCATGTTATGCTTGGTGCCTCTGATTTACAAAAGATATTCACTCTGGTCGCTAATGCTACCGTCTTGTTTTCTTCAGACGTTGCTATAATGATTGTTTTTGTTTTTTGATTTTGAGATTAGTGTCTAGAAACATACATCTAGACTCTAACTTTCCCTCTGCAGACCAAACAGCTTTTGTCTGAACAAAGTACCGACTTTGTTCAGCAAAACTGGTGGCTTCATGCACATTAAGATGACGAAAAGGTCAACCAAAAAAGCTGCTCAGGTGTATTTAATGAGAAACGTTCATTTGAAACCTCCAGCAGAATTAGTCGAAATGTAAAACTCTCACAGCTCAGACTGTCAGGAAACTCCTGCAGATATTTCTAAAGCTGAAACCAAAGCTTGCTAAAAATAAATTACAAAAATATGCAGGTTAATTCCATGCAAAATCTATTCAAAGATTTTACTCAAGTAAGAGCAAAAAGTAGCCGTCCAAGAAAATTACTCAAAAAAAAAAGTATTTGGTACAAAGTGCCGAGTAACCGATCAAATTATCATCATCAGACGGAGCAAAATATAAAGTTAAGTGGAAATTTTGATATTTTAAGAATGAGAATGACAATAATTCATATAAGTAACAAAAAATATCAAAATCAGGCAAAAGAAAATGTTTCCAAATCAGCTGCTTTTTAAAAAAACTTTAATAAAATCTGCAGGTGCATCTGGTGACTTTCTGGTTAAAACATGTTTTCCTTCAGTGGGCAGAAAATCCAGAAATGTTATTGTTTTTTTGGTAGTAAAAATAAAATTACTCAAGCAAAAGTAAAGTCTAGAGTATATTAATAAGTCAAAAAAGCTCCTCCAGTAAATGTAAGTGAGTAACTGTAACTGTAACTCTGCTGTGGTTCTTCCTGTCAGGGTGAATTTGTGAAACGGTTTGACCCAGGTCAACGCCGGGGCTGCGTATGTTTCTCTCTGTGCTGCTTTGCGTGAAACGCCCGGCCCGGACTCACAGGACCGTGGTCTCGGACTGCAGGATGGACTGGGCTCTGGAGCTGCGCTGGAACTGCATCATCTGCTCCGACCCGTTCCTGGAGGCGCAGTTGTTGTTGAAGTGACGAGCTCTGCTCAGGTGGCAGTTCAGACACATGCTGCGCCACTTCCTCTTCAGCTCCCCCTGAACCTGAGAGAAACACGAATTAAACTCCAAGGACTGCTGCTGCAAATGATCACAAAAATGTTGGTATGTTTCCACCAAATGCTCTAAAACTTGCAAAGTTCCAACATGGTGGGCGAGTTTGGTCCAAACTGGCCCAAACCAGAGGAGCAGCCAAAACACAGAGCATCACTACTTCAGCAAAACTCAAGTATACAGGAAAGGATTGGGCCACAAAAACTAAAACAAAACAGTAATTCTGACTTCAATCTGAGAATTTTGACTTTTTTCTAATATTTTTTGTTTTAATCTTATGAGAAAAAAAAAGTCAGAATACAGAGATTAAAATCAGAATCGGGAAAAAAAAGTTAAACTTGAGAAAAAAAAGAGTTAAAATTCTGATAGAACAAACTCAACATCAACAATAATAATTTAGTAAAACTCAAGTAATGAGTAATTGATCAAAACAGATCTAAAAAGTTACTGAAGTAAATGTAACTAGTTACTAAACTTCTCTGGTTCTGATCTCAACCCAGCTAAACTACAAACAGACAGAAGAAGAAGCTGCTATAGCTGCAAATATCAGGCCAACATTCATCCTACGGATAAATAGTGAGATGTTTGTAACAAGAGAACAACTTTTGGATTTAAAGGTTAAAACATTTCTGGCCTTTTCTTGGTGATTTATTAGAACTCACCTCACTGTTCAGGAAACAGTACAGGATGGCCACAACCAAACCCTGGAAGAACAACTGTATTCAGTAAAAAGATGCAAATTATTATAACTATTAATAGAAAGTAGCAAACACACCTGGAAGGACCCGAGAGCCAGGTCAAAGAATATCTTATAGTTTTCAGAGATGGATTCGTCGATGAAGACGACGTAGTGGATCCCGAACAGAGGGATGAGGAGCAGCGTGGATTTGGCCAGCCGCCTGGCAAAGAGGAAAAAAACATGATCATCTCACAATGTGTTCAAATCCCAGCCTGGGATTTTACTTTTGTTTACAGATTCCCACTGCTTGCATGAACTTTATGACTCCTCTGGTTTCTCCAAAATTACAAAAAAACATTCATGTTTGGTCAACTGACCACTCACTGCGTAGATTGTCTTAATAGATACGCTGCAAAACAGAAAATATTACCACATTTTTTTCGTTTTAGTGCAAAGGTCTTACTCCACTTAAAATAAAATAAAATAATCTAACAAGTAACTTTTCAGGAAGACATAGGACCATGTTTTAAAGTCCATAAATCCTTAATATTGATGAAAAAGATTTTTTTTCATTGAGAGACTGATACAGATTGTATGAAATTAATAATAAAAAAGAAATTTATTTTGTTCAAAAAGGAGAAGAATCAACATGATACAAAGATAACAGAAGATCTGACAATTATTAAAGAGAAAATGAGAGGTGAGTGATTATCCTGATAGCAGCTCAGCGAGAAAAGAACAAGAATAAACAGATGATGACATTTCATAAGCAAATAACTGATTACATATAACCACAAAGAGATAAAAACTTATTCAAAACATGAAACAAATAAGATTCCCACAGATTTGGTAAAGTTTCTCTAAGGTTTAGTCAGATTTTCAGGTCTAAATGAGGGATAATAATCAAGGTTTTTCCAGCTTTTTATCTTCTACCTTTTATTACTTTATCAGTTCAACAGATTTCAGGATGAAGGTGCTTGAAGATTCAAAACATCGTTTCTAGTTGGGAAGCTTCATCAGACGGTAGGAAAAGATCATCAGACGGTAGGAAAAGATGCAACTCAGCGAAAACAGAGATTTCATCCTGTTTTATAAAGGCTGCATCACGAGACGCTGCCTGGGTCAGTTAGTGTCAGGAAACACTCAGCTTTTCTGACAGCTGGAGAATCCAAAATGCACAACAAAACTCTGCTGATCTGTTTTTCAGCTGAATTCACTCCGACTGACTGACACATATTGTCAGCTCCGATCAGCGATTATTAGCATAAATCTACATAAAAGCAGACTCTCTGTGTGGGTTACCTGTACTGTGATTGGTCGTTGCCGCCGATGTCAGGACATCGCAGCTTCTGAACCAAGATCCGAATGATGTTGATGAACTGGAGGAAGTTGACCTGGAGGCAGAAGAAGAACATCAGGAAATAATAAACAACCTAAAGCAGAAATATGAAGTTTCTGAATGATTTAAGCAGAATTGGGGAGCAAGTTGTTACATTTACTCAGTTACATTTACTTGAGTAGTAAAATACTCCTAAAACTATTTTTAGGAGTATTTTTATTGGCTCTTCTTTTTACTTTTACTAGAGTAATTTCATTATAAAGTATCTCTGCTCTTACTTAAGTAAAATTTCTGGATTTTAAAATGCAAAACTGCATTAAACAGCTGCAGCATGTTTAATGGCTCCGTTTCTTCAGAGTAACTTCTCTCTGCAGAGACCTTTAAAGGTTGGGAGAGCTGCCTGTGGGACGCCGGTCAGCGGGAGGAAAACCAGCAGGAAGTCCGGTGATTTTAATGCCCACAGACGAGGATTTCTCAAACCTGAAACCACAGCTACTGCTGGAACATTGCTCACTGGTGCATGCTAATTGGACAGCTTTTTCAGGCTTAGCACTTATTTTTCTTTAATTCATACTTGGAAAAAACATTTGTTTATGTTTAAATTTCCAGAAAAAAAAAGAAACATTTGGACACCTCCAATAAGTTGTACATTTACGTCTAGCCTCATAAATTTACTAATTATTAAAATGAAGCGATAATAAACATCAGCCTACCAAAATGGAGACTACGATTGGGCCGTTGATCACCCAGTTGGGAATGGGGTTGTCGTTCCTTTCCCAGCATCTGAAAGGAACGTCAGTGGAAAACAAATCTTTTACGTGTGAAGTGATAAAAAGCCAAATTAAAATCTGGACTTTAATTTGTTCGAAATAGTAAATTTTAAATCTTTTCTTGCATCTTATGTTGGAGTGATGATGTGGTTTATGGAGCGATGGGTGAAAGAGGGACTCACCCCGTGTCTTCCAGGTAAATCCTGGTCATTACCCACACAGAGACGAACACAGTGGGGATCCCTGAATAAAAGACATTTCTATATAAACCACAAAGAACAACTGTGAAAATGAAAAATCAGAACTCTGCTACTTTACTTGTTTTCTCAAATATTCTTCTTATTATTGTTTCGTAGTCTTAAAGAATTTAAATTTATTTTTCATAATTTCATAGTGTCTCCTGAGACTCTCTTGTTTTGGACATATAATAAACTTTCTGATGCATGGAAAAGTGCAACAATTGATGCACCACTTAGTCCAAACTAAATATTGGAAAAGAAAATTGCCTTTTTTTGTAGCGATTTCCATAAGACAATAAAATATTCTGAGATTTCCCAAAACCTATAGATACTTTTGAACTATATAGTCTATTTTTCCAAATGATAACAACAAATTCAACCCTAGAAGTACAAATTAAATCAGATTTAATTCAAAAATATTTTATTTCTCCCAAGAATATGGGATTAAATATCAACAATGTCACATTTGGAAGAAAATGGAGAAGCTTATAAACATCTGGACTGTAAAAATAGAAATCATGAGAAAAGAACATTATGTGGACACAATCAGGGAAGTTAAAGTTTGGGTATGAATGGCTCTATCATGGGACCATGACCTGGAATATAGAGCCAAAGTTTTTACAACGAGGCTTACAGTAATCAGAGTGAATGTTTAGGAAAAGTGGTTACAAAGCCCTGATGTTAGTTTTATAGAAATTGTGCGGTTTGAGCTGAAAAACCTTAAGAAAAACATTTCTTAAAGTTCTGTCAGGAACAAGAAATCCCACAAATTATTGGGAGAAGCTCGTTGTACCAAACAGAAAGAAAACTTAAACGTAAAGTGAAATTATTATTCTGGAACAGAAGAACAACAGAAAAACTTTGATCTAATTTAATGTCAAATATTAAAAAATGCCTCTTTTGTTTTATTATGCAAATGATTTCTTAAATCTGCCATTCTTGGGGTTACCTACCCCAGCCGATAAACATGTAAATGATGAAGTGTTGGTTCTCAGAGAAGATGACCACCAGCAGCGTGTGCAGGTAGAGGCCCTCCACCAGCAGCCAGAAGAAGTTAGCCATGATGAAGTAATGGAAGAACACCAAACTGGCTTTACATCCCACCTGAAGGAAACACACGGATCAGCAAATCAACATTTCATTTGGTCTCTAATATGTGCAGAAACACACTCACTTCAAATGGTGGGACTGTTTATCTGAGATAGAAAAAAGGACTAAATTTCCACCAAAATATTCAAACATATTAAGAATAATTACAGAAAATTTCCAGAAAGAGGGAAATTTTCTGAGTTTCAAAAGTTGAAAATGTTCAACTTTTCTAAATTTCCAAAAGCCACAAATTCTTGACTTTCCAAATTCACACATTTACACATTCTTTCAAGAATGTGTAGTTTAGTTTAATCTCAGAAACTAATTTTCAAAATTTCTACTTTTTTCTAAAACATTTCTGACAAATTCCTAACAATTTTTTAAGTTTTTAATTCAAACATTGTCAAGTTTTTTCTAGAAAATTTCTGTTATTAATCTCAAAATTTCAACGTTTTTTGGCAGAACTTTTCTCTTTTTTTTCTACCTAAATGCCATAATACTGTGTCGTAATGGGGAGGTGGAGAAAAAGATTTCAAATGAAAATATGCTCATTTGCATCCAGCGCCTCTTAGTCTTTACTCTGTTGAAGCATCTTTTGTTAACATGAACTGCAGCGAAATCTTTTTGCAGAACTCCATAAAACTTATTTCCATTGTTGGTCTTTTTGAATCTCTTTCTAACCAGAACAACAGAATTAATTCATCTGTTTGTGATGCTCTTGGCTGCATTTAAAAATTGGGTCACTGGGAGGATAAACTTCATTTAGCAGCACAAAATGTCACAAGCAGTTTGAAGTTCAGAGTCCCTGCAGTTATAACAGAACATTTCCCCAATGTCAGATGCAAGGCAGGTAGAGGACAAACATGAGTAAAGTCAGATTGAGGGCAAAATAAAAGAAACTTTTATTGGTTTAGAGCTTCAGAAACTCTGAGGATTTACAATAAAATGCAATGAAGTTTCACAACATGAAGAGCAGTGATAAGAAATCCTGTTTGGTCTAAAGTTGTTTCTGAAAACTTGTTTAAATATTGAGTGAAATTACATAAATAAAATATAAATAGTCCAACACATTAGGAAAATAAATCTTTGAAACTCCAACAGTAAAACCTGGAAACATTTCATTGTTAAAAAAACTCAAAACCAATTCCTGAAATTATGTAAAGATGGAAAAATGTCAAATGTTTTGGCAGGTTATATTACATAAATAGCGTGTGCCTCATTAAAACAAAGAAATAAATGAATAAATACATAAAAGAATTCACTGAACATAATTTAATAAAATGTATTATTTCTTCTGGGCTGCAGTGTAATAAATAAAAGAATATATCACCATTTCTACTATCAGTAACATGAACTTAAACCTAATTATATCATTTAATCCTCATATTTTGTCATTTTATTCCAGCTTATTTCTGGATCAAACAGTCTCATAACCAACTGATTTGCATATAAGTTTATTTCTTTTAGTACTCAAGTATTCTCATAAATTGAAGGCTAAATAAACAAAATATTATTCATTTTGTACAACATTGTGGGAAAAAAGTTATTTCCAAGACTGTTCAGGTAGAAACTCTTGATTTAATAATAAAGATAAAATGATAAGAAGATACAAAAATATTTAAATATTTTAAGATTATAAGCAGAAAACAGTAACACTTCATTTGACTGACATAACATCTGTTATGAACATGAAAGAGTCTTCATTAATGTTTATGTCATGAAGAGTCACTTGGTAAATAAGTGCAAAGTTCACTTTTTTAAAGGACTTTTAAAGCAAGTTTGCTTTTTAAGTGGCATCACTTACCAAATAATGCAACACTTTTAATGCAATTTTTAATGTAACGTTTTGAAAACAAACAAAAAGAAGAAATTCTCCATATTAATCTAAGCTAGAAATATTCTCTAATTGAGTAAGAGCTTTACTGAATGTGGGTTGTTCTCCTCTCATTTGCATATGACCTTTTTTCCTGGGTCAAAGCAGAAGTTATTGACCCGGGTTTAAGTAATTGTGCATTCGGGCTGGACGTGACTGAACAGAAAGCGGCAGAAAATGAACCCAACAAACACGCAGACCACAGATTTATGCTCCCTTCACATTCAAACACTGGATGTTTGAGTTTCAGTTGGTTTGCAGCAGTTTCACCAGAACCACGATGGAGATGCAGCATTCAGCTTCTATGCACCGCTAATCTGGAACAAACTTCCAGAAAACTAAAAAGATGTCGAAACACTGAGTTTCTTTAAATCAAGACTAAAACTCCACCTATTTAGAGTTGCCTTTGATTAGTAGTAAATGATGACAAAATGTGATGTTTCATAACTGTACTATTGCTTATGGAGGAAAGCACTTTGAACTGCTTCTTTGCTGGTATAATTGGTGACTCGTGGTTTTTCTGGCTGAGGAGAAGTTGTGGCCTCACCAGGGACGGCTGGTTGGAGCACTGCGAGCTTCGGTTGAAGAGGATGGCGTCTTTGACGAGGACGGCCACGGCTCTCAGGATGAAGGAGATGAAGAGGTTGAGGTGGATGTAGTTCCTGGTGCAGTGGAGCCTCCTGTGCAGATGTTGCATATAATACAGATAAAAGAGGCAAATAAGTAAAATATTCATTCATTATTAATTATTTGTTTTGGGTATTTAAAATATCTTCTGGTTTCTGAATGTTTGCTAGAAATCAAAGTTATTGAGCTTGAAAATGGTTTCAAAATGTCTTCCAGGAGAATTTATCGTCCAGCAAAACGTGTTGTTTGAATTATTTTAAAGCATTAACAAAGATTGAAAACATTTGATCGATATACTTTCCAATTATAATCTTAGGAGGTGCAACATTTTTCTCTTAGTCGTAAAAAACTTGCTCTACCTTCTTTGCAATGGTGATTATTTTGTTTTCTCAAAAATGTCATTAATGCAATCAAAACTTTTGAGCTGAAATCAATCATTAGATTTTTCATGACCTGCAGAAACAAACACTTTTAACTTGAGAAATGAGAAAGCTGTGAAATGCAAATGTGATCCATTAGTCACAGAATCATCGCTTGCTAATTTAAATCCAATTAAACTCACTGGAAACTCTTCCTCAGGCTCTATTGATGTGTTCAGCTGAAGCACAGAGGGACAAAGAAATGCGCAAAGACTTTGGTGGCTTAAAATTAAATATTTCAAACATAAAATGTGGCTTCAGTGTTTGATGGCAATCAAAAACTTTCAAATGATTTTTAAAGCAAATTCAACCAAAGGAAAGAAAAAAAGGGAACAAAAACATTTAATTTTTATGACAAGTCCAAGACTTTGAATAAAACATAACAGATAAGAACTGAGACAGGAAATTATAACCTAAAAGCATTTAGAGGGAGCTGAATACAAAAGTGTCTGAATTATTCTGGGGTCCTGATTACGAGTTTGAAGATGCTTAGCATGAGGTAATTACTACAAGTTTGATCACCTGCTGTCTGTGCAACCTGGAGAAGTTCAACTAAAGTTTGAAGAACCATTTAAAAAAGTTAAAAAACAAGTGAAAAGGGTCAAATATTATTAATGTGTCGTCAGTTTTCCCAGCTGGAAAGTTTAAAAAACTTTTTATACTAAAACTAAAACTTTAGTGATTTGCAGTTTCTCATATTAAAGCTTCACCAAGTTTAAATCTGTACTGTGTGTTAAAATGTAAGTATTTATGGGAGGTTGCTCACTATTTTGTCATTTGTGAGGTCAAGTACTGATGTTGGATGAGATTATCCAACTCACAGTTTTCACTCTGACTCATTCAAAATGGTTTCTATCAGATTTAGGACAAGATTTTGTAGCAAGTCAGTGAAATTCTTCTAACTGACATGTAGAAGGAGAGCAAACCTGAGACAAACACAGTGTCATAATGGCAGCGGTAGTGAAACTCAATGAGTTGAGACATTTTTTGGGTCATTTTTGAGGCAAAGACGGCAGGAAAGAAAATTCCCCATTGAGTTATGCATCAGGTTTGTTGGGTGATTCGCCAGGAACAAAAGAGAAATCAGCATTAAAACCCAAGTCTTTAGCAGCCAGAAGAAGAACGAAGAGTCAACGCTGCGTCAGAAGCATTTGCACGTACAAAATGAGTGAATAAATACAATTTATGAAAATCAGCCTTCAAAGAAAATACTAAAAAATAAACATTAAATAGTGCAGTTACTGCAGCACATAGAGCAGCTGAATGTCTCTGTTGAAGTATTTGGTCTTACCGGAAGAGACAGAGGATGGCGCTGCCAGTCGTCAGGGCGATCAGAGACAAACTGTGACCCAGTGTGTACAACGTCTGAACGACCACATAGAAGACCAGCTGCAGGCAGAAAACACTTTAAATCATTTTCAAGCGGTTTCATGAGCTCTCCGCCCCGTAAGGAAGCTATGAAGCTTTTATCTGACATTGAATGTTTTATTTCTGAACAAGAACATTTTATTTACACCATGATGCTTTAATCAAAACAATGTAAAGTAGTTAAATTCAAGATAATCAAATATTATACGGAAACACAGAGACAGTGCTCTAAGTTAAAAATCACAGTATGTATTACACACATTGTGACAGTAAAAAATCAGTTTTCTGTGTTAGCTGGAGTTCACCAACTAGAAAAGGTGATTTAATAATATATATTCCCATCATTTGCTTCAAGTTACATAAACTGAACTTTAGCTTCAGATTTAACAGGATGCTGCCGGGTCAAACAATAAAGACAGAGTTATGAGGCCACTAATCGTTCGGTCATCCTGCTGGATCAACTGGTTTAAACCAAGAGCAGCAACAGAAGCTTAAAGTCTCACTGACAGCAGCGTTATTAGATCACAACTCCCTATTTCTGTTGAGCTGGCCTGCTCTCAGCTCGGTGATTTCAGCTAAAATTAAGAGAAGAGAGCAGGACAAGGTGACATGAAGTGAGAGAAAGAGAGAGAGAGGAGAGCACAATGGGCAATTCAGCCGTGCCATTTGTGACACAAAACGAGCAAACAGGAGGAAGCAAACAGGAGGACAACAACAAAAAAAAAAAGAGCAGAAAACCGGAGCAGAGCGGAGAGCAGAAGGTGGATTTCACGGCTGACATGAAAAAAAACAAAATATGATCACAAAGGCAGAAAAGTCAACATACACTTCCTCACAATTAATGACAAATTAAAGAGCTGGTGGTTATTTAAATATACAAACAATCAAAACATGGGAATAAAATGTGATATTTTAGCTAGTTTTAACTGAATCAAAACTCATTTTCTCATTAATCTAAAAACTTCACAGTCCAAAGGTTGATTTCTCTCCCAGTCCAGACAAACAAAAGTCAGGCTACAAATGTTACATGATTGGAAAATAGAAACACACTTCAGCATTTTTAAGAAAAATTCTCTGTAGGAAGAGAAAGAAAAACAAAATCCCTGTAACAGGATGGAGATCATTTTCTCCTATGTTAAAGTCTCAACAAAAAATCTGAAAGGGAAAATGGATCTAAAACACTATTAATGGCACTTTTAGTGTCGTTATGATGTTAATATTCAGTGCAATTATTCCACACAACCTGAATTCAAAAGAATTTGAATTCTGGTTTATTAGTCATATTATTAGTCATAGGAAACAAGTTATTTATATGGTTATTAGATGTGCAATCGAAGGTACATTTATACTTCCAAAAGTTACAAATTTCTTGAAGTTGGCCTCATATACACTTATAAAATAACTTACCACAAAACACATTACAGGAATAGATTTCAAACAGCTTTAAAAGATAGAAAACTATACTTATATTGTGTTATATCTGTGTGGTTTCCATATTACTTGTTGCTTAACATATTGAAGTGAAAGTCCTTTTGTAAAGTGTTTTTCATTATAATATAGTGAATTTTTATCTATTTTTAATTTATTTTTTGAAGTAATTTATTTTGTTATGTGATTTATGTATGTTACGTATCTTTAGCTTAAGCTGAATGTGTGAACCCCAGAAAAAGTAGATTTAGGGAACCTTAACTACCGAGGATCCAAATAACAGAAAGAAACATTTGGAAACAGCTCAACAACTCGATATCTTTCCGATAAAGATAGCTGGTTCTGTTCTAGAAACTCTGGAGACGATGGAGCAAAGAAGGATTCTTCATAAAAATATAGAAAAAAAACCTAACCCTGAGCACCGGCTTCATAAAACTGCTTTAGAACCACTGTAACACTGACTGCTACAGGAGATCCTTCCTGCCATCAGCATTTACAACAACTCCTTGAAGGAAATTGTATAATTATAGCAACAGTTAGTTAATTTTCCTCTGGGATCAATAAAGTATTTTTAAATTTAATTAGGAGCCACTGCAGAAGAGAAGCCTGTTGCAGACCGATCTAGAGTCTAAATTAGCATGAAAATCAATTTGAAACAGGGGATTATTTCTAATATAAATCTTTAAATCAGGTTCAGTTGGACTAATATGCGCCTGGACAACCCGGTATGTGTTTCCATTTGGTTTTCCTGTGACGGACGGTGGGCAGTGGACACCATGAAGACAGAAATAATCTCCTGACATCCCTGGTGATCCTCAAGGCGCCGCAGTGACAAACGTTATCCAGAGCAGCTGCCAATCCAGATGACAAACGGATCTCTGCATCCGCTGCGACAGCAGCAGAGTCACTTATTCAACAAAAACATGGGACGCAAATATTTAACACGTCTTAAATACCAAAACAAACAAGTAGAAATGTTTTTTAAAAAATCCTTCAGTTGGAAAATATTGACGTTCTGATGCTGAGTGAAGTTTTTTCCCTTATTTAACAAAATAGATCATATAAAATATACAAAAATAATAGAAATTACCATTTTCCAGACATTATATGTTAAATAGTAATCTAATAACACCTAAAATAGGAATATAAGTGAATGAACAGGGGAACAAAACTACAATAAAATAATTAAAACCAAAATAAAAATAAAACCTGGGTTTTATAGCAAATTAACCTCCTATTATTGAGAAAAGTTTGACTAACGGCTGTAAAAAGATTCACAAAATAATTATTTTAAATCCTTTCTCAATTGCAAACATTTTTGTTAAACATTTTTGAATTACTCAAATTTAATTGCATATTTAGGTAACAAAGCAGTTCAAAGTGTTTTGTCATAAAAACACAAAAATATAGTCATAAAAACACAAAAATATAGTCATAAAAAAACACCACCCAGTGAAAACCAGCAAGAAACATTTTGATGATGAGCGTCATAAAAACCATCAATACACATCAAATATTGCTCCTTATTGAAATGACAAATTTTCCAGATAAATAGTAAATTTGAAGAGACTTGGATTTCAACAAGCATTGCATTTCTTTACAATCTCACTTTAAAATCATTTTCTGATGATTTAAAATATAATAATAATTAATTGACATTCAGTGTGTAAAGAAATGTAAAATTGAAGCAGGAAGGGTTTCCTTTCAGTTCCTTATACCTTTCTCTGCATACATGTTTTTAATATCAGCCAGTATGAGCTGCACACACACATTCTGGCCCATTTAGTCACAAATTAACCCTAACAAGCATAAAACCAGGGAACTGGGAGACAAACCAGCAGCAATGCCCCCTGCTGAGGCATGAACTGGTTTTTCAAACATGTCCAAAGTCTCAGTAATAAAAACGACCCGTTTTCTCTTTTAAGTGATTTCCTTGAAGGTTTTATTGGATGTAAATGTTTGTCGCTGCAGCAGCTCTGTGCATCCTGTGAGCTGAAGAGCCTCATTAACTCGACTGTGTTGGAGGGTGAAAGGAAACTCGAAAAGAACGCCGATTACCATTCAGGCTTTGTTAGCGCTAAACGTTTTTATTCAAAACAGCCTCGGATTGGTACTAGAAACATCTTGATGTGAAAATGACTATCATACCTGCATGGAGAGAAAAAATACAGAAACAGTTGAGTGGAGCATGGAAGCCTCAATCTGCAACATTTAATCCGACATTTTTACTCTTCTTCTGTTAGAGGCGGAGCCAATGACGTCATCATCATCAGTTATGTTAGAAAAGACATCTGATTACCAGAGTTGGGCTTTTCTGGTGAAAATGTTCACTTACTAAGAAAATTACCATCAGAGGAAGAGCATATAGTGAGTTACAGGCAGTGATCCAATCGCCCAACAGCCACTCAAAACATGACCAATGGAAACATGACCAATGAAAACATGACCAATGAAAACATGACCAATGGAAACATGACCAATGAAAACATGACCAATGGAAACATGACCAATGAAAACATGACCAATGAAAACATGACCAATGAAAACATGACCAATGAAAACATGACCAATGGAAACATGACCAATGAAAACATGACCAATGAAAACATGACCAATGGAAACATGACCAATGGAAACATGACCAATGAAAACATGACCAATGGAAACATGACCAATGAAAACATGACCAATGAAAACATTACGTCTCCTTGGACAATATGACCATGACTGGCGTCTCCATCCATCCATCCATCCATCCATCCATCCATCCATCCATCCATCCATCCATCCATCCATCCATCCATCCATCCATCCATCCATCCATCCATCCATCCATCCATCCATCCATCCATCCATCCATCCATCCATCAGCCATTTAGTTATTAATCTATTCAACATCCATCCATTCATTCATCCAACTCTCCAGGCATCCATTTGTCTATCAATACTATTTATCAGCCTGTCATCCTTCCATCCATCCATTGGTTCATCATCATCATCATCATCATCATCATCATCATCATCATCATCTATCTGTTCTCTATTGATCTGTTCATCATCCATCTCAGATTCTGTATTTGACTCCTGAGTGGAATTTGTTTCTTCATTTTACTTTAGAAATGGACTTGAATCCAGTCTGTGATCAGAACATGATGAGAGAAACACACATTTCATATTCACTGTGTTTTGCAGTTTCTGTCCAGGAAAACCTGAACTGGACGGTTCTGGATGTTCAGAAAAATAAATCCTGACCATGTTTGTCCTGCTACTTTTCCTTTATGTTCAGTCATTTTCACACACAAAAGAAAACTCATATTTTGGCATTTTGAAAGCTTTTTCATATTTTCCTGTGGGATATTTATACATTCTGTGATTGTTGTCCTGTCTTCCTTTGTCCTGAGAGACGGTCCAATTCTCTCTGCCAGAAGCTTGTCATTGTTCAGCATGTTGTTGTGGCTGATTGGTTGAGTGTCAACAGTGAAGCTGAACCCAGAGAGACCGGCTGGAAGTTAGAGGAGCACAATGGACGATTCAGAGGGAGAATGAGACCCTGACTGAGCCAAACACAAGGAGGCCAAACACTGTTCATATCACAAATCCTGCTGAAGGGTCCAAACGTTTGAGAGGGGAAAAAATAGATCACGGAGCCACCTCAAAAACAAGTGGTTTTAAAAAAAGCTAGAGATGAAAACGCTTCCTGATCATTTCTATGTGCAATGTGCACAGATGGACACTAGGTGGTGCTACAGTACCTTCATCCCCTGAAGGAAAAAAGTGCCCTTTGAAAATACCTTCATAAAGGTTTATCATTTGTGCCCCAATAAACCATTTCTGGATTTAAGACACACAAAAAAAGAATCTGAAATTTGTAGAGGAAATAAAACAAAGTACAAAATTGTAAAAAAAAAAGTTAAAGTGTAAAATGAAGCACTGAGATCATATTTAAACTCTTTAAACTCGTATCTCTGAAGGAGTTATGGCTGCAACTAAAACTCTGACAAATTCAGCTACAACTCAATCCAAGATGGAGGAATTGAAGGAATCTACACCTGTTTGCACAAACAAGAAGCTTAACTTTGGTTCCTCAAGTTCACAGCATAAATTTATTACTAAATCTGAATTGAATTTTCAGTTGTAAAATGCACTGAGGTGACATTTATTTTGAATTGGCCTTAAATAAATAAACTGCAATGAACTAACTTGCATGTATTTTTGACTTGTCAGGTTATAAAACCTCCTCCACTGAATTCATTGAGGTTAAACTTTTATTTTTAGCCTTCATGTAGGTTGTGTCTCTTCGCCAGCCTTACTGAAGCAGATGAACACATCAGAACCCAATTTAAAAGGTTAAATATGTGATTATATGAGCAAGCACTTCCTTTGAACCAAATGAAATTGGACAAACTCAATTTATTTGAAATCTTGATAACAGCAGGTCCACCGCTGTCACAGCCTACACATTTAAACATCTGAACTGATCATGTCCAGTGTTTTACTGTGCTGATAAATGATCAGATGTTCCCTTTAATTCAGACACAGGTCCGAATTTCTGAAGATGGTGGGAGGAAGATGAAGTTTGAAAGCAGCACTGAAATGTCTGCAGAGCCTTAATTAGGAAGAAACATAAAAAGTCTGCAGCCGTTTTGATGGGAGGCTGTGAGAAATCTCTGAACGGTTAGCTGGAACAAAAACAACCAAAGATCCAAACAATAGAGACATTTTGATACCACAGGCGAAGAAAACTACAGCCTCTGTGGTGCTTTTGTTATTTTAATTTCATTTAAATTCATTTTGATGCAACTTTCAACTGTTTTTCTGATCTTATACACATGTTGGAGACAGATATGGTGTAAATAAAGATGAATAAAGCGCCACCTCCTTAACTCTGTGCTGCATTAAATATATAATTAAGGTTCAATCATTGTGAAGTACACTGTAAATTGCAACATTGTATTTATTTGAAAATAAATAGAATAAATATAACTTGATTTTGGTTGAAGTTAAACAAAGTCCAGCAAATTTAAAGAAGATTTAAACATTTATTCTACGCTCTTTAAATAAGTTGAAGGCCTTAGCTCAGTTTAGTTTATATGACCTGGAGATCGGCCAGGAACGTATCCCACAATTCATTGCTCCACCAGCAGATGCAATAACTAAACTACAATTTTTGTCAAAAAATAATTGTTTTAAGACATTTAAGGGTCAAAGAAAGAATGAGCTTCTTTCAGAGATGTGCAGCCCTTATTGGCTATTTTCTATTTTGCAGTGTTGTGTCAAATTTCTAAAGCATAGCATTATATAAGTTCTTTTTCTTGTTATTTTTCAAATCAGTAACTTTGTTATTTCTGAAGAAAATTTCAGAAAAGAATATAAAACAAGTTATAATAGGTTTTCTTTAAATGCAGACTCAATTAGTAAGAAACTACATTTCCCTCATTATTTACTACAATCTAATGCAGATTATTATAGATTATTAAAACAGTTCTGCTCCATCACCCTGTGAGTGTCTGACAGCATGAAATGAACAACTTATCAATTTGCTGCATGACTTAAAGCAAATGGTTTTATATACTGATGCAGAAACCAAACTCCACATCTCACTCAACGGTCGTGCATATTGACCTCTGAACGATCCGGCCTCCTGCCACTAACCGGTGCTAATTAACAGCCAAGCCTGCAGGCCTTGTCGATTTGAGGCCACTAATGGTCCAGACGATGCTGCAGCTTCCTGTCAGTATCACAGGCACGATCCGTCTGAGATTGGTGGGAATTTAAAAACAGAGTAAACCCAAAGGGAAGGGGCGCTACCTTCTCCTGGCGCGTGTCCAGCCCACACACGCTGCTGATGTTCGGGAAAACCTCCGACCAGCCGGCCGCTGTGCAGTTCCTGCTGATGTTACCTGGGCAGAAAAGATGGAAACAAATCACAACGAGTCCCCCAAAAATATTTCTACTAGCAGGAAAGACGATCTGGCTGCACAACTGCTTCAATGTAGAAAGAACGGGAAACTGAAGTGGTGCCTTCAGTGTGCAAAGGAAAGTGAGAGGTAAACATAATCTGCACTAAAAAACACAAAATCTGACCAAGTCTAGTTTCTAGTGTAAATATGCTTTAACACTTCAAATGAGAGAAAATTGTATTTATTCAGAAGTAACTTTATAGAAAAATAAAAAAGTTTATTTTAAGTCAATAATTTCTTCATATTGAAGTTTTAGTTCCACTAGCAGATTAATTCATTTATTAGATGGAAAAATGTCTTTATATAAGTAAAATAAACTGTCAGTGGAACCAGTACTTTATTATCAATCTTAAAACAAACTCCTATAACTTGCTGAAAAGTTTTAAGTTTTGTCTAAATTCAAGTGTATAGAAACTGGACAGAAATGCTTTGTTTGTTTTTGCAGTGTTGAGTTTATTATCTGACATCTTGACCCCCCGTCCCCAAAATCCTACGAATCATGAATGCTAGTGTTAGTTAGCATGACGTTTAAACGTTTGTGTACTGTTGAGTTTTTCTCTGCCATTCAAACCTTTAGCAGCGCGTTCATACAAGTCATTGACAGCGCTAAGCCCCTCCTCCTGCCTTTGACTGCATTTCTTCAGACGTCAATAGCAGCTCGGGGAAGATATGGAGGAGATGAATCTTTTCACAGATTATCTGTCTCATATGACACGGTGACGTAAAAAAACATTTTTTTTATAAAATTTTGGCAATTTTATGGTCAACTAAAAAAAAACTTCTAGGGTATCATTGTGACAAAATGTTGCAGAAAGCTCAAGATCAGCTTAAGATCAAATACCAAGAATGTAAATTTGTTATAATCCAGTTAGATATTAATGGTCATTGCGTTGAAGCTCAATGTACTGCGACTTTAATCTGGTGTGAATCAGGTCAGTGGAACGTTTAGTGATAAGAAGATTCAACATTTCCACCAAAAGTCTGGATTTTCTCTCCCAGTCTCTCACTAAAAACATGTTTTGTGAGATTTTTATGCAGCAGCATCACAGCAAACGGGAATCTGAGAAACTACAGGATAAAGAAATCCGACGATGACCTGGGGGCATGTAAAGCTTAGAAAAGAAACATTCTTTAACACTTTAATACTGCCAGAACAACTTCCCTGAGGCCAAGTATAAAGCACAGCGAATGTCTCAAGTTGTGGAAAATTACCGGTAACCATCCCGTCTTGTTGCTGCAGCAGATAAGCAGCTTAATTGCGTTTGTAAATAAGTGCCATGTTCAGTAAACTGTGAAGTGCTGAGGGACATTTTCACTGCCAAAATCAGTGCGGTGCACCGCGAGTTCAGCTCCCTTTAGAGATGCCCAGAATGCACTGCAAGAAGCTCAAAGCATCACTGGCTTGCCGAGTGGAAGCAAACACACGTCTGCCCTTACTGTGCCCCTAACAAACACTCTGCACCGTTATCCTGCAGGCTAAACCCAGCCCAAGCTCCCAGATTATGTCCGTGAGAGAAACGCTTGCAGAATATTGCAGTTCTCAGGAACCTCAGGGCAGGAGCAGGTCAGGAGTGATTAAAAAAAGTTTGGTTTGAAGTTCGGATGAATAGAGCAGGGAAATATAGAAAGATGCAAGGCAAAAGCTAAATTCTTGAATAAAAATTACCTACAAAATACAACACAGAATGAAAAAGGTCTGTAACTCCAGGGAGCCTCCTTTAGATATTAAGTGTTATTAAATGTTAGTGCAAGCATCAAACATTTCAATAAAGTAAAAACGCTGTGACTTTGACGGGGAGGAAATGTCCCACAGAGAGAAGTGTCGGTACGCCGCCGGGCGCTTAATAACGTTCAGTCATCAATTTGGAAATCGGAGCAGAAACCCAAACTGTCGTGCGGTCACCGGCAGGGAAATGTGCTGTGGAGTTAGGAGGGAACCCAGGAGCCGCAGAGTCACTCAGACGAGACGATAAGTGAGGGTGAATCTCGGGACATGAAGGACAGAACGTCTGCTGAACGAAAACCGTCTTCTGACTCGCTGTCTGCATTTAGAAATGCTCTAAACCAGATGCATTCATTAAATAAAAAGTCTCTGGAGGATTGCAGCAATCTAGACACAATTGCATCATGTTTTAAAGATGATACAAAATGTACTTTTTTGTTTTTATTTAATGTTTTTTTGCGCTCTTAGAATGTTATGTTACTTTGACAACTTACTTTTTCAGAAATGTATCACCATGTGAAACACACAGATGTTTGAAAGCCTTTATGTTTGTTAATTATGTCTTGTTTTTTTAAAAAGCCAGACATTTGAAATTAGGATATTTCATCATATCAATAAAAAAACATTTTAAAACCAGAAATGTGGGTTTAATGACATGTATGTTCAACACCTGCTTAAAGATTATTTCCAAAAGACAAAATAAAAGTAGAAAAAGGATCTATTATTTTTTTCACTAGTTAACGATTTGTTAAATTATTGCTCACCATTTCTGCTGAATAATAACTTGAGGGCTCGAGGACAGGGGATGGTGACTGTCTCTCCAAATTCAGCTCGGTCCCAACAGGCAATTTTGTCCCAGGCTCCTCTGCATCCCGACTCTGTCCAAAACAAACAGAACCCTTATGTAAAATATTCAACTCAACACAGTTTATTAACAGGAGCTGAATTGAAACACTATTTGCAAACCGTTTTCTTCCAGGTGTTGCAAACAGATGCAAAATTATTAAATTCTTCATCTTTGAAAAGAAATAGTAGAGCCTCCTGCACAACCAACAAGAATGGAGCAAGTGGTTTCTTTTTCAGTAGCCATTGCACAGCTCATACAGTGATAAAACCAGCTGACCAAATGTGCTGGAACTTCTTCTTGCTAGTTAGCAGTGTAGTGTGAATTTAAAGATATTTTCCAGACACCAAAAAATGTAAAACTTATTTGCTTAGAAGAAGATGAGACCCAAATGTAAGTACAAACATTTGCAAAATGTGAATTTTGCATAAAAGATTCCCAGTAATCGCTTCTAGTTAACACTGTATACTGCATTATGCAAAATTTGTCTCAAAAATTTCCACACAAGTGGAGAATCGGCTCAAATGGGCCAAAAATTGCACATTGTACGCCAAAACAAACAGACTGCAAGATGCTAAAATGAGTCTAAAAACCAAAATAAACAAATGAAAAAGGGAAACACAGTCATGCCTGAAGAATTAAAAAATAAGAAAAAGATTGCACAATTTTTATTTGTTGAAGAAAAGGTGAAACCATCTGTAAGACAAAATGAAAACTGGAGCGGAAGTGGACGACACAACATGACAAAGACCCAAATCATTCCAGTAAATCCAAAAACAACCGACTGAAAATCAACAAATAGAAAGATCTGGGAGCTCTGGCTAGTAGAAAGGTTTCAGTTTTTTAAGACCAACTTTTTCTGAAAAGTGTTTAGATAATTTTGTTTTATGCATTAAAACAACAACAATGTTGTTGAGAAAACTTTATCCATTTTTCTCTGGATAACATTTTCAGTAGCCATCTTTTTTAAGATGGCTACTTTTTAAAAATCTTTTTTAGAGATAAAATAAATGGACGTTTGCACATTTCTACATAAAAACTGAATAATTAAAAAGTGGCCCTATTTTTTTAACTCGACACTAAGACCAAAGAAGAAAATGTCTTTGTTCGCATTTGTCTGTGGATCTTTTTCAAGCTGACTAGTTCGAACAGAGAGAAACTTGACCCTGAGTAAACATGAGGGTAGCACCGACCCTGCAGAAAGACAACAAATAAACTCTGGACAGAAATAGCTCCTCCAGCTCTCAGTGTGAGTCCTAATGGGTGCAACGCTGCTGATGGCAAACAGTCAACTGGGCTTTTCACTGACAGATGAGCGGAGACAGAATGTGTCTCTGCTCTGCTCCACAACATCTCTGATAAAGATCCTTTGCAAAGAGCCGTAAAAATGCTACAAAACAAGCCCAAAATAGAGACAGAAGCAAAGTTGCAGCCCAAACGGGATGTGACATTTTCATGTTGCTCAGCTGAAGATCATATCTAAAATCCAAAGCATTGCTGTTTTGTCAGAAAATATTAAAGACACTGCCAGATCCTGTGCAGAGTACGGAGGTCAAAATGTGTAGCGTTGAAATCTAAACTAGTTCAGCAGATCTTTCCAGAGACATTTCTTTACAGCAAAACCTCTCAATTGTTTTCATTTAAGCTCAAGACCAAAATATGTTTATAAAAATCTTTCTGCTGATTTTTCTCCAAGTCTGATCAATCAACACATTTATCTGCTGCGATGATCCAAGAACTGCTTCTTCTACTCTGGTGATATATTTCCAGGCTTTATTGCCAGAAGGTCCGAATGTGTTTTCAGTGAAATATCAACTCCTGTCACATCCACAAAGTGTATCATTTATGATCTGCTCCTTTGCATAATATATTGTATTTATATTAGAAACAATCTGTCAATGCAGAGGATGTAGGTTTTCCTGGAGTCGCTGTCTGCATTTAAATTATCCTTAAAATTGTGCAAACTGGAATTACAAAAATTAATTCTCCTAATGGAAACATTTTGTGCTAGAAAAAATGTGGTTTTTCAGCCATATCAGAATTACTATGTTTTGCAACATAAGTGGAATATTGACAAAGTTTTCCTGATATTTGTAATCGAAACAAATGTTACATTATAATCTCAAGCAGAAGGTTCAAGTTCTTGAACAGAAAAAGGTTAAATAATTGATAGCCATATGAATCAGGAAGCTGAGTCACCTACTAACTGTGTCAGCCAAGTCGAGCATTCGGCATGCTGAGTTGGGTGAATCTTCATCAGATTATGGATTAAATAATGTTACAATGGGGTTACTGATGCAACATTTACATATTAGCACTTTCTATTAACATAATTTATGTTTTGGTGTTCAAAAGAAAATTAGTGCCTTAACTGAAGATGTGATTTTTATGTGTTTGATTTCACATGAAAATTACACACTATTGCAAAGACCGAGTGCAAGAAAACTTTTTTTTTACTATTTCATAAATTTAAACACAAGTATTTATGGCAAAAAGAAAGAAAATCCAACAGCTGAGATTAAAACCATGAGTGAGGCAAAGTCATTGCACTGACTTTATTTAATTTCGCAAAAATATTTATATCTGAGCCTTAAAAGTAGCTAAAGGAGAAGTTGCAACCTGGGAACTCACTCAACTTCTGATCTGAATGTTTCGGTGCTAGGAAAGGGTCAAAATGGCTGAAACTGGAAGAGTTTGAACCTCTGTGCTTGTTTGTCTAAACCTGAACAAAAACACAAAACTATTTGAGGTCACATTTCATTTCAGAGTTATTTACAGATTCAAGTTTTGATCCAGTCCAATTTGAAATAAGTCCATTTTCTGTATGTACTTTTATTTATTCTGAGAACATGACCGGCACGTCCATCTTCTGTTCTTTAACAAAGAAAACTTTAGTTGTACACTTTAAATGAAAAGATCAATTTAGGTGAAATAATATATTTATACATTTTCATTTAAGCTCACCAATCAAGCTGTAAACTCTGGTTTTTGTTGAAACTTTTTAACCAGCATTTAACTCCTTCCTTTTACACATTTTCAAATATTTACAGTAAGTTTATGTCTTTTCTCCTCTCTCTGTTTTCCCCATTCTGAATTTTCTCTCTGGCTGATTGGCTCTTATTTTGCTGTACAGATATTCCTCTATTCCTCCAGAGGTTTTAAGACACAGGGCTCATTTGTTCCAGCCTACCACTTCTGACCACACAACAGCTCCCTGCGGACATCTAATGCAGCAGCAGCAGCAGCAGCAGCAGCAGCAGCAGCAGCAGCAGCAGCAGCAGCAGCAGCAGCAGCAGCAGCAGCAGCAGCAGGCTATTCTCTCTGAGGCTGCAACAAATATAAATGTTTCATTAAGTGGAAAAAAAACAACTAAATTTAGATTCCATACTCTCCCAGAGTTTTTATAGCAGTGGATAAATGGGTAGAAAGAATGTGAAAGTAGAAGTGGAGAAGTGGAGGGTAAGAGAGGACAAAAGAGGGAGAGAGAGGAAAGAGTGTGAGCGTACTCGTCCCGGGGGCAAAACAGCTCCAACACCAATCCAAAATCATCGGTGCATGAAAAAAAAAACTCAGACTAAGTGATCCATCCTTTCAGACACACATCAGGGGCAAGACCCAAGGTTTTAAGGAACAACTCTTAAAAAAGCCAAATGTAAGAAGAAGTCACTTTAACAAGCTGAATCATACAACTGTACTCCCTAAACTTCCTTTAAATATGGATTTTTGCTGCAGGCAAACTTTGATCTATTTTTACCGCTAAGTCCAAGTGCTTCCGACATGTTGGTGAGGTGTGTGTCAATGAGAAACACTCCTCACACAGCAGAGTTAGCTGTACCTCCATCTGATAAAACTACCAGACAGGACGGGATGAAGCTCAGGAGCCACATCTTCCAGAGAAACCGAGAATCTAATCAGCTGCATCTATAGAAAATTCTTTCCTGCTCAATCTTTCTGAATCGTTTCCAAAATGTTTTCAAAATGTTATTTTTTCTACTTTGCAACTCTGGCTGCAGACATGCAAGGTCCAGAAGCAGGAGTTAATAAACAGCATTCACTGTGAAGAGGTGTGTCTGACTGCTATTCTTCAGATCTACTAATGTGGATTTTTCGCACACATCTTGGAACTAATGATCAATGCAAAACCACCCACCAAGAAGCATTTCATCTTTATTGCAAATGCCACCTTTTTTTTGCAAAACAGCAAAAAGAAACCCATCTCCATCACAGGGTTCTGTTCCGATAGAAACATAACAAGCGTTGCCATCATCCAAATTTGGGCAAACGTAGAGGAAATATCATGCATCCCTAATCCAGTTTAGTTCAGGTATGATTTGCTTGTAATCCATTTTTAGTCGATTAAATTGTTCAAAGAAGACCTGATCTGAACTTTTAGTTTGTTTATGTGTTCTGAATCTAGCAGGAAAGATAGAAAACCACCAGATTCAACAACATCTGAAAGAAAAAGCTCTAAATTTAAGACCAGATATTTTAAAGCAGCTTTGATGTTATTCCATGCAGATGCTCTGCTTGCACTGCTGAAGGAAACTCACTACAACATGTTGAGCATGTGCAAAGTCTGTAGCTCATTAACAAAGTGACTGATGTTTATAAAAGATGCTAACCTTTATCGTCGCCAGCAGCCTCCTCTTCCTGCAGCTTCCTCACACAGTCCAGCCGATCTTTTTCCACCTCCAGCAAGAAGTTACATGTTGGATTTCGGGCGACAACCTGAGTGGAATAAAAGAAGGATTCAGTAAATCAGCTCAAGCTGCCAAATCTCAAGTTTTACCTCAAAATAAAGCTGTGGATTTTATCAAGAGAAAGTGAGGATATCTGAAGAAGAACAAACATAACGACTGAGACCAGAAAAGACTGAAATAAAGTTTATTTATTTGTGTTATTTATTTGCATAGCACATTTCTGCAACAAGGGAGATCAAAGTTCTTTACATCATACAGTCATCAATTGTGAAATAAGCAGTAAACTTTACATTTTACCAAATGCCATCATCAAAATCTTCAATGCACATCAGCCCATTTTGGTCAAAAGCAACAAACCAGGTGCTCAATAAATAAAGTTTTATTAATTTTAGATTGATAAATCACACAAGTATAGAAAAAACACATTTGCAGTAAAGTAGAAACAATTTAAACCCAAAAAAGAGAGATTTATACATACTTCCAAAGAATAAGCTTCATCTTTTCTGTTTATCCTTTTGATTGTTTTAAACCACAGATTAGGCATAAATTATTTAGATGTAGAAAATATTAAACAATATTCTAGAAGCATCCAAAAATGGTAAATATGCCATCATTTTGTAAAACGTCCCGTTGTGATTCCAGCTGCACTCCAAACTCATGTAAAGGACACAGGTTTCCTGCAGGAGGAAATCTTCTTAAGTTTCTGGCAATGATAGGAGAAACAACCTGTAAGATTTAATCGCTCTCAGCTGGATTAATCCTTCTGGAAAAGGATTTATGTTTAAGCTCTCCAATCCCTGCAGCCTTTCCTTGAAGAGGAGGGCTACTGTCTCTTCTCATTAGTTGCTTGAAATGATCCAGAGTTAATCTGCTGACCAGATTTATTTACTGACCAAACTGGTCAGATTTGTGGACGTTGCGTTTAATTTGATATAAAAACTTCAAACAACCACTTGACCCTTAAAAAGTAGTTTTGTAAAATGGGTTCAAAGGTCAGTTTTGAGGGTTTCAAATTTGGGTTTATGTTGCATTTATTGATTAATAAGTTTAAATAAATTTATAAATGATGGAGAAAGTTTTGAGGATTTTTTTCAGACTTGCAGTAGCTGCACATCTTGAATGTTTTCTATGTTTTAACATGCTACGCCTTTAAAAGTTTAATCCCCATTATCACACATTGTGTAATAATTTAACATCTCCTTTATTTTAACACTCCTAAATAATATCCAGAACAACCAATTACTCTTTGTGATCACCTAATTAGTACTTAGAGTCCATCTGTGTGAAATTGAATCTGAGTATAAATCCAGATGTTCAGTGAAGGCCTCAGAGCTTCATTACAGAAGCAACATCGTTAACCTCCTCTTGTCTAATAAATGTTTTTATTTCTCTCTCAACTGAAATCAGAGAGTGAGAGAAATCTGTCGGCTGGAAACTTTGTTTACTGTCAAATTAAAATCATGAAGGGCAAGACAACCTATTTGCCTTTTAATAACCAAAGCTTGGTCTTATTTTTTATTATCATTTGACCATTTACTAAAAAGAAGTAAATGTATTTAATTACGTTATTGAACTTTGCTAAATGTTAGAGGTGTTCTCAAAGAGCGAGAGAGAAGGATAAAACTAAACAAATTCAGTTTGTTGTTACCAAAAGTAGCCAAAAAGGTATGAGGGCCACAACGTGTGACTTTATTACTAGAATAAAGTCATAAAATTACAACTTTATTCTGGTAATAAAGCATCCATTGAGCATCCAGCCAACATCCAGCCGCATCCATTCAGCATTCATTCAGCATCCAGTTAGCTTCCAATCAGCATCCAGCCAGCTTCCAATCAGCATCCAGCCAGCATCCAGTTAGCAACCAATCAGCATCCAGTCAGCTTTCCTTCAACATGTACATGTGGCAGCATCTGTTTGCACGAGATGGACGAACAGATTCTGATTCATCTTTTGAAAGATGAATCATCCAGCTTTCTCTCAAAGGTCCAGATCAGCCTCACATCGAACCAGAGCAGCTGAGCTGAAGGCGACTGAATGAGAAGATGACTGAAGCTAGATGATTAAAAGCTCCAAGTTACTCTTGATGCTGACAAACTGCCGTTCTGCTTTGTGTGGATGAAAAGTTGCATCCTTCTTCAGTTCAGTGCTCTCTGAGTCTTTCAGAGTTTGGCACTGACCAATGTTTTTCTGACCACCTGTCTGTTTGATCGTAACACTTTTATAGTTGGGCACTTCAATCTAGGACGGGTCTGCATCTTGTTTCACCTGGAAGAAAAGTTTCAGGATAAGTATTTTAGTTTCACAACATAATTTTTAGATTCAAAATTTCTGACTTTAAACTTAGAATTCTGACTTGTTTTTTTTTTTTTTTCAGAATCTGACTTTTCAATGTAATTGAACAAAAGAAATTATAATAATGACGTGAAGGCTTATGCAAAGTCCTGAAATTTGTGATGGAAAAAGATAAATGCTTTCATGGCAGTAGAACCTGATGACTTTATTTCTGAAGTCAGGTGCAGCTGTGTTCAGAGAAGCAGGACAAATTCAACAGATGTTCAGGATGTTGACGTCTTTATCTAACTTAACTTACCAACGTAAGGGAATATTACTGCTGAGCTGAACTTTTCTGCTGATATTCCTGCTGCGGCTCTCCGCTGTGACTTGCCTGCCCTGGATTTCTGAAAGGTCATCTGTCAATCAAACATGTAGGCAGCGTATCTTCTGCTTGTTTTGATTATAATGGACCTTTATTGTGCTGCTGCCCATCTGTTTCCTCACTAAACAGCAGATGAAGCAGAAGCTGCAAAGCACAACCAGACACACATTTCCAGCTGTGGATTGGCTCCTGGGAAACAAGCTGGATGAAAAGCAGACGGAATCAGAAGTTTGTGACAGAAGCCAAAAATCTGCTCTTCATTTAAAGGTGAGAGCAGAAGAAGACGACGCGGCTTGGATCTGATTCACTCAGAGGAAATCTGTTCAAGTCATTTGGCGTTTAGTGGCGTCTCCTGCCGACATGTCTCCCTCTCTCTCTTTCTCCTTTCAACTTTCTCTCATCTCAATATACTCTGCCCTGTTTTCAGATTTCCCTCGTTGAAGAGGGAAGCTTCTCCGGCTCCTCATTCCGACACCTGTGAGGAGACTGCATCGCTTCGGAGCAAAGTGTTTGTCACAGAATGCTTTTTTTGGCCAGGGACGACTCAGGAGGTGAAAAATACATCTTAATCTCAAAGGATGGATTCTCCAGACACAGTTTCTAAAAACATATAGTGAGCTTTATGCTGATAGAGCCACAAATATATGAACAAATGGACAAAAATCTATTAATATTTGGAGGTGATTCTAGTTTGTAAGTAATAACTGAGGGTACCAGAGGTTTACGGTGCTGTTATCAATTGATTTCTGATCTAGCTTTCATTGAAAATATTTTAATGTACTTTAAATAAGATAAATCTAGCTTACACATAATTTTTCAGCAAAATAAAAGAGCCTATTTTTAAGTCAATAACCCTTAATATGAATGGAAACATGCTGGTTCCAAAGACAGATTATAAGTGAAATAATCTTACAGTAGAACCAGTACTTTTTTTAAATCAGTAATGAGGGATTATTTACTTTAAACAAGCTCCTATGTCTTGCTCAAACATTATTTCTAAGCCAGTTTTGTCTTTAACTGAACCAAAGATTCTTGGTAAAGTTTTATGTTTGTGGTGAAGCCTTCCAACAAAGATCCTCTCTGAAAGAGAGCACACACTCCCACAAAAAGCACACATCAGAATCTTGACAATATGTCTGATTTGAATTGATTCCATTTAACTTAGTTAATTAAAATCGAAAAGGTTTGCTAAAGATAAACAATTATCAAATGTTAGATAATAATCTCATTACATTTATCTTTTCTTTTTGTATTTTAGATGTGTTTACTTACTTTAACCCTTTGTTCAATATTTACAGTAAATGTTATTTACTTTGGTTTCAGCTGCCAAACGGTGAACTGGATCAGGACACAGTTTATTTTCAAAAGGTTTGAGCTTTAAAATCTTTTGGACTGTATAAAAATAAGGAGCTTTTCAACAAATCAGTATTTTAATTTGAATGTTCAATAATAAAGTGGTTTTTTGCAACTTAACACCTGAAAATAGTTCAAATATTCTGTCAAAAAAGCAGAAAAACTCATTTACAATACAGAATATTTAGGAATAAATTAATCTACATCCCAAATTTTCCCCTACCAGCTTTACAAATGTTTTTTTTTCTTCTACTGCTTCAATCAACATTGATGCGCAACAATTCCTGGCATCCATCACACAAGTGCTGTTGGGTAAAAACTGGCAGAGCTCCTGTTGAACTGAAGAAGGGATTGCAGCAGAGCAACAAACAGGTCCAGGCAACAAAAGAAGAAGAAGAAGAAGAAGCGGGTCTGTAAAGCCTCCAAGGCGACATTCAGTGCATAAACCTTCAGGGTGAGTTACTGACTAATTACAAAACAAATGAAGTCTGAAGGTGGACCAAGAAGTAGCAACAGATGCACACCAGACTCCTGCTGGTTTCATCTTATTAAAGGAGCAGTCCCCAACTTTCTTCTAGAAAACCAAATAAAATGATCATCAAAAATCTTCTAAAGCCAAATTTCTTTCACTGGAAATTAATGAATATCAAAAAGCTGCAAGTTCAAATTGGTTTTAGTTCTACCAGCAGAAAAACTACAAAGGGGAATGAAAACAATCCTTCATGTTGTCAGGTTTTAATAAGCACTGAAAGCAGAAGTTAATGTCTGTTGTTATACCCAGAATGGCAGAAGGTTGATGATGTTCATCCAATCAAATGAACAACAAGTTGAGTTGGGAGGAATTTATTTCTGATACTTTCAAATTTACAGGCTGTGGTTTTTCTTCCATTGGAATATTAGAGCATCCTAAATGATGTGGTTATTCTTTTCATTGCTCTGCAGGACAAAATAAAGCAATTAAACAATGAATAATAAAAAGGGAAGATTTATGATGACTCTGGACAAGTAAATGTGGAGCAGCTTAACGACTTCATATTCTGATCAGGAGAAAGTGAAGTTTTTCTTCTCATATTAGTTCACTGGAGTATAATCTAAAGAAATCTGAAAAAACGCTTCTAATCGCATTAATAATAATGTTGAAATAATGTTTGCCACTCACGCTGATGCGTAGCGTAGCTTTTCGACTTAAACAAACCTTTTCAAATAGACATGAAAAATGTTAGTCTCTTGTATTTAAGCATTTTGAAATCAAATCCAGCTTTTAAGATGCTTTTTCTGGGTAAAAAAAAAAAGGTCAATTCTAACCAAATTTAAAAGGCATGAAAAACATTTCAATTTTTGCCACTATTTTAAAATATGTCTGGTTTTTGTTTTTTCTTTTCAAAAAAAGTGTTAGTGTTTTGTGATGTAAGGAGGGATCCAGAAAGTAAGAAGTAGGTTCAAGGCTTCACATTATCAGAGGAAACGCAACACTTGTTCCTATGGTGATGAAAAAGTTGCTCCATTAACTCCAACGAAAAGCCAACTTTGATCCTCTGTCTTCGAGGGATCACTAACAATCTCTCTCTTGTTTTTGTGAAGTGAATAAATCCTTCTTTTCATCCTGACTAAAACGCTATCCAAACAGCCTCAAGAGGCAGCGCTCCATACGACACGAATAAAAAAACTATTGTGTTTGAAGCCCTGAAGCAAGTCGACAGTTTTTATCAGCTGCGCTGTTTGAAGCCTGTTAGGAGGCAGAGCTCAGTGTTCCTGATTGCTCAGATAGTCCAGAGTCCCTTCGTCTCACAGCAGCCACAGGCACTGATGATTCAGATATGTTTGGTAGAGTTTAGATTAATAAGAAGTCAGTAAGAAGTCATTATCCTTCTCAGTGTGCAGCAGCCACTCTACACTGCAAAAACACAAAATATTACCAAGTACCTTTGTCTGGTTTCTGGTGCAATTATCTCAGTGAACTTGAAATAAGTAACTTTTTAGCAGGATATAGAAGATTGTTTTAAGTAAGTGAAATAATCTGCCGTTAAGTTTTTAGCAACATCAATTATTTACTGAAAACAAGCTCCTGTATCTCAGTGAAAGGTTACGTGTAAGTTAGCTTTGTCTCATTTGAAGTGCACTAAGATATTTGGACAAAAATCAAGAGAAAAATACTCTGTGTTTTTGCAGTGTGGGTCAAAGGTCATTGGTAGGGAAGACTGCTGCTCATTCGTTCCTCCAGCTGGTCCTTTCCGGAAACGGGCCAGAGTTCCTGACCCTCAGGCCAGAGTTGCCCCACATCTAAAATGATATAAATAAGCAAACGTCCACAGAAATGACTGTTGACCTCTGATGGGGCCCTGAAGCGTGACCCCTCCCTGAGTTCACCATCTGCTGCAGGGATGCACGTTACTCAGAGAATGCAGTCATCATCTTCATCACTGCAAAATTACACTTTTCCTCTTTTTCTGTTCTTTCTTCCTCTGCACGAAATGAATTTGGTCTGCATTTTATTGAATGACCTCAGAAACAGTTTATTTTGCATCAATTTAGTTCAACATAATCCAGTTAATCTCAATATCTGTTCATTGGAATTGGAGGTGAAATAAACATGCAACCAGATACAAAAAGATGCCTTGAACTTTTCTCCTCTAATTAAGTTGCAGTGTAGTTGTCTGCATCCCTCCACCTTCTTCAATTTGACATGATATTGGTGTCAATCAACTCTATACTATACTTGTGCAGATGCAGCTACTTTAGTTTTGAAGCTATTAGTGAACATTATTTTGTTTGATTTCATATATGAGGACATCTGAAAACATTTCTTACCTTTAAAATGATGCATTGTACTTCATTTTAAAGATAAAGTGGAAGAAACAAATACATGGCTGGTCAAACGTTAGTCATAAATCTTTCCAGATTGGAGGAAAGTGGCTGGGTTGATTCAAATCTGTACCAACTCAGTTTGTTGCTGATATATTTCCACAGCAGAGGAAGAAGCTGCAGTCTTTACATCTGAACCCCTGCAGTGAATCAGCGGTGACTCAGTCCAACGAACCGCCATCCAGCCCCACTTACCCATTTACACAAGCTGCAACAGAAACACACAACTCCAACACACACCTAGGATGGGACTTACTTCATGAGAATGGACAGATTCATTTTCTGAAAAAGCTGGTTTGGATGTCCACTTTTTAAATCTTCAACCTTTAAAAGTGCTTTTCATCTTGTTTTTATTTGCTGTAAACAGGAAATTAATATGCCAAAAGCTGCAGTATGTAACTTTTATGACAAAAAAGTTTCATACTTTTTTTTGTAAGACAGACAGTCTATGAAAAAAACAGAGCTCCTGTGCAAAACATGTAAAATTAGGTTTTTGTAAACGTTACATACTGCAGGTTTTATGGAAATGATTTTATCTTCGGCTCTTTAAGCATTTTTGTGGCTTTTTCTTTGAATTATTTCCTTAAAACCTGGGATAAAATTTAGATCAAGTTTTAAATACTTGTCCTTCACATTTATATGTGATTAACAGAAACAATACAAATAAAAAATGTTTTCTCATTGTTTTCTATATAAAAAAGTACAAGCAAAATATCAACCAAGAGTAAAACCCTGGCTAATCTAGCATTCAAAGCACGCTTCCTGTGACTGTACTGGGTCAGATCTACTTCCTGCCGTCCAGAGAAGGAAACTAAAACGGCGAGGTTGCTGGAAACATGTTCACACCTGAGTCCCTGCTGTCCTCCAGCACTCTGAGGATCCAGAGAAACGCCGAGCAGCAGATCATCATCTCTTCCAGAAGAAATCCCACCTGAGTCGCGTATGTGTTTTAATTGCAACTGATTGACTGTTCTGGGACACCAGCCTTTCCTTAAAAAAATAAAAACTAAGTCACTTTCTACTCGTACTTTTAGGATAACCTCAGCATCCATGAATTGATTGGAAAAAAGCCCATATCAAATAAGTTTTTCAATTAAATTTTCCATTACACCACAGAGTTTGGCATTTGCCTCCTGTGCTCATAATGAGATCTGTTGCCATTTCTCTTGTCAGACTTAGTTCTAGAGAAATGCCAACCCGGCTGTCGCAGTTAGACTTATGTGCTATATCAAATTTAAAGGGTAATGACTTCATTTTGCAGCAGATATTCAATCTGAAACAAATACTATCTGACAGTGAAATTCAGCTCTGCATTCTGTTGTAAATGGCACTTTAATTTACCTCAGAGATACTGCAACCCTAGAAAACCACCGTAGTACAACTGTTGGCCCATTATCTGTGTTTTTCTGCATGGTGTTCACACATTCATGCATGTCTCTTTCAGTTCTCTTCTGTTTTGTGTTTATTTTGTTTATTATAGTGAGAGGGAACAGTGCAAAACATTTCAGCTTGATTTAATGAAAGGTCTTACATGACTGGAAGGTGTGTGTGACTCCTAGTTTCATTCTAAAGGCAGAAGCACAAGTCACATTAATCAACTGACTGATTCCTCTGTTAATTGCATGCATTTGATCGTATTATCCAGACAAACTGCCAGGCAGAAAGTAAAATCAATCAGAGTGACTAATTATTTGGGATGCTGCTACGTCTCCAAGCGCCGGTATGTTTGTTTCTTACAGCTGTTGCCTTCTGCTCAACTCTTTCTCTTAATAAATATAATTTTCTTATCCAGACTAAACTGTCACTAGTACAGAGATGGTATCTGCCATTCAGGATGTGCTGCAAAGAAAATGCTGACATTTCAGCAGCATCTTTACTTCATTAAGTCCTGCGTTTTCCTGTGAGGTCAACACAGATACACCTCCTTCCCACCGAGATGATGCTTCCTCATGGTTTCTCTGTTTATTTGCTTTTGTTGGATTGACATGACTGCACTGATTCAGTTTTAGCCAAAAGCTCAATAAGAAACCTTTGACTGTTTTATAATCACACAACCCAATTAACAGTAAAATCTCTGTTTCTTTCTCTTTCCATTGCTTTTAAAGGTTTGAAATTTGGCCTTTGTCTCTTTAAAACTCCCTGGTCTTTCTGAAATTCCAACTTCAGCAACTCATCAAGCATAACTCCTCTATTAACCCTCTAACGACATTTTTACCAGCTTTGCACTGAGAAGTTCGTACAAGGGGCTCAGTAGATGTTTGCTAATTTCTGCTGGCTAGTCTGAAGGAGCTGTGCAGAGGGAGGGCTGGTCTGGTAAGTAGAAACTTGGAAACAGCAGCTCTGAGGAGGAGCTGTGCCTTGAAGGAGGGGCTATGTCCAACCAGGCGCTTTGCACAGCTGGATGGTTGCGATGGAGATTAAAGGATTTCTCAAACAGACAATAAAGGTTTGCAAAAAACCTCCAGGTTTGATTTTGATGAGAGAATAACACGACAACATCATTTAAAGCTAAAAAAAAAGTTCATTTTAAGTTGTTCAGAATCAGCAAATATTAAAATCCAAACAAGTTTGCACAAACACAATATTTTTGAATTACGGTAATTAACAATTAATTTGGTTTAATTTTCAGGTCTTAGGAAAAAGAAAAATGTAAAACATTTAAATGCAGAGGGGAAAAACCTTGTTCTCCAGTGGAATGAGCCCAATTAGTTCTTCAAATTACAAATGTGACTGAATGCAGCCTTTCCTCTTGTATTAATATAAGAAATAACACTCATTTTTCTTATAAATTACTAATAAATTACAAACGTTCTTAAGTTTCTGCAGTTTTACCAACTCTGAGGACTCAGAAGCTGATTTAAAGCAGCATCAAAGCCATAATTGTGTATGCACCTCAGACATGCTGGTGATGATGAAAATAAAAACGCAGTGCAGTTAAAGAGGATTACCATAGAAACAGCTGAGGGTGACTGCCTGGATCCTATTTCTGTCACAAGATCTGATGATATGTGGTTTAAATCAGACTTTGATTGGTGGTTGAGTTCGACATGAGTAAACAATCTGTGTTAAAGGAGCAGTATTGTACATTTTCCAGGCACATAGTGCAGATTTATGGCACAATCAAGTAATTATGTTACCTTCTTCGTTCTCGAGCGGCAGATAAATTAGACTAATTACTAAAACTTTGGTAAAAAACTAAATGTGGAAGATTAAACTCAATACTCATAATGTTTTCAGTTCTTTTCAGGTTAATAAAGTCTTCGCCCAGATCCACCTTTAGACTTTTTAAATAGTCTCCTGTGACATTTTCACATAGTTTCAGTTTGCTTCAATTTAAAATCTTATTAAAAACACACATCGAGCAACAAATCCTGACATTTAAGTGGCTTTTAGAAGTGAATATTTGGCATTTTGGGCTGATTCAATGAAAAAAGAAAAAAAGAAAGAAAGAATAGGCTGATGTAGGTGTGTAAAACATCAAGCAAAAGACATTTTGTGTGTCTGACATCAGTTTTATCCATGAGGACGATTGACTCAATTTCAACCGAAAATAGGAGATGTTTTTTTGAGTGTGGATAATCTCTATTATTCCTTTTACTTTTAAATTATTATTTTAAGTTATTTTAAGAAAACGTCCAGAAAGACATACACAGCTGAAGTTAACTGGAAATTTTTAAAACTTTTGTGTTTTCTTCTGCCAATCATGCAGACAACCATTGGTTGTAAGCTGATGGAAATGTTTATTCTTTGTCTTACTCACATTAGACCCGCCACTTCTTCACCTGATGCAATCTTTTGTGTCCCATCTGTGTGCAAGATGATTAATTTTCCCTGCAGGTTTACATGCCGCTCCTTAAATTTGTAAAACTGGAGTGGAAGCATAGCTATAATACAGTATAGCTATAGTTACTGCGAGTTGAGTCGAAGTGTTTTGGGATGATTGTAGAACCCAAACCTTAACCTTTTAAGGAGCTAAAACAGGAAAGGTTTATTCGGGTTTAATGTCAGACACACAAAAAAGTTCAACATCTTCCATACGGGGTATGTAAACATGTGGTTTAAACTGAGTCTAGCAACTTCAGACTTCAGATCTCTGGATTAAGTTATGTCTAAAACCTTAGCATTCCTTCCTACTTAGTGTGAGCTTTCATCAACAGCGGGTGAATATCTTAAAGATGAGGATTATCTAGAAATATTCAAACCTCACTGTAAATCAGCTGGTCTGTTTTAAAGATCTACACAGTTGTTTAAGCTGCACAAATGAATCTATAGATCATGGGACTTTTCCTGTCTGGGGCTGATGACAAAAAACTGACACTGCAGGAACAAGAAGCCTCCGCCGTCTGAGACAGCACATCATCGGTATTAAATACTGGGGGATCCGAGCACGAAAACACGGCAACTTCTCCTTCTGACTATCAAGTTAATCACAGCGTTATGCCTGGAAAAGGCATTCTGGGATCACTGAAGAGCTCCAGCTCAACGCACTTTAATCTTCTTAAGCTACATCTTCAAACAACTCAATTTTATAAGATTCTGTAATCACAATTGTAGTGTTGAAATTGGTTTATTTTGCAAAACTGCAGTGGAGACACTTTGTTCACATCACACGAGTCACGAGACCAACAACTGGATGTTGTTCCTGGCATAAACCATGAAGAAGACAGGAAGTATTCAGAGGATGATGGTGCAGCTTGACTTTAATGATTTATCAGACGAGCAAATTTATTCACATGGTGTTTTAATTGTGGTTCTTATTTAATGGAAACACTGCGATCGTAACATTTAGTTGTTGTTTTTTTCAACAATATTGACAAAGACTTATGCACATTTGCAATGGAAATGCGACCAGCCTCAAAATTTTTTACCGTTTCCATTAATAGTGTGATTTTGGACATGGCCACAAAAGCATCTCACGCCAACGTTTTATCAAAAAATATGATTTTTTATTTTTTTCAAAATTTCAGGGTTTATTTTTGAAAAATCAAATTGCAACTATTATATAGTCAATGTAAATGCAGCTAATGTATCTGGTTAATTTATAAGATTAAGGCAGAGAAATGTAGAACAGCCAAAAGCAAAATTTAAAGCTGCTAAATTAATTTCTTTGCCCTTGAGCATGATGAAAAATTGATCCGTTTAAACTACTAAATAAACAAAATAGTAATCGAGTAAGTAAGAAGATGAACCACAGAACAGTTTGTGTCTCGGCTGCCATTTCTTTGTGTGTTTGAGGTGGCAGAGTGCTGGGATTTACACGATCAAACACTCATTTGTTTGGGGTGACGAGAACATTTTACACCCCAGCCTGCATTTAAAGTGACGAGACCGGCGGGCAGACAGAAACCACTTCCACTGTTGGTCCTGCGAGGCGGATCAGTGCTCAGAGAGGGCTGATAACGTGTGACGTTCAGAAAAAAAATAACAAAAAATACTGGGGTTACAGCTGCAGGAGGCCTCAGAAAGAACAGCCAAACAGTGTGAGACTAATTCTACAAATTAACTCAATTAATCAAGACGCAGACGCCTCTGCTGCAGCAGCAAAAAAAACAGTAGTGCCTGCAGTAAATGAAAAACATGTAGGCTTTTTTTATTTATTAGTGGCTAAATTATTAAAATATAATTTTCTCTATAAATTAGTGACTTGATTATTAATCAAAATCAGAATGAAAAGATGTCACCTTACCTCATCTCACCTTATCTCATTTACAAAGTAAAAAGAATTTTGGAATTGTGAAATGAACTAGTAAGCGATCGTCACATTGATTTGTTTATTGATTTGTTTATCCTTACTAAATATTTAAGTATCTGTTGACCCCATTTATGTTGGAATACAGCAAAAATATGCTCTCAGGACCAACTATCTATAACATGTTATTAGTTCTATCTTAAATTAATTCAAAACAGTCAACTGGGTGTACCACAGGGTGCCATATTAAGTTCTTCTGATTGTGTATCAGAAAACTAAATTGAAGCAGCTGATATTAGTAAAAAGAGTTTTTTTCAGCCACTTTGTTCTGATAAGGTGATGACTGCCTATTTTCACTACTAAACTAGATGTATTTGCAGTAATTCTGTCTTACCTTTCCACCAGTAGAACAACTTGTTACTAAGCAAATCAGCTGGATTTAAAATGATGCTGTTGCACAAAACACCTGCATAAGATTTTTATGTTATAGTACATATTTATTTTATAAAACAGACCTTTAGATGTGTTAAAATATTTTTAACAACCCAGTTAAGGTTATTAAAATGTGTTTAAAACTGAAACTTAAATTCAGTAGTATTCAAATATCTGTTAGGAAAATGTCTATTTTATTTCATTGAAATTTTTTCTGGATGAACAGAAGGATCATCATTTTCCTTTTTGCTTAAATTAGTAATATAGTGTGCATTCAATTTGAAAATAATTTTATTGCACTGCAAATAAATGTATGTACACTATTTGGTTGATGTTTTATTCCAGATCCACAAACTGGACAATCAGGACTAACATATTTATTTGAGCTCATATTTAGGAAAATCCCACATTTTTTACCAACTTCCTTGCTGTGCAAGAGTTTCGAAGATGAAGTTTATTTTCAGAAAACTCACCATGAGCGGACACATCCAGAGAAAAAAGGTGAGGAGGCTCAAACTTCTCATGATCAGTCCTCAGGTAGACAGAAACCAGTCAGATGTCCTAACAGGAGAAATTCAGGCTTTGATCACTTCATTTGAACTCCATTGCAGAGCGTTTGTTAAATCATTGTTAATTCCAGAAATGGTGCAGAAGAGAAGCGCAAAAGCACAGGTTGTGATGTTCTGTATCCACACGAGTCGCTTCCACTGAGCTGAATGAGCAGAGAGATCACTAACCCACAGCTGACTCCTGCTGTCAAGCTGGCAGTACAGGATGCTCCATTTCTCCCTCTGACTTTCAAAATAAAAACCAAAGAGACATGATTAGTTGTGATATTGCGGAATATTTATTTTAGATCTAAAAACAATACAGTAAAAACACTGATGGCTGTTTAGTTTTTATACATTTTAATAAAATATTGCAACATTGTACAGTGAAATGTTAACATAAAGAGGAAAACAGGACAAAATAAAGAGGAGGAAATTATTATACCCAGATTATGTTTTGGTCATACAGTGTTAAATACGTCATTTACGATGAGAAAACATCCTACAGGAAACTGTGATTTTTGTTTTCAAGTAGACAGTGAAATTTTTTTTACTGTTTTGCTCTAAATCTGACAAAACTCTCCTTTCATGATAACATTTAAGTCCTGTGATGAATGCATTTAATGTCAACTTACAATTTTTAATGAATTTAAAAAGAATGTAACGCTTTTAAAAGATTTTTAAAAATGTTATCTCAACATATTGCTTTGTGGGTATGTACGGTCTGGATAGTGATGAAAAGTTTCCACAACTTCCTGCAGACTTTCTTCACAACTATCAAGAAGTTTCTGAAGATCTGGACAACCTTTCAAGAATTCCCAGTTACTCCCAGTAACGTTCCAGGATTTATTTTTTTAGTAGTTTCTTTTTCAGATTGCAGAATCAGGACAGGTTGTTTTCTGCCACTAGGTCCTCTCTATTTTATTTAAATCCTCACATAAATACTGTCCTCATAACGTAGCTACAGTGGTAAAGTCAACTGAGGATCCTGCGTTTTGTAGCAGGAAAGCTCACCAAATATACTTAGAGGTCAGTTTCAGTGTGAGCTGATAAAACATGCAGTGTGATCCCAAACACTTCAAGTTGGGGTGTCTGGAATTAGAAGAGAACAGAAATATACCCTTACAGGAACATCCCCCTCCTTCTCTGTAAATACTCTCTGTGTTCATGGTTTCCATCTGGACGCAGAGTGAGGACCAAGTGGCACAGATTCACACAAAGCCAGGCCGTCGCTGGCCCCGTTGCAACGACGGCTTGAAATACGCTGGCACAGGAATGCTAACCAGCCGTCAGTTGTCTCCTGGTGTTTATGGCTTGTGTATAAAACAGATTTAAACATCGCAGCTTCTTTAACAAAACGTACCATCCAGATTGAGACAGAGGAGGAAAAATGTCACCAGGTTGTTTTTGTCTGTCTTCTCATTTTTTTTTATTATCACCATCTAATTTCTTGCTTTAATCAACAATAAAAGCTTAAAAGTACAAATAACCTGATTAAGTGACAACTAAAGATAGATCTTTTATTATAACAATGACAGTAATAAAATGGATCTTAAGAGAGGTTCTTTATAAAGTGATTATGAAGCTGTGATATTGACTGCATTTTTACCACAGCTGAGCTGGCAGAGAGATTAGGCCACAGACAGAGAGGTTTCAGTATATAAGCACTTCTCTGACATCTAGTGGAAAATTATTTCTGTTCAAGCTCTGTTGACAATGATTGCATCTGTAAAAATAGAAGACACAATCAAACAATAAACTTTAGCAAAGGCCAGCGAAGTCCGATCAGGACTTTTATTTTTAATTAGTCTCTTTTAAAAGACACATTTTTATGCATTTATGCATTATGATTAGTTAAGAGTTGATATGCTTCAATGTTATTTCCATTTTATTTTGACTATTTTCAATGTCCTTGCTTTGTTTTACATTAATGTATTTTTTTATTAGCAGAACTTTGACAAACTTGTTGCTTTTATAAATTGATTTGGATTTTGGGATTTAATTAGGGAAGCATTACTGCCAACAAATGAAAATCTTCTAAACTTTTTTATGTACAATATTTGTCTTTAAAATAACTTGTGTGCATTAGCTTTAATTTCAAATTAAAGGACACTTTGCTTTCTGGCACCCAAATGCGCTTTTAATAGATTAATTACAATTAAATGTGGAATGATGATCAAAAAACATTTATTGGAGACCATGTTAGGTCTATACCCTTACAGGAATAGGCTTTTTCTCTTTTGATTACAATTTTTTACACAGTTTAATGTAAATTAGGGGAAACTAACCTTTATTTCAGACTTAGAATTGTGTTTCTGTATGCTGTTTTTACGCCTGCCTCGCTGAACTGAACGTTCCACCATGAACGGATGAAAATGAGCCGAGTCGCTGGGATATAGTGACCGTTATTTCCCGCCACAAGATGGCGCCAGGGTCTGTTGCAGCTGGGTCTGTTTGAAGCTCCCTCCTGGTCGGTGACCTGTTTTCTCGCGATGACAGCTTCCTGCGGATTTGCTGAGACGGACGGCTCTCCTTAACAGACTGGAGGATGAACAGAGGAGGCGAGAGGGCTGTCGGAGTTTAACATGCAGAGGAAGCAGCTGCTCGATTGAATTTTCTCTGTTTTTGTTTCGGCTAGAACGAGTGCTGCTAGAGGATATAGGTAAGTGCGCTGTTTGCTCAGTTTTAGCCGTTGAGGAACAAGTTGTTTTTTTTTACTGTACGTAACACCGGTGAAGTGCCTTCATACGTGTCACTGTGTCGTCAACCGGACTCGGTTCAAAAACTGCCCCATTTAAGATGCGTCATATCAAACATCAAATATAGATGCACCAAAAGTGGTTTGTTGATAAAAAATGATTAATTGTTATATTTTATTTGATTCGGCTTTGACATACCCTAAAAAAACATTAAGTATGTAGGTTAAATCTCTGCTTTCATAACAGATTTCAGTATTCATTGCAGTGAGTCATGGCAGAGGAATGAAGTGAGAGACTTTTCAAAGCTAAAATATTAAACAAACCAAAAGAGTTGGGAATTTATTATTGAAACCGAATTTGACCGAATGGCCTGAGTAGCTTTCCTGCAAGTAATTGCACTATTAATATTCTTTTTAATACTTTTTAGATGGCATGACAGCAGGTGAAGTTGACTTTTAATGAAAACATACTGTGGAATAATTAATTAGCTAAGCACAAGATTGTTTTTATTTATTTATAGTAGCATTTGTTAAAGGATGGTACCAAGTGATATAGTTTCTTTCTGTTCAATGACAGTGAAATGCCATGCAGGATTGCAGGACTTCACAAAATATGTCTCCTTTTAAGTGCACTGAAAAGATGCAGATTTTTATATATGTATATATATAAATAAATCTGTAGATGACATCACACAAGGAATAAGAATCCAGCAGATCATCTGGTGTTTGAAAGCTGAAAGCATTTGAATTGCAAAGACTCCACCTTTTAAGATTTAGGCAGAGTCTGGACTCATTTTAGCTCCATTTGTCTGTCTCTGGTCGTTTTCCACTGAAGTAATGGGTGGAGTGGAAGATCTGCAGGAAATATCATTGAAACTTGTAAATCACCTTTGTGGGATGTACTAGCTAGTGCATTTGACTTTTATAGCTGACTGGCTCAAAGTAGTTGATGAAGTCAGCCCTGTTCTTCTTTAGAACTATATCCATGTGTGCTATTGTTGCTAAAATATTTATTTTACAAGTAAACACTATGTGGGAGACATTTAGTGAAAACATGTAACAACAAAAAAGTTACAATTGGGCATACTCAAAAGAACTGTGATCAATTTCCTTATACCTAATGTGGCGTCGCCACAGGCATGTGCAAAAGAAAGCTTGTTTTAATAACAATTTACTACAAAATAGCAAAACAGCATTTTATGGGCATCAAACTGTATTTAAAGAAAGTTTGATTTTAAAGAAAAGTCTGGATAATTGCTTCAAATGAGTTGAAGTAGTTGACAATTTTAGGATGTAGAGTTTCTAGATGGCAATTGCTGCCATAGATTTACAGCAGTGGTATTTATAAGGCTTTTTAATTTATACATAGCAAAGGTGACTTTTCACATTCCAACCTTTTATGACAGTGCTATTAATCTAAATCTCAACAAGCTATATTCATCAAGGTTTGGCATATAAAAACAATGTTTGAATTCATTGTCGCATCTGATGTTTATTTTTATTTAACCGGATTATCACCATGTAACTCTTTAGGTCAAACCTATTAAAAACACAAAAACCTGAACAGCAAATTTATGTGTTGAACATGTGAGACGGTTTGTTTCAATGCTGTGAATGTAGATAACTGGGCCATTAGCAGATCTCTGTGGAGCCTGACTGCATGCTGGACGTAAATCAGGTTTGTTTTAGGTGTGTTGGACAGAGACGCAGCGAAATGTTGAAAGATGTACAAAAGTTGTAATTGTCCCAGTCCTGCAGTTTTGCAGTTAACGTAATAATCTAAAGTGATTGTGATTGATCTATACTTTCTTTGCCATTAAATAATTTTTATCATTAATTTAAAGAAGCAATAAAACAGATAAATGTTAATTTTAAAATAAAACATTACATTTGTTTAGTATAATAACTACACTTCAGAGGGAGGAAGCTTGTTGCTTATTTTTTTGAAATCCATGCGATTATTTAATTACTTTCATCCATACTGTTTTTTTTATTTTTTTTAAATCAGTTATGAGCCACAGTGGCAAAACTTTAAACTGCTGCAGTGCAAGATGCTCAACATGTTGTTGCTGGGTAACCAAAGAGTGAGTGTCAGTTGAAGCCACCAATCGAGCTCAGCTGGCTGTAAGAGGTTGTCTTTCCTCTGCCTACATCGCCCAGGATGCTGTGCGGTTCAGTGAATTTCTTAATTATTCTCTCAGATGTTTTATCTACTGGTATTCATCTATTGCCATATCTATTATATTTGATTTACTTTCCAGCTCTACCCATCAGTAGAAAATACCTTTCCAGTTATTTTTGAAGCAGCTTAAAAAATCTTCTTGACTGTTGACAGTTGAGCTTTGTACCTGCTGCAATAACAATGTCTGGTCTCACACTTATTCCCTTGTTTACATTGTTTTAATTGTTTTCTGAGCCCTGAAATCCTCCTCTAATGTTCAAATCAAAGTCATAACCTTCTTCTTTCACTTCTAACTCCAGCCAGTTTATTTAGCGCTATGTTTAGCCTGCTGGCTGCCAGTGTTGCAGCTTTTCACCGGCCCATGCCAGCTCTGTCTGTCTGCCTCTGCGGCGTGCCAACGCGCTGTCACCACCCTATAAGAGCGCACTGTCCGAGGACGACTCCATATCCTTGTGATAATACTGTGAAAGGCACTCCTATAAGTCATTGCCAAAATTGTCTTTACAGTAAGGAAATGAGCAACAGGATGGAGGGTACAGCAGGACCAGGCACCAGGGCGAATGGGCCGGTCCCGGCGCCCAACGGGAACCAGGTACCGCCGCCGCCGAGTCCGACTCTGGCCAAGGAGGAGCTGGAAGAAGAGCAACCGTCTTCACTGACCGACGTCTCTCAAATGTGGATTAAATTTGCCAAAACATTTGCTGTCATATTCCCCATCTACGTGCTGGGATACTTTGAGTTCAGCTTCAGCTGGGTTCTGATTGGACTCGCCATCCTTTTTTACTGGAGGAAGAACCATGGCAGCAAGGACTACAGGATAAACCGGGCTTTGGCATTCCTGGATCACAAGGATACGGCCGCGAGGCAGAGTCTGCCAGCAACGGAGCTGCCACCCTGGGTGAGTCCTGATTTGATTCTATCAACGTTTTGTTGCCTTTACTTAGGAATGTGGCAACGAATCAAACGTCTTGGATCAGGGGCAGAATCTCAGGCATGATTAACAGACTCATTTTTACCTTCTTACTCCAGATTGGATGTGGTATTAAGTAGCTCTTTCAGTCTGTTAAAAATAAGACGTCCTAGTTCAATCACTGATTTGTCCAACACAAAAGAAGGATAATATCAGAAATCTGTTATTTCTTTGTGAGAAAGTCACTATTTTTTCTTGTTTTTAAAGCAAATCTGAGTCAATCTACCTCTTGATCTGTTAATAAACAGGAAATTCTTTCTTTCTTTTTCCTTTAAAAAATAAAATAAAATCTGATCTGTGGGCACTTCAAATTTCTTAAATTCATGATAAAGTCACTAAATATAAATATATATCAGTCTAAATCTTCAAGGTGACGCTACCTTTAGTTTATTATGAAGCAGTTCATAATAAATCATCATTTTGTTGTTGCTTTTGTTTTCTGCATGATTTTCCACCCAGAGGGTTTTTTAGTCATAATCTGTCCAGACTAGTAATTCCATAGTCTCCTTAATTAATCAATTATTCACTAGATGAATTAAAATGAACCCAATAATTTTCATTTGATGATTAATATTTTTTGAAGGGCAGAGACTTCCTAATTTTTCTTACATAGATGTTTGGTTTTTATTTCTGTTTTATTTATCGTTTTTGGTTGCTGGAAATTTAAGCTATCTTCCAGTTCCTAGCAAAATTAAAGTTTATTGGTTTTTGATAGGGGAAATTTACATTATTGTCCCATTATCAATATATTGCTTGAAAATGGTCTTAAAACAACAATAATTTCATATCACAATCATTTCTGGATTGGTTTATTGTCCAGGAAAATTTGTTATTGTGACAGGCTTAATTCAGAAGTTTTGTTGCTTTTGAAAACAAAACTAGCAATATAAGCTAAAAAGTAGGCAAGTTTGCATTTTTCTTTGTTTATTCATTCCATACATGCTAAAACCATAAGGGGCATTTTAGGCTTTATTGACATTTCATCTGACATTTTACCCGATCATATGTTGCAGTAAAATTAGTCTGGTGAAATCTAGGAGCAAAAGCAGAAAAACAAATCAGCAACATCTGATTTTTCTGTCAGGAAATTCAGTCATTAATGCTTGCTGGCCTGACTCTGACAATTAGCTGCTTTATTTTTTTTTCTCTCGTTAGAAATGCAATTAGAAGCCAGTGAACTGTTGAAGTTGTCCTTCAGGACTCAGTCTACTGTAATTCCTGCCATTCTTGTCATAGTTGCATGTCGGTGTGTAGTGAAGCTTGAGAAATGGACGAGGAGGAGGCCGACTGGACGCACATCTTCCACATTGCTGTCATTTTTTACTTGGCAATGACAAACTGCATGCTGTACGAGACATTACCAGTTCCTTGCATGCTGAGAATGCAGGAATGTATTTGAAGTGGGCGTGTGCATAAAGGATCAGATATGTTGGAGTGGAAAATTTTGCTCGAAGGAATCGATTCATTAGGATTTTATTTTCTCGCGTTACTAGCTCTTTTAGATGGTATTATTAGGGCTGCACTGATTACATATTAATATCTGTATTGATCACAATTTTAAAAATAGTTTAGAGCGGATATCAGTGTCAATGTGCCCAATCCATAAGGGCAGATCTAGCCAGGCTAATTCTGTTTTGTCGTCTGAGTGAAATCATGCGTCATCATTTATTTTTCATTATATTTAAAATTTCTTTTTGCACTTTCTGAACCATTCGACAAAACATTTGTTGCAGTTTATTTTAAGTCAACCTATTTATCAGTTTCAGTTTCTTTGACTGAACAAATGAAAGTTTAATCAACTTGTGAAGCGACTGGTGTATTTAAGAGTGCTGAATTCATGGAGTCATCAAATACTGTTGTAATTTAGTAGACTTATGTCTGTTTTTAAAATAAGCGCTGATCCTCAGATATCGAATCAGAAGTGAAAAAAGTGGATCGCTTCATCCTGAGGCGTTACATCTGTCTGATTTCTTAAGAGGAAAATAAGTTTTCTATAAGTGCAGTGAAAGAAAAATGATAAAATGAGTCTTTTAAATGAAGTTTCTCTATCAGCGCATCAGATTGAATGATGCCATCATTATGTTATATTTGTGCTGCTTATTTCTGAGCAGCACAAATATGAAGGTCATCAATAACATCCATAACAGAAGAGAGAAAACTGCTGACGGCTGCGTTTCACTAGATGTAGTTCGCAGAGGTGTTAACCTGCTGCAGCGTTTCTAATGAAATCAGACGGAGCTGCTTGTCAGCTCAGTGTTTCCCTAATTTCCTGAGTTGATTCGTCTAACATGAGGTGAATCTGTGACAAACAGCAGTGAACTTTAGCCCTGAATGTTACTCAGCCTTTGCCACTCGCAGAAGATACTATATCTGGTTGGCCTCTGTCACACTGACCTCAGAGCTCCCCAGTCCACTTTCACACAGTTTGCTCACATCTGCGCTCTGAAATGTCGGAATCAAGAGGGAATTTATCTATCCTGATTGTAAAATTACACACATTTAATATTTGAGAAAATCATCTTATTAGTTAAGTAAACTTTATTATCCCCTGGGGGAAATTTGTTGTATAAACAGCAGCGAAGACACAAAAAACCAAAATACATACAAAAATAGAGACACGTCCATATTAGTTCTTATGATGCTGGAAAAACTGTTCATAATAATAATAATCTGGCATTCTGTATCTCTGCCCAGAATGTAAATGCTTCTTTGTGTGTCTTTATTCGTGTTAAGGTTAATAAGTTGATAAGTGGAAATCTCTGAAAGGGCTGTCAGATGTTTTATTTCTAGATGTCAAATTTTCTAAAGGTAGCTCAAGGTTTTGTAATTGAGTAATTAATTAATCTAATTTTTGTTCAGTCTTCCTCAGTAGGAGTTTATCTGTATCCCACAGTTTGACCTGAACGCAGTTATGAGATTACACCAAGGTCACTGCAGATGAACAGCTCAAAACTGAAGGCAATCATTTCATTTTTTAAATTGTTTTTCTTTATGGAGTAAACATTATTTATCTGGTTGATGTGCACATCTCTGTTCAGTTGAGTATTATTTAAACCAAATGGAAATTGAAGGCAATTGAATATGTTATTATTCTTTAAAAACTGACAAACCTCAATTTATTTGATGAGAAACTCTTGCATGGAATCAGTTGCACAGCAAATGATGGACTGACATAATAATAATAATGAACCCAGTGGTTTAAGAATGAGACATAGACAGTGTGGTAGCATAGACGTGTAATATTGAATAAACACACTCTTGGTGGTAAGGAGAGCAGTGAAGCAGTTCTGATGATCTTTCAGTGGCCTCGTTCTCTCCTGGACTTTATCTTGTCTCCCTGCAAATATTCCTGGAATGAGATTTGATCTGCAGTGTGGGCAGCAGCTCAGAGTCTGAGGTAATGACACACATTGATTACTAAGAAAGTAAGTTCACAGTCAACGACTCTTTCATGTTTTGTTGTAGTAGAAACAAAGGGTGACTCAGTTTTCATTGTTCTGGGTCGTTGGTCTTGATTTGCAGCTTTTCAAGTTGGCTTTCAATTGTCCTCCAAAGTCTTAAACCAACTCTGACATGAAGAATATAGAGTTAGATTCACAGTCAAGCTTTAGAAAGTAGTTCAGTTTCAGCTGTTCTTCATAATTACTTGATTAACCAGAAGGCTGGAAAACCAGAGGAGCATAACAGGAATGTTGTTGAAGCTGTTCATGTGATCATTGAGGGAAACAAGCTGGTTATCGCTAATAATCGAAACATATAAAAACCTTTTGATGCTCAGATGTGGTTCATTTCATTAGACATGTTGATGACTAAACTTTATAGTAGAAAATGAAGAAGCTATCTGGTCAGTGTTCATCATAAGTGTGAATTATCTGTTTCTGAAGGAACAAAGTCTGACTATTTCATTTTGACTAGTCAGAACCAATACAATGTTTTCTGTTACCATGACGCATCCAAACACAACTCAGACTGAACAAATTAGCATATTTATGAAACCTTGAGCGAACTTTGCCTCAATTATTCCTTTTCCTCCAAAAAAGCATTGCTGTGGTGGAATTTGAAGCAAAAATGAAGTTTGTAAAAGCAAAGCTCTGTATTCACTGAACTGTTTGTTAGCTCTGATATTTCTGTGCAGGTTTTTTATTCCATTTTGAATTAGATGAGAGCGCATTCCGGGTTGGAGATGTAAACAAACAACCTGCAAATCATCGACTCTATGCAACTGTCTGTGAAAAAACAAACACACTTTTAAAGTAATTTGAAAATAAACTGAACTTGACATAATCCATTAGGAATTTCTGTGTTTGACAGGTTTAAATAAACAGAATTTAATTCAATACAGATATTGTGGAAGGAAAACCACCTAAAATTAAAGAACGTAAGTTGGTTATTTTGGGTGGTTTAATTTAAGATTTGTTGATAAAGTAGGTTTAAATGAAATGTGCTCTGATGGCTATAGTTATGCTGAAGATAAAAATTAAATTAAAAATGTTGAAAAATGGCTAAATTAAATCAGACATCTAAGGGTTAAATTGGTTCAGTGTCCTAAATAATGCTGTTCTCTTAAAGTTACAGAGGCAAGTCTGAGTCAGAGCAGTTTGGTTGGGTTATTATTGGGCGTGACTGAGTAGAAAAGTTTTGGTGAAACCCCTTTTTGTTCACCTCTCCGTTGGTGTTAACCTTAAAGGAAACAGTCAGCCTGTTCATCTGTTTTTCACAACCAGCAGCAGTGAAGTAGTGGAGCGGTTTTCTTCATCCTCCTCCTCCCACTCTTCACACGGCCTGGGTGGAGGTCTCACGTTCTGAAGTGCCAAAGGGCCGGGCCGCTCTCTTCTCCACTCTGCAGGAGGAATGGAAACAATGTCAAAGGAACAGAAAAGCCTCTCCTTCACTATAACCTACAAGTGTTTAATCTGCACATTTTTGTCGCCATTGTTTGAATTTGTAGAAGGAATATTTGTCTCTTTTTTAAATGAAACAAAATCTAAGCCACACCTGAACTGTTTTTGTCCTTTAGCACCTCCCATGTTGTAGTGCATCTAAAATATTAATGTTTGAGAAGTAGTAAATCTACTGAGCAATCGGCTCCTTGTTGAAACAGATGGCCTGTTGTATTGGGATACAGTGCGCCGCTGTTCATCCCTGGAGCCAAATAGGCTTAATAATCCTTACTGAGAACTGGTTTCCATTTAAATCCATTCAAACTACCTTTAGTCTCAGGTGGAGAATCAGCCGGTCGGAAACAACCAGTATGACTAGAAGTGGGAGAGATGATGATCTTGGATGACAAGTGATTGAAAAATGTCGATGAGCTGGATGAGCTGAAAGATTGAAATTGTTCTCTATTCTTTGCATTATATTTGATGTTTAAGTTGAGTTTTTTTTCCTTTTCCTTTAACTAAACTTGAAATGTGTGTTTCAATGAAGTAGTTAAGCCTCAGACTTCAGTCTGATGTAATAGTCTTCACCCTTTTTTAGAAACCAGTCGCCATTTTAGTAGTTTTTGTTTATTTATTTTGAATACTTAAAATGTCTTCCAGTTCCAGTGTTAAATGTTTGTTAGACATTAGAGTTTATGGATCATTGGGAGGGCAAACTTTAATTATTATGTCTTTATCAGCATATTATTTGAAAATGGTCTCAAAACAACAATATTATTGTTTATGAACTTCCAAGTATTAGCATGAAAGTACTTAGAGTATTTGCTCTGCTTTGCACTCTGTATTCAGATTAATCATGTAATCGTTTAATACAGCAGCCTTGAGTAAGATAAAAATTAAATGATATTCATACCAATAATAATGGTAACACTAATGCTAAAGTAAAACTTATTTCACACTATTAACATGATATAAATGTTTTTGTACTGTAAAGAAAGTGGAAATATGATATTATTGCATTAATTAGACATGGTTTAGATTTATTTTTGATCTTGTTTCATACATACTGAGCTGGAGTGAGAAACTCTTTTTGAGGTTTTTGTACAGATCCAACTAAACTTCACTCGACCTCTTAAAGTTGCGCTTTCATCTTGAATTGATTTGCTGCTTTCTGATGATCTTATGCAGATTTATTTTTAGATGAAAGATGCTGTCAAAGAAAACCAAACTTAAGCCAGATTGTATTCTGCTGCAGATGGATTGAAACACAAGCCCTTTTTCAAAGATTGCAACATATTTAACGGGTTTGAATGTTAATTTTATACCTGAGAGATTTCTGGCTCATGGTTTTGTAAATTGGGTGTCGACCTGGCTGCAGGAGTCCTCAGGTTTAGGAGTTGCTATTGCATTATCATGCAGTAGCTCAGATGGCTTATGTTGCATCTTTATTGCTCATGTTGAAATGAGGGTGTGTGCCATATTAAATTATTGCGGACTGCCTTCAATGCAATTGTTTACTCAGTGTTTTTACTGTGTAGGAATACTTTGATTTATCCCAATAAAAAGTGCAGATAATTGTGGCCAAACCCCAGTAGCCTGTTTGTCTTGTGTCTCACAAAGTATTATTGCCTCTTGAACTTTCTTCAGTTGGTACAGCAGACACGTGGACGTGATGCAGTCAGTTGAAAGGACAGATGAAGTGGTTCAGATTCAGGTATATGCATGTTAGAATATTCTAGTTCTGAATCTGAGTCAAAACCTTAAACTGATCTTCATGAATATTCTCCATCCAATCTGACCTGCGTTGAGGTATTTTGCAAAGAGGAATGGACGATGATGTCAGTCTCCAGACTGCAAAATATAAAATGCTTTCAATTGCATTTGCCAAAGACTAAACAATATTTTACATTTTCATAAAAAAAAAGAAAGAAAAAGAAAAGTCTTTTCTAATTTCTTCCCACTTTACAGTGATGCGCTACGTTATCTTTTAAAATCCCAATACACTGAAGGGTGTGGCTGGCATGCAGCAAATTTCAAAGGGTGTGAAAACTTTTGCAAAGTGCTGACACCATGTCTTCATTAAGATATACTTATGTAAGTTTCACTGACTTTTGCAGCTTTAGGATGAAAACCTCCTTGATTTTTGACCCGTTATTCCCTTCTGACAATCATAAGAAAGCCCCAAATTATTGGGAATAAGGTAATCCTAATTTATGTTGTGTGTTAAGATCCAGTCCACTTGGAAGGACATCTGGACCACTCCGATCAAAAATAGGGAATAATCAACATGTTGGATAGACTGCCCGATATTGCAGTGTGTTTTATTTCTGAGGACAAACAAGAACGCAGCCAGCTGAATGTGATCTTTAACCAATCAGAAAGCGAGGCGAAGGAAACATGGAGGGAAATTTAAAAATAAAAGGACAAAGTAACTGTCATGAAGGCCCAGAAAGTCCGGTGATCGTCGTAGACACATTTGTAACCTTATTTCTGTCAAAGATAGAGAAAAACTGTTCTTCCCAGTCGGCCATGTTTGTTCACCCTGAAGTCACGTTTGGTCCCGAGAGGTTTGGAGAGAGTCTGGCATCTGAATGTTGGCGAAGGAAATCGATTTGTGTGACTCAACATCACACAAATTCCTGGGACAAACAAAGATATTGTTATTGTTTTGTGTAATCTCTTAGTTTTTGAAAATTGCCAGACAGTTTTAAAATTCGTGTGAACCAGATGTAAGCAGCTTGTTCTGCTGTCGCTGTGTTGGGAAGAGGGGATTTTTGTTTCAGTTTACATTTTTACTCGTCTCCCCCTTTCCTCTTGCTCTCAGTATTTGAGCTGGAGGTGTGGCTGAAATAAAGTGTAGGATTTCAGCCGGTGCATAGCTGAAGCATGACTCTCATTAGAAGCACAAATAGAGATGCTTCAGCTTGCTGCTGATTGGCTGTCTTAGCAGTCAGTCTTCAGTGAGTCATGGTTTTGCCTGAAGTCTGATCCTGTTTTTTTAAATTGAGGTTGGATAGAAAACAGCTCTGCGAATCAGAACCTGTGGAGGTCTGCGCTGCTGTTGCTGCAGGCATGAAACATGATCCAGCAATGCGTGTTTGTGCACTGCATCAACAAGTTTAATGATGTAAGGACACTACAGATTATCCATCTAACATTAAATCTGAAAAGTCAGAATATAACTTATCACACAAACTGGAAGATTTACTAGTTAAATCAATGATTCGTTTTGCATTTTTTTATGTAAGCTTCACTTTTAGTCATAAAATGCAGGAGAAAAATAAACACATTTACATGTTGTTACCTGTTAAAACCTGAAGAACGAAGCACGTGTTGAATCAAGCTGTATGGACTTCATCTAACTCGTCTTTTATTTTCACATAAAGCTTCTTTATTCAAGATGACAACACAACAACGTTTAGCAGTAAAACTTCCCAGACGTTATTTCTTCTGCTCCGTCAGAGATTATACAGACAAGTTGGTTGGGTCAAACTTCACCTGTCACATAGATCGCCTCTAGATCAAGAATACTTCGATATGCAGTTATCAAAGGTGATTATTATTGAGACATTTTGAGATTTTTACCACCATGCTTCACGATTGGAGAAGATATTGTGGGAGTTAGTATCACAAAAACACATTTCCTAGCAGTTTTGTAGAAAAGTAGCAATAAGCCTATGATTGTGATTTATTGTGAAAAATCTGAGGGGTTTGTTTATTTTACATAAATTTCTGTGATTGCTGGACTGTGAAAACATGGAGAGACTGTTAAATAATTCTCACCTATAAATACATGTGTGGGAAATGGTCATCAGCCCTTTCTCACATTGGTTGGCCACAGCAGTTGCTGCATAAAGACTATTGCTGATATCCTTCCTCTTTGGCATTGTGTTAATACCAATGGAGCTAAATTCCTGCTTTTGTCGTCTTCTGCTCCATATTTCCATCTTGAATCATCCAGAAACAGCAAATGATGATCACGTTTCCACATGACTTTATTTACAGTCAGGGAAAATCATTTCTGCACGTCTGTATTTGAAGTTCTTACATCTGAATTTTCCTCTTAAACCTGAATCATTTAGTCTTGTGTGCACCTAAAATAAGCCGTTTACTTTATGCCACTGCTTGTCAGTTGTTGTTTCAGCTTTACTTTTTTGCTGTCTCATCTAACATTTTAGTCATGTACCTGAAATATGTCTGTTGATCTCAGAGACAGCTTGCTTGACAGATGGCTGAACTAACATTCTGCAGCAGCTTCACCTCATGTTTAACCTTTAATAAACCTCCAGGAACACACGCTGTAACAACACACAAGGATTTGTGTTTCATTTGCATATTTAGCTGCATTTTACCTCATGTTTGACTTCCCTGTACTCCTGGAGTCAGTTGGATTTAATGAGAACTAATTCTTTTCTTCTTCTTTTAGCTTTGTATATTCAGGTCTGTTTGGCTTTTTGTAAAACATTCAGCGGTTTAGTGAGTTTTTCATTCGAGTAAATACCAAAGTACCAGCAGTTAAATCTAGATTATTTTTTTGTTGTAACTTTCCAGGTGTTTTTCTTTACAAGTTCAACAGACTTGTATTATTTCTGATTCTATACCACATGAATAGATTATTTACAATTACACTGTTTCTATGCTTTCTTTGTATACACCACAATAAACAAGACAGGCTAGTATGTAATTTCTGAAAAAAATCACCATGTGATGATGATGTCGTCAGTGTGAGGTTGTTTAAGTTTGGATGCGTGACTTTGTGCATGTGAGTCACACTGTATGTACTTCCTGACTGACCTCGTGTGTCGCTCTGGGTCTGTTAGCCTGACACAGCTGCAGAGACGATTCATGCTGCAGATTGTTTTATTCATGTATTTATATTTAAAGTTATTAAAGTTCAGGCAGTATACTTTTAGCCCAATTAACAGTTTTAAGTAGGTAAAAAAAACAGCAGATGACTAACTTTGTCTTTAGGAATATTAATCTAAATTTATGTTTTTAAGTCACTTTTCATAAACATCTTCTGTTCATTATCAAAGGTGATTTTGATTGAGACACTTTGTTATTTTTACTTGTGACTACACTTTCTACCTCAGAAAAAAAATACAGTCACAAAATAATTAGGGCTGAATCAATTAATCAGAATGAATTGATTGTTGAAATAATCATTAACTAATTAAGCCAAAACTATATAAATATATATATATATATATATATATATATATATATATTATATATATATATATATATATATATATATATATATATATATATATCTGTATGTGTGTTTGTGTGTGTGTATATAGCAGATTCTCTAAAGATGTGCTATTTTATTTCAGTTTAGGCAATAAATTATTCATTTTCTTCCTTTAAAAAAGGGATTGAATTATTTGTTTATATGCATCTTTTTATGCATTCATAATGTTGTGTAAAAAAGAATTACAAATCTGTAGACTGTGCCATTTTTTAAAAATCCAATATCTATCATCATCAGGAATGATGGATTACTAATATAATCATTAGTATCAGCTTTAAGAACAATTATCCTTAATAATTTCTGTTGAAAATTCCAGAAATAGAAACCAGCTGCAAGATAGAAATAGCTATCGGTTATTGATATAAAACATGGCAAACATCGGCTGATATGTCGTCTGTCTCTGATGAATGCTGAAGTGAGGAAAGAAAAGGCCAGTTGCATCTCAGACTAACGTGTGGGGATGTTGGGCGGGGTGTTTTAAATAAATTACTTTTTTTTTAACATTTTTCTTCTCGCTTATAAACATAAATTTGTGAGGGTTCCTGTCAGTGTGTGCGTTATGTAACAGCCGTGTCGCTCCTGGCTGTCTACTGCAGCTCTGCCGCTGCTGCACAAGCAGCTTGTCAGACTCTGGAAGTGTGATCAGCCTGTCACAGATATCCCACAAGCCCCGGCGCTGAACCGCAGTGTTTTTTTTGGGAGAGTTCTATGATTAGGCTGGCTGTCAACTGAGCATCATGACTCTACATATCACAAGGATTTGGATTTTACTTTTAAATTCTAGAGAAAGGAGATAATTTTTTTTCTAGAATAGTTAAATCAGCAACGAGTAAGATGCTGCATAATTCTGGATTTTTGCAGTTCACCTTATCAATGCAAGAGGTCAGTCGCTGCCTAACAAAAGATTTATTGTTAGTCATCACAGCAAAGACTTTTTGCCTTTGGATGAAGTTCAAAATAAAGTCTTCATTGGATGACATTTCTTACTTTAGTTGAAAACAATGACCTGCATGGTTTTAAATGGTGTTGAAGGGGCAGGACATAAATCATATTGGTAAATATCGGCCATAACAGCAATAATAAGTATCAGCTTAGATTTTTATGTTGGTACATCCCTGCTTTGTTATTCAAGCATCACCATAATGTTTCTTCTTGAAACAGACGGGATTTTCTTTGAATGATTGTTTAAAATCTTTTTATATTACAAAATCACAGATTTCACATTAACCATCTGAAGATATGCTGAACTGATATCCATTAGATCAGTAGCAGGAGGGAAACCGTCCTCCAAATGTGTCAGATTGTCTGGAACAGATGATGCTGCCAGATGTGAACAGAGTCACTGTGTCTTGGAACTCAGATGAGTTCAAGACAAACAAATATTGACAGAGACTTTGAAGAGTTGAGGTCCAGGAAGGACCAGCAGTTTATTGATTCTAACTTTAACCTTTGTGTTTCCTTCCAGGTTCACTATCCAGATGTGGAGCGAGTGGAGTGGCTCAATAAGGTACCGATAGAAACTTTTTTTTTTTTTTTGATGTTTCCAGCACACACAGACATCCACCAATTACTCCTCATTGTCTCTTATTAGCAAGCCAAAGAGGTAAAATAGGGTTTCAAAAGGGATCTGAACCCGGAGCCCTGAGGGACCTCATCCCAGTTACAGACATGAGAATCTGATCAGTTCCTGGAAGAGATTCGCTGACGTAACTGTTTCTTTCCAGAATATTCCATGTTGACCACCCAAACACTCAAATTGATGGTGATGCTAAATTATACATGTTGTGTAATTTAAGCACTCAGAGGAGATTTCCAGAATCTCCTTAAATTACACCATCAGCAGAACTTACTTGAGATGTTCCTGCAGGATGACAGAGTGTGGAATGATTTAGTTGTTTTTCTTCTTCCACCCAATAAGTGCAGACATGCTATCGAACCTTAAGCATTAAAACTTTCTATCAATAACATTATTGGACTCTGTACTTGTTATTAAAAGTTTAGGTGCAAACTGCACGATGAAAGGTATTAAAACAAATTAAACTTGAGAACTTATTTTATAAATGCCAAAGTAAAGAAATCATCAAGGCATTTACAAAGATGCAAAGTTTTGCTAAAGTATTCACACTGCTTGCAGTTTTCCACATTTTGTCATGTTAAATCTGAAGGCTTTGATCTATTTGATTAGGATTTTATGTAACAGACCAAAACAATATTGAGCATAAATGCAAAAGAAGATGATGACACATTAAGAAGCTACTGTAGCAGGCATATTACATAGTGTCTGCTACTTACTGTGCAGCCTCTCTTCGTAAAAGAAAATGAACATATGACTGAAGATCCTTGGGGTTGACTCTTTATCCTGAAGAAAAGTTTTCCAGTGAATTTTCCATTTCCCTCTGCTTTGCTTCAGACGGTGAAGCAGATGTGGCCGTTCATCTGCCAGTTTGTGGACAAACTGTTCAGGGAGACCATCGAGCCGGCTGTGAAGGGGGCCAACCCCCATCTCAGCTCCTTCTGCTTCACCAAGATCGACATGGGAGACAAGGTAGGGAGAAAACGGTCAGGCTTCGAAACATCGGACTCACCACTCAGCTCACTGATTCCAGTTAATATCACCCTGAAGCGACAGCCTTGATTCTTCTGGGGGTTTTGTGGAGTTCATGTCAGTCGTCAGTATCTTATTTGCAGCAGAATAAAGGTCTAGAATGAGCAGACCAGCAGTAACATGGATCATACCTTCAGATTCTTTTGATTTTTACTAATTATATTCAGCAGAAAACACAAACTGCACATTTATATTTATGGTACATGTCTATGTAATACAGTGAGCTGCTTCTATGTTTTTCTTATGTTTTGGAAGTTTGTGAAAAGATTAACTTCATATAGAGCCGAATTATTCTGTGCTCTAATCTGCAGAACCACAGATCTTATTTTTCTTCTGACTTTCTTGATTTTTTTTTTTCATCAAAACATCAGATAAGATTAAAGACATTCCAGCGGTCTGCAAGATTTGAATTGTTTCATATTTTAAAATAAATAGTAATTGTTTCATATCTTCAGTAGCTGTTTAATCTTTCTGTTGTTGCATTTCTATTTTTATTTGTTTTGTGCTCCTGGACATCAGAAGCTTCCAGAAACAAACTCTCTTAAGAAAAGCTGCTGGAAACTATTCCTCACATCTGAGAAATAATTTTCTCACTTTCACCTTTTGTTTTCTCTTTGTGTGTGCGTGCGTGTGTGTGTGTGTGTTTGCAGCCGCTCAGAGTGAATGGGGTGAAGGTTTACACAGAAAATGTGGACAAAAGGCAGGTCATCATGGACCTGCAGATCAGGTAGGCCTCCCTCCTACTCTCACAAACTCACCACGATGCTGCAGACACAAGATTTCATTTTGCTTTTGTAGTTTTAACAGCAGGATGCTACCTGCAGATCCTTACAATCAGCCAGCAGCAGAGTAAAGCTAAACAGAAGATCAATCCCTATAAATTTAGATTAAAGTCTGCTTGGTGTAGAATTAAAGGCCAGTAACGCTTTAATTATATGACATGAAATGCAAGTGAGGGCAACACTTCTTTCACAAATAACAACTATTTTTGCTTTTTGATAACTCTGTTAAGAATATCTATTTCCCTTAGCTCCGTCTTGTCTATTAACAGGTTTAATTTGCTTATTTTCCTCCCATTTTTACTTTTAGTTTTGTTGGTAACACAGAAATTGACATCGACATCAAGAAGTTCTACTGCAGGGCTGGAATCAAAAGCATACAGGTATGACTGATTTGTTTTTAAAAGTTTGCATTAAAATTTCCCCAAAGTCTCTATAAATAACTTCAGGCACAGAAACAGTTCACATCAAGGAAAGGTTAATTGTGAAACGTAAAACATATTTAAGAGAAAAGGTTCCTGCACAGTCTGGAAACATCTGGAAATATAACGAATCTTAAACATAGAAGTAGAAAACAAACTGGTAAATATTAATAAATTCAGTCAACATGATAAATATTTGTATTTCTACAGATAGAAAAGATTCTCTTAAGTAATTTTTTCCCTTGACTATAATGTGTTAATTTTGATTAAATTATTACATAGGTTTTAACTCATTCAAAATATATGCAGTTAATTGCTTTTTTGTTGTTGTTTTGTTTCTGGTATGCCCATAAATCTGACGCACAAGCAACATCCGCAAACAACAGCAGTGGATGACAAAGCACTTTCCACCAATATGAATAATAGATTAAAAACAATAAACATCTTTGTTGTTGATCTCATTTGCACATTTATTTAATAATTTAGCAAAAAAAAGGGTTTTTGAATTGAAAATAATTGCTTATTTTGTCAAGTTTTGTTTTTGATCCAAATTGAGTCCCACTATTAAATTTTAACTTTAAAATTAAAACAATGTTCTGCCTTGTGGCTGTGCAGTCTGTTGTCCCACGTTATTCATGTTGTCAGTCAGACAGGACTGTGCTCTGCTTCGCTCCTTTAGCTGTGACCCCTGCAATAATCCGTGAACCCTCAGAGAGAATTTCACATAATGTGTTGACTCGTGTCTGATAAAGCAGACGTTATTCATTCGGCTGTTGGCATCCGATCATGCCATGTTTGCTGTTCAGAGATCAGCAGGGAGAAGAGAAACTGCTGCTTCTCAGCAGCTCAGTCAACGTTTGCCTCTTATGTTCATTTTGCAGCTGCAATAAAAGTTTCTACGGATGCTTTTCATCGCCTGTCAAACTTGACTAGATTATTCTCAGCAATAATCCATGAGTCATTATTTTCTTCACTTGTGTCGCATCTTTTATTTATAGACTTCTCCGTCCCGGTGGGATTGCATTATAGGCACATTATTTATAAAGCGCCCTCTTTGAGGCAGCAGTGGGCTGCAGAAGGAAACGGACATAAACAAAACTAATGCCCATCTTCAATCTTTTTCACCAGACTGATTTTGATGAGCAAAGTGCTCTGTGAGCAAGAAGCTATGTCCAAATTTGGTGCTGCAGACATGCAGTCTACATGTCTGAGGTTTGACTCACAGCAGCACAAAGAAAAAATGCCTCTCAATGCCCCTGATTTGGCTTCTTGCGCTCAGACTTTGGGGGTTAATAAATTGTTGCAATAAATATGTGAATTATCTGAGGAATGGATGCCAATGAAGCTGCAGAGAAAGTACAAAAAAAGGGGATCCAGTTGTTTTGTATTTCCAGCTTCATAAAGAATTATGTGTGTTGCTGCAGTTTTGGGGAAAATAAATATTAACATCTGAACCAGCAAAAGCAATTCAGATGCAACACTTCTTTCTCTAAAATCTGCTCTAATAAATCCTCTACAAGGAAAATGGCAAGAAGTGGAGACCTAATTCAGACCCAGTTATTGTAAATAGGACTCATGTTCTCCAGAAGTCAACAATATTATGTGATAAATCCCAGGCAGAAACAGTTTGATGATGTTTTGTTGTCTGCAGCTTCATGGCATGCTGAGGGTGGTGATGGAGCCTCTGCTGGGGGACATGCCTCTGATCGGAGCCCTGTCTGTCTTTTTCCTCAAAAAACCTGTGAGTACTTTGATTCCTCCTCTCAGACTTTGATAACTTTCACTTTATCAGAGTTTAAATAACATTGTGATGCTCCTTCCCTCAGGTTGAAAGAAATTAACATATTGTTTGACCACTTCAGGAATGCAAACCTGCTTTCCAGACACAAATTGTCCAAAAAAAGATGATTTTTCCTTTGACATTTTCTGTCTTTTTGGAGAAGTCTGAACTCAGTTTTCAACTTGAGTCTCTTCCTTTCTTTATCTGTGCCCTCACTTCCTGACTGCAGTCTTCCTCCCTGTAGTCCAGAATGGCTTATCTTCCTGATCCAGGCTTTGATAGAAGCACCCAGAGGAAAAGAAGCATCATCAAGATACTCTAAACACAAACAGGAAATTATCCCATCATCCAACAGCAGAAACTTCAACTTAGGAGCCGCTTGGAGATTTTGTCCTTCTTTTATGAAATTGAACTTACATTTTATCTCTTTTTTTGTTTGTTTTATTTTGGTGGGTGCTAAATGTTTTTGCGATAATCAGAATATAATTACACATGATTCACACATATAGTTGCTCATATGAAGTTTTCTGCTAAAATCAAACATTTTTTCTCATTCTGCTCAAAATTGTGCACCAGCGTAGTCCTATTTAATATTCTGTCACTGGACTCATATTTGAGTCTTTTCTAAACTTGCAGCGAAGCCACAAAACTGCAGTTTTAGACTTAAACAGTAAGGATGCAAGAACAGTTTCATTGCAGATGATGACTATAAAGCCTCAATGAATGCAATAGTTTATTTATTTATTCATTGCCCTTTTCTTTGTTTCTGAAGAAATATTACTCAAACCCTTGTATCTTTGGTTTAAAAACAACCGATAACTGATGTTCCATCATCAGTCTGAAACACAAGCCGTCAGCCACAGTGCAGTGTTGCTGGTTTGTGGTTGTTTGGTCGTTGGTGTTGTTTCTTCCTCCCTGTGAGCCTGGTGAGTTGTGACAGGATGCTGAGCTTTCAGTATTACAGTTGTGGTGTGACAGCCGACTCACCAGTAAGCCAACCGTCTCGTTGGTTTATCTAGTTTATCTCTCTCTGGGCTCCTCCTGCTGTTGTTGTACCAACGTATATCAAATTAAATTGTCAGACTTGACCCTAGTTCTAAAAAAACAGTGTAACATAGGGCTTATGGAGAAACTAACATCTGTCAAATGCAAATGTTCCGTCTTAACTTGAGAGGTTTCTGCACCTTCATCGCCACTTTGCCATTCTGTAAAAAAAAAAAAAAAAAAAAAAAAAAAAAAAATATATATATATATATATATATATATATATATATATAATATATATATATATATATATATATATATAGATTTTTTATATATTATATATATATATATATATATATACCCAAGTGGGTATATATATATATATATATATATATATATATATATATATATATATATATATATATATATATATATATTTTATATATTATATATATATATATATATATATACCCAAGTGGGTATATATATATATATATAGATATATATATATATATATAGATATATATATATATATATATATATATATATATATAGATATATATATATATATATAGAGATATATATATATATATATATATCTATATATATATATATATATATATATATATATATATCTATATATATATATATATATATCTATATATATATATATAAATATAAAATTCCCTTCTCACCCACCGCGGGTGGTTCTTATCCTCTGAGCTCAGGTCCTCTACCAGAGGCCTGGGAGCTTGAGGGTCCTGCAGTATCTTGGCTGTGCCAAGGACTGCACATTTCTGGACTGAGATGTCTGATGTTGTTCCTGGGATCTGTTGTAGCCACTGCTCCAGTTTGGGGGTTACTGCCCCGAGGGCCCCGATGACCACAGGCACCACTGTGGTCTTCACCTTCCAGGCCCTCTCCAGTTCCTCCCTGAGGCCCTGGTATTTCTCCAGTTTCTCGTGCTCCTTTTTCCTGATGTTGCAATCACTTGGTATTGCTACATCTACCACAACGGCTTTCCTCTGATGTTTATCCACTACAACAATGTCTGGTTGGTTCGCCATTACCATTTTGTCTGTCTGGATCTGGAAGTCCCACAGGATCTTAGCTCTGGCGTTCTCCACCACCTTTGGGGGTGTTTCCCACTTTGATCTCGGGGTTTCCAGTCCATATTCTGCACAGATGTTTCTGTACACTATGCCTGCCACTTGGTTATGTCGCTCCATGTACGCTTTCCCTGCCAGTATCTTGCACCCTGCTGTGATGTGCTGGACTGTCTCAGGGGCCTCCTTGCACAACCTACACCTTGGGTCTTGTCTGGTGTGGTAGATCTGGGCCTCTATTGCTCTGGTGTTTAGGGCCTGTTCCTGGGCTGCCAGGATGAGGCCTCTGTGCTGTCCTTGAGTCCAGCTTTTTCCAGCCATTGGTAGGATTTACTGATATCAGCCACTTGGGTTATTTGCTGGTGGTACATCCCATGTAGGGGCTTGTCCTCCCATGATGGTATCTCTGGCACCTCAACCTCCGTTCCCTGTTGTCTGAGACATTCGCTGAGCACATTGTCTGTTGAGGCTTTGTCCCTGATGTATTTATGGAACTTAGTTGTTTCATCCTGGACAGTGGTTCTCACACTCACTAGTCCTCTGCCTCCTTCCTTGTGGCTCGTGTACAGTCTCAGGGTGCTGGATTTGGGTGGAACCCTCCATGCATGGTTAGTAGCTTCCTAGTCTTAATATCTGTGGCTTTTATCTCCTCCTTTGGCCAGCTAATTATTGCAGATGATTAACATATATAAAAAAAAATTCCCTTCTCACCCACCGCGGTGGTTCTTATCCTCTGAGCTCAGGTCCTCTACCAGAGGCCTGGGAGCTTGAGGGTTCTGCGCAGTATCTTGGCTGTGCCAAGGACTGCACATTTCTGGACTGAGATGTCTGATGTTGTTACTGGGATCTGTTGTAGCCATTGATCCAGTTTGGGGGTTACTGCCCCGAGAGCCCCGATGACCACAGGCACCACTGTGGTCTTCACCTTCCAGGCCCTCTCCAGTTCTTCCTGAGGCCCTGGTATTTCTCCAGTTTGTCCTTTTTCCTGATGTTGCAATCACTTGGTATTGCTACATCTACCACAACGGCTTTCCTCTGATGTTTATCCACTACGACACTGAGCAAAAACCTTCCTTCTTAGTGGCATCATGTTTTAGCAGTCGTAGGACTTCTCTTTTGTTTTTAGCCAAAAACCATGAGCCGTTTCTAGCGATAGCGTTAGACTCGTGTGTTTGTTTGGGTTGTATTTACCCAGAATGCTGTGCGTTGTAGTCTGCTTCCTGTTTTTGAAGTGCTCTCCGGTCTAATTTGGTGTGTTTCTGTCTACTGGTTTAGAACGAATCAATTGAGCAACACAAAGATAATTTCACCAGATTGTGACTCCAAACTTTGCTGTAATAGGTCAAATGTAGAAAAACTAGCAGAAAAATGAAGAGTTCTCTCCCACAACCTGTTGGTCTCGTGCCTCTGGTAAGACGCAGACAGTGAATATTGAGTTTTGCAACTTCTGAAGCTATTCAGCTGATGTGTTTTGACATTGGTGGAAAGACAGCGACTGGCCTCTGCTTTCACTCTTGAAGTGAAGCCTGCTGCAGTTTTAATATGGCCTGGAAAAATCCAGTCCCACTGTCCTGCAGAATCCACCCATGGCTCTGGTTGTATTTGACTGTGACTGCGTGTCTGGGCCTGACGGGAACAGGTGGCTCGCTGTAGTATTTTCTCTGTCGTTCTGTGGAATCCCCCATCTGTTTTCTCCTCTTCCTTACCCAGTCTGTGTTTGCTGCTCTGTGGTGAAGCTGGCCTACTTCTAAAACCACAGATTCATGCCAGTTAGGGTAATTTTTCTCTAAAGCATGATAGAAACAAACATTGGCAGACTTTTACACTTTTACATTTTTTTATAATTTCATTGCCTGCTTTGAAAGTAACATCTTTCAGTTTTTTATAACCTTCTAAAGCTTCACAGTCTCTTCTTATCGCTGAACAAACTGACACACATTCAGACTTCTCACTCTTATCTTTCACAACATAATCTGACCTTTGATAAAGCAGTGAGGTTCTGTATTATTAGGTGTCTCAACAGAAATGCCAACAATGTCACCTGACTCTCACTCCTGTTATGGTCGGTTCACTGGTTCTGAATTGAGCCAGGAACCAGTGAACTGAAACACTGCAGGGCTGCTCTGGAGTTTGCTTTTCAAATTTGAAAAAATAAAAATGGAAAATAGGAATCAGTATGGGTAATGGTTCAGCTTCCTCTGTGTGATTCCACTGCAGGTTTGCAAAATATATTCCTTTTGATACTTCTGAAAAAACACCTCAGGCTGCCACAAAAACTTTTTATTGAAAATGGGAATTCTTTTTAGAAATTGTTTCTAAAGAGCAGATACATTTTTGTTATTCCAATATTGCACAGTCATATGGTCAATGAAAACTCAGATGCTATTTAGTTTGAACCTGCAGTTCTAATGTTTTTGTGTTTTTTGCTGAACCACACCTGAAAACTAAAACAGGAAGGTTTTGTTACCTTCCTGTTTTAGATTTTTTTTCTCTGACGTTTCTTAACTGAAATAATATCTGCATTGTTCCAAACTGTGTCTTGATGAGTTTGCAGCCTCTGGATGCCAGCGTGTCAGGAATGTCTGCGGTAATTTGTCTCTTTCACTGCCAGGGTTCCCTGGGAAGGCGATCACTTTTCTCTGAACTCGTCACTCAAATTACCAAGAGCAGCTAATGAAACCTGGAAAAGGTGGAGCAGAGAAAGAACTTATTGTTTGCTGTTAATCTTTTTTTTTCCTTCAAACAGGTCACTTTCCCCCTGCAGGATTTCATCCAGTCCTCCTCCCAGATGGCCCAGTTTATGTTCCTAAAAAGGCCCAGTAACTGGGTTAGAGAAGCAGGTTAATAAGCTCCTGCTCTGAACAAGATGGCAGACGTTTAAACACCTTTAGTTTGTGCAGAGTGTGAGGGACCTCGTTCCAGCTTTTCAGCGTTTGGTTTCATCATCAGAGACAATTGACAACTTGTGATGCAAACGAGAACAAGCTGGAGCAGCACCTAAGTTAAAGTTCTGTCTGTTTGCAGAGTTAAACCCAGTTTTTCTCTGCAGCTGTTAAGGTGTGTCTGGACTTTATAGACAGGATTTATGGAGCTGGATGAATTTTGGGGGGTTTTCAACTTGCTGAAGAGAAGTAAAGCTCCAGCTGAACTTGGTGAAGATTTTTATTTTCTGTTTGAGGCATCCACAGATGAAGACCCACCTGATGACAGGAGTTATGATTGACTGAACCTTTCAGAAGAAATGACATTATTGTTATGCTGATCATAGTTTGAATAATTTCTAAAGACAGAGTTGTATGTAGCCTTCATCATGTGCTTCCCGTCTGTGAACCTGAGCTGCCCTCCTGTATTGATTAGCACATCGATCGAATTAAAAGCTTGGCTCCTGAGCTGCTGTTTGCTGGCTCACTGCAGGCAGGGAGGAGCTGAGGAGAAATCGCCCTCAAATCAACTTTCACTCTTGATCAAATAATGTCCCAGTTTATACATGCAGCTCTGTTTGGTTTTTACAGGCACTCAAGTTTAAAGAGTAAAAGCTTGTTAAACCTCTAATAAAAATCAAGTTGCCAGATATTTCTGTCCTCAAGTCTGCAGAACTTTGATACAATTTTAAATCTAGTACAAAGTAACATCACATATTGTATTTATTATGGTTTTAGTGTCTTTTCTTGTGCTTTATGTGGAGCTGAATGTGTGAATCATTAATCCTGACCACAAATTAACCAGCGCAAACTATTATAGATGCATTTAATTATTGTTATATACTAAAAAAAAGTTTCCTCTGTATCTCTTTCTGATTTTGTAGCCATTATTATTCATTTTATCAAATTAAACTGATGCGGACTTTCTGTCTTCCAGATGTTGGACATTAACTGGACGGGTCTCACGAACATGTTGGATATTCCAGGTGTGAAGTAAGTAAACATCGGTCCTACCAGTCATCCTGCTGTTTGACCAAAGGGGGCAGCACTTCGCTAGTTTTAGGCAAAATAATGCAAAACTAAACAAAATTGTCTACAATAATAGAACCCTAAATATCTATTTCGACTGTTTATCAGCTAAAAAAGGTTCTTTGGGGTTTAGTTGTAGTTAAACTAAACTGATAAGATCGGTTGCCTAATAAACGGTTGACTACCTTCGTCAAACATGTAAAAATAAACCGCAACAAATCTTTCAAATGGTTCAGAAAGAGCCGTTACAAACCCTAAATATAGTGTAAAATAAATAATAAAGTGTGATGTACCTCAAGCACACAATTAGACTGAATAGATCTAATTAGATTGGGAACATTGCTGCGGATTCCTGATCTACAATTATTTTCGATTTTGGGGCCGATATAGATGTTAATATCAGATCAGTGCATGTGTAGTTAAATCATAGGTACTGTTTTAGTTGATGAACAACTCACTTTATGAAATTATAAATGTTAAAACACCCCAGTTATTACTCAAAAGCAGTAGGGAAAGCAACTCTGTAGCTTATCTTAAGGAAATGTATCTTTACAACTTATTGTCTTTATGTCCCGATTGTCCAGTAATAAATGAACTCTAAAACCTCCACAATGAGAGGCTACTTTTAGCTTTCTATTCTTTGTGAGTAAATAACATTTAAGGATTTAAAAAACTGAGGGTTTGCCCTGATTATGCCGAACACATTAACTAAAGCCTCTTTTCATTCACACGTAATCACACGTCTTAGTCTCTCACACCTCCTGATGTATATTGGGTCAAACTGAAACCCGATCATCTGGCTGCTCTGCTGGACATGCAAGCTGTGGGAAAAAAACAAGTATTCAGGAGTGGTTCACCCACTCACACCGAGAGGCTGGCAGGTATGAGGCAACGCTCAAAACCAGGAAATTATATGATAGCTGCATCAACTTGTGGTTGGGAAATGAAAGGACGTATTACGGCCCTTTCATATTAAATATCCAAATTTGTGGATGCATGGCTGACATCCATGCTGCATAATGCGAGGTTCTGTCGTAGTTCATGCAAACCGGTAAAACCTTTCATGCAAACCTGAAAAATGACCGGTGGGCAGTTTGTTTCCGTATTTTCCTCCAAAATTTGAGAAGAATTAATTTAACCTGAAAGCAACTGAAGGTTGCTATGAGTGAGTCGTCGCCCCTGCGTAGAACTGTATCTGTTTCCTCTGTTTACTGTTTGTTTTCAGGCAGAGATTCGCTCTGAAAGACTCCACCCAGCGAAATGTTGCTTTCCTCGTTGAACTAGTTTGAAGGAAGTCACTCGCTGCGTGTTTATTTGTGTGTGTGTTACACTGCGTGCTTTGATCAGCCCTTGCCCCACCCTCCTATTCCTCTGCATGAGTGTGTGAGGCCATGTTCATTTTATCCCCAAAAGATTAAAAATGTGATCTTCATGTATATAATGGAGAAAACAATGAGATGTTTGAAAATATCAATGTTTATAAATGCATGGAGAGGACACAGAATTTCAGGTGTCTGAAAATATTTAGTCATTCTCTTAATAATCATATTGGTGTGATACTTTTTTAAAAAATTATATTTGTATTTTATTTTTGGCACAAACTGACCCAGAAATTAATTAAAACTTTAGGTGATCAGAGGCAGGATTCTGCTGCCACCTTGAGGAAAACTGATGAAATGTCAGGAGGTGGTTTGAGAAATACACAACGTTGTTGTTGTTGTTAAATGAAGGAGATTCTGTTTATTTTCTTTTGCAAAAGCTGATTTATTTATTTTGTTGAAATCTTACTTTATTTTCTGTTTCTTTCTGTGCCTTCAGTGGTTTGTGCGACGGCCTCATCCAGGACATCATCTACAGCTACTTGGTGCTGCCGAACCGTCTCAACATCCCTCTGGTGGGAGCGGCTGAGCTGGCCAGAATCCGCTTCCCCATTCCAGAGGTATCACACACTCTAAACAAGGAAAACTCTCCTGGCACAGGAGATTCCATGTGAGACAGACACACACATAAGGATGCAAGTCATAGACTGAAGAGTTAATCGAAAGTTTATATTTTTGCTTAAAAATCTGAGTTTTTTTTGTATCAAGAGTGCCAGCTGTTTTTCTAACCCTTTGTTCATACAAAGTACTGTCTGTGGTTGCTCATCAGGATTTTCTGGTAAAACTTTAAGGAGCTTAAGTGGTTGTATTTCACAACAAAGCCACATGAAGTTGATTTTGCACCCCAAATCGGATCCTGTTTGAACTGTTTGTTTTTTTCCCATTCTGCTTTGCCCCCGCCATCTTTATTTCTGAAACAACTGGCTCCACTTAGGGATGATCAGCAAGTCCCTCTGCTGGACAGAAGCCAAACTGCAACACTAAAAGACGATTAATGCAGACATTATTTGTCTGTCTACTGGAACTAATTTCAATCAAATAAAACATTACTCGATTGTTACCAGACAGCAAGATGTAGAGGCAAAGATTGACCTCTGACCTCTTTGGAACTACCCACAGTCACAATGTCAGAGGACAATGTGGAAACTGAAAGCAAATTATGTAAAGATTTAGTCGTTAAACAGCGGGTTACATGCATTCAGCATTTGAGAACCACTTTTCATCTACTTTTCTTCCATTTTTTTCATTGTTAAGGCCTTGGTAAGAATCCACTTTATTAAAGCCCAGGACCTACTGGGCAAGGACAAGTTCCTGGGAGGACTAATCAAGGGCAAGTCCGACCCATATGGAGTCATCCGGCTCGGCACACAGGAAGTCAAGAGCAAAGTCATCAAAGAGACCGTCAATCCCATCTGGAACGAGGTCCATGAGGTGAGCTGGACTTCCTGCCTTCCTCTTGGAGGATTTGCTCTTAGTTATGCCGTAAACTGAAGATGTTTATGTAGGATGTACATATGGATTGTTGTTGATTTTCAGTGGGTTTTTTCATGTTACCAGTCCCCAGGTATTTCAGGACGTTTGTCGCAGACATTAAAGGAAGTATTAATGTTTGTTTATGTGTTGCTCTTCAGTTCTTGATGTACGATAACACGGCAAAAGCGATGGAAATTGAACTGTTTGATGAAGACCCAGACGAAGATGACAAACTGGGAACGTAGGTTCTTGTTGTTTCACTGAAAGTAACATTGAGTTGCCTTTCTTTAACTATTCCTCTGTGTGCACAATTATTAGGTCAGTGAGGATTTTGACCACGTCATTTTTAGTGATATTTTCTAACAGTGCAGAATATGACAAAATTAACACTTTAGACTATTTTATTTAATGATAATTGAAGTATATCATAATATGATATCATAAATAATTTTACACATGGTGCAGACAAGCTAAAAAAAAGCATTTGTTCTTCTGTAAACCTTTTGAGCTGATTTGTGTTTCAGTGTGATGATCGACATGGCAGAACTCAAGAAGGAACAAATTGTGGAGGAGGTGATTATTTTTTTCATTGTTTTTAGTAATAATTGTTGAATTTGCAAAGCGTTTTTGCAAGGAAAAAATCTTCTTCCTTTCACTTTTCTGTTAAAATTGTAATACCTCGATGGATGCAAAGATCTTAAACTCAACAATATTTGGTGTCAAATATTTAGATTCTTCTAGTTTTATATGTTATCTTAAAAAGTTGCCCATCATTTTTGTAGGACAAACACACAAAAATGCTGTGTAACAAAGTTAATAAGCAAGTGTGTTAATTATGACTTTTTCAATGTGAAACAAAAAACAGTGAAGAGCGAAAAGGTGTTAAACTAAACTTGCTGAGATGTGAAGAAATATAATACAAAAATATAAAATATAGGTTGAAATAAAAAAGTATTTTTCTTTTTATGTTACTGAATTTGCTTTTTTAATGCATCCAGTTACAAGCTTTAACCATTTTTATTGATTTGAAAAATGTGCTTTTGAATAAGGTTTTTGTAACCTGAATAAGAAACTTTAAGATTTCTTTAAGAAATGTGCTGGATACTCCCAGACTGAGCTGGGAAATTATACAATCAGGTATTGATTATTGATTACTTTTCCCTCCTTAGTGGTTTGATCTGGAAGATGTTCCCAAAGGAAAGCTGCACCTGAAGATGGAGTGGTTGTGTCTGCTGCCCTCACCTGAGAAACTGGACCAGGTATAACTGCACATATTTACTTTCAAACAGAACCAGTCTCTGTTCAGTTCTAGACTCTGTTCAGAACCAGTCTCTGTTCAGAACCAGACTCTGTTCACAACCAGTCTCTGTTCAGAACCAGACTCTGTTCAGAACCAGTCTCTGTTCAGAACCAGTCTCTGTTCAGAACCAGTCTCTGTTCAGAACCAGACTCTGTTCAGAACCAGTCTCTGTTCAGAACCAGACTCTGTTCACAACCAGTCTCTGTTCAGAACCAGACTCTGTTCAGAACCAGTCTCTGTTCAGAACCAGTCTCTGTTCAGAACCAGTCTCTGTTCAGTTCTAGTCTCTGTTCAGAACCAGTCTCTGTTCAGAACCAGACTCTGTTCACAACCAGTCTCTGTTCAGAACCAGACTCTGTTCAGAACCAGACTCTGTTCACAACCAGTCTCTGTTCAGTTCTAGTCTCTGTTCAGAACCAGTCTCTGTTCAGTTCTAGTCTCTGTTCAGAACCAGACTCTGTTCAGAACCAGTCTCTGTTCAGAACCAGACTCTGTTCAGAACCAGTCTCTGTTCAGAACCAGTCTCTGTTCAGAACCAGTCTCTGTTCAGAACCAGTCTCTGTTCAGAACCAGACTCTGTTCAGAACCAGACTCTGTTCAGAACCAGTCTCTGTTCAGAACCAGACTCTGTTCACAACCAGTCTCTGTTCAGAACCAGACTCTGTTCACAACCAGTCTCTGTTCAGAACCAGACTCTGTTCAGAACCAGTCTCTGTTCAGATCTAGTCTCTGTTCAGAACCAGTCTCTGTTCAGAACCAGACTCTGTTCACAACCAGTCTCTGTTCAGAACCAGACTCTGTTCAGAACCAGTCTCTGTTCAGTTCTAGTCTCTTGTTCCCTCACAGGCGCTGATGCAGATCAAGGCGACCGGCTCCAGCGCCATCGATGGGCTGTCGTCTGCGGTGCTCGTAGTCTTCCTGGATTCAGCCAGAAACCTGCCGGTGAGTCAATCTGGTTTATAATCCATGGAGCTGATTTTAGGATTTACAGGCTTTAAGTGGAACTAAGAAATCAGTTTTTAAGGGTTGGATTGGACTCATTTGCTAGGAATATCGTGAAACTTCAATGGTTACAGCAGTCTTGATTTCTCTTTTTGTTTGTTCAAATTACCTTTATTTTGAGTTAAAAGTTATAGATAAACATAATTTCTCTTATCTACTTTCTTGCTTTTCTTTCACTCTATTTTCCAAGCAGTTGCAAATCTAACATATTCTTTTAAATTAATTGGTTTTATTCTGTTAATATGATTGGTTGCTTCAACTAAACTTGCAAAACTGTTGTGGACATTTTTTCTGTGAATGCAGTAAGTAAACAAATATAAATACAGCAATACAGTAAGTGAAGCCTAACTCATGTTAGCCATCGGTGTGTCTATAATATTAATACTCCTACTTGTTTTGTGACTTTATTTTCTACAGTAGAAGAAATGATCCCTTATGTATTTCTATTTGTATTATGCTGTCTGATGTGCAGCTTTTTAAACTGATCACATTCAACAAATTCTTGAATTATTTACAAAAGATTTAAACTTGTAAAATTACAGAACCTTATCTGTGTTTGAGATTAGTTTGAGTTTAGTTTGAGAGTAAAAACAGGAACTCTGTTGTATTAGCAAGCACACATTTGTCTGTAAAGGTTCAGATCAAGCACAGGCTTCAGTTTTCTCCTCTCAGCCTCCTTTGCTTTTTCTTCCTCTTCTTCTCCTCCGTGCCTCCTGGCTGCTCTGAAGAGCGTCTTCGAGGGGAACTTGGGTTCAGGCTACTTAAAAGAGAGGCGCTCGGCGGGCCTCGTGTTTTGTGAAAACACGTCTTCTCTCTATAGGACCTTGTTTGTGAGTCCACAAGCTGATCTCTGCATCTTAGAGCAGTATGAGGAATGCTGAAGAGTGATTCTTCCCCATTTTGCCTGAACAGCATGAAACCTCTCCAGTGCATGGGTTTGAATCCTTGTCTTGCCATTATACTTTAGTAAAGTTTCTGTTGGGGTTTCCAAAAGCGAAAGAAAAGGACAGGACATAAAATACATCCAAAAATCTACACAAAAACAGAGAAAACTTTATATTTTAGGACAATTAGTGACAGTCTTCCTGCTAAAGCTCTTGCATGCACATCCTCATTAAATAACCTTAACTTTCAATATGTGAGGTCGGTTTTTCTTCTTACTTTGCAAGAAAAACTCAACATTAGCGATGAAGTCAATATGTCTCTTTTAAGAGAAAATTACAACCAGTTAGTTTTCTAATCAACAGAAGCTTGGCTGCAGGTCATCAATTTGTACTAATTACCTTTCAAAATAAAATTAAACAAACGGCAAAATGTTTTCACATTTTGTCACATTACAGCTGTAAAGTTGAATGTTATATTTTGAAGAAAAAAAAAATCTCAGATATGTAATGTATTTTATAGGGCAACATGCAATATGATGTAATATTTGTGAATGCGGCTTAAGTGTTGCTGTATTCTGCTTTAGATTTATGGCAAACATTGATAGCAAAAATATGTTTTTTAAAAAAAAACATTTAAAAAAAATCATAATATTGATCTCTAGCACTCATTTCATGTAAAAAGTTGTTTCTGTTTGGCTTCTTCAATAAAACAACTAAGCTGCAGTTTATAATTGACTTAAGCACCTCTTTGAATTCCCTAATTTTTTTTGCATAATTTTATTTGTATAAAATGTTGAAACCCACATATTCTTTTCCATCTATTTTACATTAATGTGTTGAATTATCTCACAAAATCTCAAATAACTATTGATGTTTGGGTTTGTAGCGTGGCAAAATTTCATGTTCACGGCCTATAAATTGTAAAGCTCAGTGTTAGGTATTTAAACTAATTAGGAAGGAGTCATTCATTTTTAGTTTGTGGGGTTATTCAGAGCAGTGAAGGCAAATTGTGTTTTTTGGATTGCTTCCCTTCATCATCCCTGGTTTTCCTTAAACTGTTTGTACAGTAAAAGATGGAGAAGTTCAGCTTTTCAGTCGTTGCAACGTTGATCTCAGTCCAGGTCTCTGAGGTTAAACACCCAGGTAAAAAAAGAGCAGTGAGACCAACGTTTGCAGCTGAAGCTGTTGGGCCCAGCTGGTGATCAGAGGAAATGCTGATTTTAACCAGATGGGTTCTGTCCATCTTTTATATGCAGTTTATGGTTTGAAGTCATTGTGTGTTCAGTTTTTTCCTCTTTCCTTGACGAGTTCCTCTGAAACTCGGGTATCTTACTCTGCTCATGTGACTCACAGCATCCCATATGTACGATGCTGGTAAAAATATGGCTAAGTGTGAAATGGGAAGCTCAACACTAGCAGAGTTCACACTGTTCCAGTGGATCTTATGTTACCACTAGTCCAGTTTCATTTCCTCAGAGGTTTATTTATCTTTATTGTTCTTAAGGTGAGTAAGAGTTTATTCACACCAAACAGCACAACAAAGACATCAGAATACAACATAGTGATCCTAAAAACTGCTTGGATTGTCAGGAGAGTTAGCTTTACTGTTTTTTCCACTTTTTGTTCAATGAAAATATCAATAATTATCAAAAAAAATCACAGTTACTCTGAGCAGTTTTTAATACCCTCCTGAATAAGTGTATTACTGCACAAGCTGTTTTTGGTGCAGTCACAGTTACCTAAAAAAGAAGCAATAAATATTACTTACTGTCTCTTTTATCTTCATCACAATAGTACAGCAAAATATCACAATAAAACATTTATTCCATGTCGGCCACCCTTACTGTAGATGATCTAATGTCAGTATTTTGTTCTGAGTATCACTAGAGGAAGCTCTTTCACCAGTTTGTTTCCAAATAAATGTTGAATAATCTTATTTCCTGTGTCAATTTTCTGTCTGAATGTTGTTAATTCAGCTTCATTAAGTGGGGAATGACATTAACCATGTGATCATTCATGTTGTCTCTGTCTGTCTCACTCTGGGTGCATCCCAATCCTTTGGTGATGCTGACGGTGGTGGTGTGTTTCATCAACTTCTCCTCCTTCTCTTCCTCCCCGCATGCTCCCCCTCCCCTAATTAACCTCCCGGTGTGTCTGTGTGTTACTCTCTCCTGCCTTCACTTCACTGGGGGAAAATCAAAGCGCAATCCGTTAGAGTTCAACCAGACGGGGCTGAGGAAGGCCTCGATCAGTAAGGCCATCAAGGTAACAGCAACAGAGAACACAACTCCGGCTCAGACACTGAAGGGAAACGTAGAGGAAACACGAAGACGACTCCACAAACACACACAGCTTCAGCAGGAGTTTTATTTTAATCCACTCAGAGCTTTTTTCATTTACTGACCCTCGTGTCGCCCGACTAAAGCTGTGTCTAACAGTGTGTGTTGCATATAACAGCATTACTGCCTGAGCTACATTCATGCCTTACAATTTAATTTCTTCTTCAAATTGAATCTGGTGATTTTTTTTTCTGGACTTTGTGGGTCATGGGACTTTTACCTGCTCTTTCCCAAAGTTTCTATTCTAAATCTTCTATAATTACAGCTCAAAATTAATACTTGATGAGCTCAACTTATTTCTTTTTACATTTATGAAACTCTTATGTGTTTGCAGTTGGATTATTTTGAGAAAAAAGAAGCCATTTTGAACATTGAGCTCATTGTTATGAAAACATAATTGGCTGCATTGCTGTTCAGGTTGTGTTAGGAAAACCTTTGTTTTGATCAAAGCTTCTCATTTTTCCTGTTTGTTCGTTGAAACCTGTTTGTTTTTCTGCAGTCTGGTAAAAAGGTGACCAGTGATCCCAGTCCAATGGTCCAGTTCAGAGTGGGACGCCAGTCCTTTAACAGCAAGGTGAGGATTTTCAGTTTGTTCAACTATTAATAATATGAATAAAATCATTTCAAGGAATAAATATGTACTTTGTTGATGTAAAGTCAAAGCAGTCTGGTTCTGAATATTGCTCGTTCAGACTAAAGCTATGACTTAACTAATAAAAGCGCTCATTTTTTTTAAACCACAAGTTTTTGTGCTCATTTATTTTCTCAAAAAAAAAACAGAAAATATTTTTAATGAGAGGCTTTTATTTCAATCGTCCTTCCTGTGAGTTTTACGACAAAAACCAGGCTATGAGAACTTCTATTTGAAGTTGTGTTTCATCCGCATCTTTTTCCAGACCAAATATAAAACCAATGAACCAGTGTGGGAGGAAAACTTCGTATTCCTCATCCACAACCCAAAAAAGCAAGAGCTGCAGGTGGAGGTGAGGATGTCTCCATCTGTTTTGTGACCCAGAGTGTTTCCCTCGTCGCTCCGCTGAGCGTTTTAACCCCGGCTGTTTCAGGTGAAGGATGCAAAGCATGAGTGTTCGTTGGGGGTGCTGGCTCTGCCCCTGACCCGTCTCCTAGAGGCAGAGGACATGACTCTGAGCCAACGCTTCCCCCTCAAAAACTCCGGACCCAGCTGCACCCTCAAGATGAAGATAGCTCTGCGGGTGAAACACCTTGGATATCAGACACTTTTTACTCTAAACTTTTATGTCTTTGTTGAGCTTCTAATCGTTTTTTGTTTTGTTCTATTCTTATTATTTCCATCAGGTGTTGTCTCTTGAAAAGATATCAACCTCACCTTCAAACTCCACCCCGTCATCCGTCCAGGTCCGCAAGTCCAGCTCTGCTACCCCCACCCCACAACCCTCCCTTTCCTCAGAGGCCAGCATGCCTCCGCCCTCCATCTCAGACGTGCCCCGCTCCTCCACCGCCTCCGTCCAGGACCTGTCCAACAGGCGGAAGGAGTTGGATCCCCCAGTGAAATCCCTGGGGAGCGTGGACTTGGAACAGGCTGGTGTTGGAGGAAGAACTGGAGGTCAGAGCCTCGCAGAAACTGGGAAGAGCACTTCCTACCTGGCTATCGCTGGTTCCCAGCAGTTCCTGAACGGGGGCAAGGAGCCAACGCCCAGCATCGCTTCGGATATTTCCAACCCCTACGCTGCTCAGGAGCTGCATCAGAGACTCCAGCAGCTGCCCAAGTGAGTGTAGTTAAAGTTGCAGGATGCAACTTTCAAAAAAATAAGTTTTACTTATCTGTCATGTTGTGACAGTTTCTTATGGGAGATATAATCTGCGAAGAAATGTAGACCCTGTGCCTTCTGCCAAAGCGAACTACAACCAACCAATCCGATGCAGGTCTTAGCGCTGTTAATCACCCTCTTCACCCTGCTACCTTACCAGAGTGTAGTTAGCATGTGGTAACTACACTGATGACGATGGATAACAGGTCTTTCTGTAATATTGAGCTGTTTCTCCGCCATTAGCATAGTGAGAACACGAGCTGGTGATTGACAGCACTAAGCTCCGCCTTCTGGCTCTGATTTATTTATTTTTTGTTTGGAAGGGTTGCATTTCTTAGTCGCTACTAGGTAAAAGTATTTCTAAAACATGTATGAAGAACTCAAAACATCACATCAGGAGTGATTATGATGAAGCAAGAACATTATAACATCATATAAACCTGAAAGATGTGAATCTATGAAAGATTTAGGTCATACTGATCAATTATTATCAGACTTTAGAGCCCAACGCTTTTCAGAAATTGTTTGTTGTGAGTTATAAGTAACATTATTTTTCTTATTAATGTTAATGGGAGTATAGTTGTTACTAAACAACAGCATAAAAAAGTGAAGGAAAGTCAAGTCATATCTTACAGAACTTTAAAGCAAAAGTTTAAAAATTGTTACGATGTAAAAACGAGTCTGCATTAAGTGGCTTACAGACACCGACAGGTTGTGATGTCATCAAGTCCAGATCAGAGAAGGAGTTGTTAAAAAATATATATATTAAAAATAACATTTGTAATATGTCAGCCAACAATTATTGTGCTCCAAACAGCGATATGATTACTGCACACTGTGATATCACAGTGGTAATATTCTCATCATTTGTTGTCCAGTTTTAGCTGAATGCATTCAGAGTCAAAAAGCTCATTAAATTTTAAAATATCAGAAAAAGACATTTTGACATGAATTTAAATAAATAGTTCATCACAGCGCCCTCAGGGTCCTAAATATTACATTTAATTAGTAAAAATAGTTGAATAACAAGTTTTTACAGCTCAATCTATTGACAATAACAGGCTTTGTCTTGACCACATGTGTGTAATATGTAAAAGATTTATTGACTTTACACTGGAACTGATCAGCTTTTAGTTCTAAATCAGAAACTGAGAGAAATGCTGGGTGTGTTGTGTTTTTTGTGTGTGAAGTGGTTCAGAGTCCAGTCACAGCCCTCTGGGCAGCATCCAGCTGACCATCCGGTACAGCACGCAGAGGAACAGGCTCATCGTGGTCGTTCACTCCTGCAGGTAGACGGCTGTCTGAATCATCACAGCAACACCTTCACTTTTTGTAAGAAAGCTATTTTTTGAGAATCTCTTTTTGTTGACTCCTGCAGAAACCTGATCGCTTTCACGGATCACGGCTCAAACCCGTACGCTCGTCTCTACCTGCTTCCTGACAAAAGGAGGTCGGGACGGAGGAAAACTCACACACACAAGAAAACACAGAATCCGAAATTTGACGAAACGTAAGTCAAACTGTTAAAACTCATTTTGTTTTTGTGCCTGGCTGCGTTGTAACTGATGTAAAGCTGCGTTTCTCCTCCCTGGCCAGGTTTGAGTTCTCCGTTACCTGGATCGAGCTCAGTAGTCGCAATCTGGATGTTGCAGTGAAAAACAGTGGAGGTTTGCTCTCCAAACATAAAGGTCTTCTTGGAAAGGTACTTTCTAATTAGAATTTTTATTATATACTTGCTTGAAGAGGTGTTAAAATACAAGAATTGGTTTCCTGGCTGTTTGCATATTTGTTGGTTTGAAATCTTTCTTAATCAAATCTTTTTTATTTCACTTCAGGTCTTGGTGGATTTAAATCATGACGATATAACCAAAGGTTGGACACAATGGTACGTTTTTTCTAATGCTTGGCAGGGATACCATTTTAAAAACTTTTATTTCATCTCCTACTAGAAGCCTACTTTGTATTTTTTACACAACTCTGTCTATGGTTTTCATGCTAGTTTTATTTTGCCTTGAAAATTAAATTCAGCTACTGCTGGAGATGGGAAGCCTCAAAAACAAATTACGCAAATTTACATATGTTGAAATCTTAAGTTTTATGTTCAGAGAGATTATTTTTAAACTGCCTTTAATTTGGTTTGAATTGAATGCAATATGATGCATATTCCATCAATAAGTGAAATTGATAATCTGTATTGCCTAAGCGAGATGCAACTATTGGCGACGTGCCGGATGGTTGAAATACACTCTAAGGCAGCATTTACAGTCCAATACAGAAAAATAACAAATGGTTATTGCTTTATTTAATAACACATTTTGCATTTTCACAGAAAGCATTAAAAAATAAATAAATAACCACAAAACACTTTAACCGTTTCAAACAGAAACTTTTTACAAACTTTTCCAGCTTAGACAGATTGGTGGAAAGTAAAAGCGCTCATTTTTGTTACCCAAAAAATTCAATTGACATTAAAGCCTTACACTGTTCTCCTTTTTTCTAAACCCTTTTTCTAAAACTATGTATAATGGTCAGTTTGACCATTAAAGGCTCAGAAAAGGGATCTTGTTTATTTTTTTAAAGCCAGCAGAAAGGTTGATCAAATTATACAAAATATTAGCATTTCTTTGGGCAGTATTACAGATTAGCATGAGTTTAGTATAAATAATGCTTGAATGCTCTTGCCTTTCTTGTTGTTTAGATTGATTTTAGTGTTGCACAAAACAACATACATGTTGAACTTTTACACTGATATTTCTGTCCGTTTTTCTGCTTGAATAATGGACGGTTGCATGTAATTTTGTAGTAAGATAAAAATAATACAAAATCTTCACTAATAGAAATCTCTGCAAAGGCCTCCCAGTAGTCCAGTTCCCTCATATTTTCATGTTTTTAAAAATTAAACAATTAGCTCTAAATGAAGTAAAATTCAAAATGTTCACCTCTAAACTTCACTGAATGTCTTTTTTCTGCAGGTATGACCTGACTGTCAACGGCCAAATTCAACCATAAGAAGTCTTCATCATCACCACACTTCCACTTATGTCCACAGTACATTTTTTTATTACCCTCACGCCTTCCTTTTGAATGTGTAAAGACTAAGAGAAAAGCAGTTTTAGACACTCATTAATCGCATCAGTCGCAAGGCAAGGCTTCCCTTTAAAAAGTGAGTAAAGAACTACAGGAATGTTAAAAGAGTATACACAAGTTAATGTGCCAAGATGGAAGTTTTATCCCATATTTATAAAAGCTAGAACGGTTTATTTTCTGTTGCCACATACACTATATATGTATGTTTGTATATATTGTAAAATGATGTCAGACAAACTAAAAGACGGTTTATATTCTGCACATGTTAGAGAGGCTGGTGTGTTAATGGCCAAAGGATTGTTTGTAATTTAATCTGATTTTCTTCTATTTTTTTATTTTCATCCAGACATTCTTGATGGTTGTTGAAGGGAAGTGTGTGTGTGTGTGTGTGTGTGTGTGTGTGTGTGTGAGGGGGCAGTTGAACCAAAGAGATGAGAAGTATTTTATTGCTCTAGTTCAGATGACACAACTACACGCTGGCTTTTTAGCACTGTTATAAAAAAAATTAACAAGCACCGGTGAAAGAACCAAAGAAGAAGAAATTCACTCACTGAGTTGTTAATGGGGTTTGTTTGCTGTGCAGAAACTCTTGTTAAAATTAAAAAAGACCATTACCAAGTGTTACCTTTCTGTAATTGAATGTGACTCTTTGCACATGAATATTTTAAAACCTGATAACAATCATTAGTATTGAGTGTCAACATTACATCTTGAGAAGTGGATGGAAAAGCCATAAAATCGTTACACTTCAGAGATGATTGTTTTTACAGGGAAATCTTTCCATTGAGATCAAGCCTGTTAAAATTGGACGTTGCAGCAAAAAGACAGTCAGTCCATCCTGACTGTTTCAAACAGGGAAATCTAGGAAAAGTATCTAATTTTGAAATGAAAAATTTGAAGGAATCCTGTGATTTAATGGAAATTAAAAAATGGTTTGTTGATTTTAATTAAGAACTGGTCCAGATTAAAATTGAGTTTTTTCAAATTTCATTTTGAAAAAGTTATATATTAACACAGCATCACTTTGTTTTGATCTACATGAAAACACCTGGCTCATTCAAAACACCGTAATAACCACTGCATGCCACGCCTGCAGGTGGCGCTGTAACGCTGTGAATGTTAATGCACCAAAAACCACCACTCATAAAGATGCACCTGGGATTAAAGGGTTAATTTAGGCTTATGGCCGCTCCCGTTTCATGTTTTTGCATTTAAACACAGGTGAAAAAACTCAACTCATAATTCTCCATTTTATTTATTTTATTGCCGTGTTGCTTTTTTCATCCGTCTGACCTGCAGTGCGCAGCAGCATGTTGCCCATGAGGTTCATGCTGCTCTGACCTCCGATTCTGTTCCACTCCTGCTTTCAGAGCAAAACCAGTTAATTTGGACTGAAAACATGATGGAGACTTTTTGGAAGATTTACTTGACGTTTTCATTCCTGACTAAATCTACACATAGTGGCTTTAAAAACATAAAATGTCTAAATTTGGAACCATTTTAACATTTATAACACTCACAGCAGGCCTGGTTGTCACTTACTTTACCATAAGCACTGTTGTCAGTAGTTTGATTTGTTCACTTTCTGTCTATAGAAACATTCAGTCTTAACTTTTTATGTTTCACGTATTTAAAAGGATTTAATTATTATTTTTTCTAAGATAATATACCTTATATTGAGCAGTGCTTTTATTTTACCGCTCTGCTTCATAAGGGAATAGTATGAGCAGCAGCATAATGTCGGTTTTGGTATGAAACGCTTTAGATAAATCCGCTGCTGCTGCTGCTGCTGTTTGACACTACAGAAGCAGCGGCTTTCTGTTGACAACCAGGGTGTGAGGTTGACCTTTGACCTTCTGAACACCTAAAACTTGTCGTTTTCTGCATGTTGCGTTTACATCAAGCATTGAGAAAGTATTTTAAATGTGTATATGAATAGTTTTGTGTCTTTTCCATCTGTTTCACCTTTGTTCTGTTCTCTTTTGTAAGAAGCGTTACGTTCTCCTCGAGGCCTCTGAGGCTGATGTTGTCTTCTAAAGGTGGTCCTTCTCCTCCATCTTTTTAATTTATCTTGTGCCTTACGAAACACGTGACCCAGAGATGATACTGTATGCATACGTGTTGGGAAAGAGGCAGCCGGATGCTACATGTGTCTGAATGTCTCTTTGACGTCTTTCAAACTGAATAAAGAGCTTTAAGCTGACAGAAGCACACAGCTGGTATGTCTGTTGTGTTTTTTTAATATTTGTTTCAGAAGTGATTGTGTAAAAGTTCAGTTTGTAAAGCACCAATGAGTTTAGTTTGATTTTCTTATCTTTTTCTCCCTGTTCTTTTTCTGTGTTGCTTGCTATGTCTTTATTTTGTTTATTTATAAATAGCCCTGTTCTTCACCTTCTTATGCACTTTGTTCTTGTTTTTTTTTAAAGCAATTGGAGCTGATGGAGATGGACTTTGTAATTCTTTTAGGAATCAAATTGCCAAAAAAACGATATTAAATGAATGTTTTTTCCTTTTTATTAGCCAGGTTTGTTTATTTTGTTTTGTTTTCATTAGAATATCATAGTATGTAGGGCCACAAACAACTGAGGACTTTGACCCAAAACTTTAAGAAACTGTGAAAGAAAAAGCAGAATTACTATTTCAGAAGCAGAAGAAACAGCATGTTTTACAGTCAAATTCATACTCATTTCCTTTTTATTCTAATTCTTTTAAAGCTATTACAATAATACAGAATCTGATTTGGGTGTGTAAAGATAAAAATCACAAAAAGCGAGGCAACAAATTTACCCATCTTGCGGAGTAAAAAGTTTTAGTAGAAAACAACAAATTTTAAAATGCAGTTTCTGCAGATATGTCACCAATAAAGCAAGCTTTGACATTATTGAAGTTGACGGCTAAGGCGTTGTTAGGAGCATGGAGGGACATGAAGGCAGTCTTGACTTTCATCCTTCTTCTCTCCGTCAAGAAGCACACAGAGGGCCCTTGGCTTTCCATGGAAATGTGCTATTCCATTCTGATTACCAATTGTTTCACTGAAAACACATTTTTTACTTTTTAGTAAAACCTGTTTACAAGGAATCTAGACTTCTAATGTATTAATATTGGCTTGTGGATTTAAAACATACCTGTACCCGGTGTAGTCAGGTTTACAGATTCTTAACCTCGTACGTTTAGACGAGGGTCCGCAGGCCGGCTTACATAAACTCCAAGGCTCCCAGCCCTCCCAGGTTCCTTTTACTGTAGCACACAATGTTAGTTTGTAAAGCTGTTCCAGAAACTTAAAGGGACAGTGTTATGTATGTTCCAGACATATAGTGCCATTATATAGCACAGTCAAGTAAATGGTAAGTTCAGTTCTTAAATAAATGCTGTGGATTTCAAATGTGACTTTTAATTTAATGCTTTGAAATTGAGACTCTGTCGCTTTAAAAACTCCAGCTCTTTCTGAACCCCCACCTTCAGGAGGTCATTACAACATTGCTTCCTTTGAAAGACTTCATCTTTTAACTTTTTATTATTATTTTTTTCAACCAGCATTATGAACTTTTCTGCAGCGCAGTCTCACCAGGGTATGATAATTACTGCTGGCTAGTCTGAAGGAGCTAAGTGGGGAGTTGTGGAAACTTAAACACTGCAGTTCCGAAGAGGAGCTGCGTCTACTAGGAAAAGGCAGGAAAGGGTTGAAAGACGTCTGCACTCACCGAAGCAGCTTTGGACGTTGTAGCAGACCTGAATGTCTGTCAACTTTCCGTCGGTGCAGATGGAGCCGTTGTGAGCTCGATGTAGGCACCTGCGGTTTCGAGTCTGCTTGCCACCTTCTTTCTTGCACCGGATGTCTCTTTCTTTTCCCCATGCAGACATACAGTCACTCCAGGCGGACCACTCGGCCCACACGCCATCCACTGTAAACCAACACAATTTTATACTGATAATTGATATTTTAATTTTTTTTCAATATTTGGTGTCGTGATGTGTTTGGATGTTGAGTCCTGAACAGGCCAGCCTTGAGGCACTACTCTTTAAAATTCTCAGAGATTTATATTTGTTCAGGTCAATTTGAAGAGAAAAACATCAAAAGTCAAGCAATTATTAATCTGCTTAATTTCAGACGGATCATGAGTGACACCAGAAATGTGAGAAACAATCTAGATAAACAACAAAATGAATCTGCAGTCCTTGAACCTGCTGTACCTGGGCAGTGGACTTGTGTTGAGCAAAGTTTGGTTCGCTTATTGATTCCAGGACATGGACGGCCACCATGATTGGGAGCAGGGTTGTTGCATCTCCTCTCCGAGACCTGAAGAGCCACACCACATGTAACAGGGCATGGAGTGAAGGCTGACCAGGGACCCCAGTTGCCATGCACTGAAAAAAGAGAGATTTATAAATGGGAATCATATATTCTTAATTGTCTCTGTGTGGACCAATGAGGGCTCTGGAGTTTAATTTAAAACCTCAGTGCTATAAACATCCTATTCATCCATTTGTTACAGGGTCATTGGGAGACTGGTGTTTATTTTCAGTTGGCTTTGGACAAAACCCTAAAGAAGTTCAATCAATCAGTTGATTGATTGATTAAAGAAGTTGCCTGTTAAATGGCAGCTTGGGGACATGCATGGATTAAATGTCCATCCATGCATGCAGAAACTCCATTTAGAGGGACTATTTAACATAAAAAGTATTTTTGATCTGAGGCTGGCTGGCCGTGAGAAACCTATGAGTGCGCCAGATGAACACTCAAGTTCCAGGTAGGGAACTTTTTGGTTGATCAACTGGCGGTTGGGATGAGCTCTGTCAGTTCACCTGTGGATGTTGGGTACATTTTAGAGGTTGTATTTATAGAGGCGTGCAGGAATACCTTGGCAACGAGGTAGGTGGTTGCAAGGTTCTGTTTGGGAGTTGTCACCCTGGCATCCATTACCAGGTGGGTTTAACGATGGGGCGGGGTTAGAACAAGATCGATGGCGAGTCCTCAATGAAGCTCTGTCAGGTGGGATACAGGAAGATGAACATTTACCCCAGATTGACCAACCAGACCAGACTCCATGGACTGAAAGACAATGATATTCACGTCAGGTTTGCATTTGAGTGCTATAGATTTAATAGAGTGCATGTTTGTGGCTTACCAGGACAGGGACTATTGCAGACACTGCTCCGGGTGCTTGGCCCCTCACAATATTTGCCACCATATTTAGGGCTTGGGTTGTCACACCGCCTCAATGACAGCTGCAGACCCTCTCCACAAGAGACAGAGCACGGGACAGGTGGAAACCAGGACCCCCAGTTGCCATCCACTGAAGAAAAAGTCAATCTTAGCTTACTGCTTCCTAGGAGTCCCTAGTTCTCCTATTGCTATGTAAGAGGTCAGGTCATCAGTGAGCTTCCCTTCTTACCTGGACAATTAGGGATCTCACTGCAGTCCTGCGTCTCAACAGCATCGCCGGGACAGTTGTTGCCTGGTGGTACCGTGTCAGTAGAGGGGGCTGGGTTGGAGCAGGTGCGCCGTCGTTCTCTGGTGGGCATGTTTTGGTCAGTGATACATGAGCCAGAGCACTGTGACCAAGCTCCCCAACTCGACCAACTTCCATGGACTGAACCATAAAAAAGAACACAGAGACTGTGATGACATTTAATTAACTTAAAAGGTAGAATAAATCCTGATCTTGTTGCATAAACTCTTTGGATCCATTGTTACCGACCCTAGTTCTCCAGTTTGTGTAGCAGTGAAATCACGTAGGACCTGGAGGACCAGGATTGGGGTCCATTGATATAGATATCTGGGTTGGGTTTCCTGGACCTTTCACGTTTTAATTTATCTGAACATTACAACAAGCCTGGCATTGTCTTAGAGCTGAAAATAGAGCCAACCTCACCTGGACACTTGTTGCTGGCCTCACATGACTCTTTCTCTTCTTCAGGGCCAGTGCATGCCAAGCGACATTCAGGAGGACTGGAGCAGACTCTCTTTCTTGTTCGGGTTCCTGTTCCTCCACAGGTGACTGAGCATGGAGTCCAGGGGGTCCACAAGCCCCAGCCCTTATCTAACTCAAAAGACATGATAAATAGTGCATTAAGGAATCAAGGCGTAGTGTCTTTAAGTATTTCTCATCTAACGTTTGAGCATTTATATACCGTTGCAGCAGCTGCCGCTGCACACTTCTGTCTGCAGTGTGTCCTGAGGGTTGTCACACTCTGGTTCTCCAATGCCATGACACTTCCTGCTTCTCTGTCTCACGCCCTCTCCACACAGAACATTGCAGAATGACCAAGACGTCCAGGGAGACCATGTGGCTGGACTGGAACCACAATTTTAAAAAAATTTTTAAACAAGTGTTTGGTTTCAGGATAAGTGCAGTTTTATGGAAGTTTGATCCAGATTTGTGATACATAGAAACGAATGCTGCTTCTCCAGGTTTGGTCCTGGTTCTGGGAGTGCAGAATCTTTAATGTATTGTAGTGCTAAGCCGTTCAGTGATTTCTAAACTAATGACAGCATTTTACAGTCTGTTCTCTGAGCTACAGGATTTTAGTTCTTTAATCCTGGAACTGTTCATCAGGTGACAGAAAGCCGACTTTAACTGTACTACAGAATAATACAGACAGTTTTTCTTTCAGTCTTTCCTCAGACTGACGGTTCACATCTGAGGAAAGATCCCTAGAGCACCAGTTCTGGGCTTTCTTCAGCTGTAGATCCATCAGTCAATCGTTCAGTACGGTTGGGGTGGAGCTACTGGAGTTGCCTGTTCCAACCCGCTCAGTGGAAACGAGGTAGATGGACTCTGTGCGTACGCTTACCCACAGGAGCGACATGATCCGCCTTCTGCTTTGTAGCCGTATTGGGAGTTCTGACAGCAATCATCATGGTCCACTTCGCCCAAATCTTCACTACACTCACCAGTGGTCAGGTCAAAAACACCGAAACACCGCACACTCTCTGCACACACACACACAGAAACATATTTATTCATTGAAAGAAGACTGGGACAAAACATTTTATTATTAATGGTCACATACTCTCTTCAACGTAACATTTGTTGACTCAAAGTTTCTGATCCATCAGTATAATTCTGCAGAGTCAGTTTCTGCAGAATTTTGAGTCTTTACTTTCAGGCCTGTTTTTGTCATGACATGTCCATCAGAGGAGAACCCAGGATTTCAACACGGGAGAAACTTTGTCAAGCTCCCTCTGAAACATTACGTAATTTTTATGCAAACCTTTGAACGAGCAAACATGAATCTGTGGAAGTTTGCTTTTATTTGATACCTAACAGCAAAACAGCTGTTTTCTTGTATAACACTATTACAATTGGCGTTTACAATATAATCTTATTGATTATAAAATATAGCATTTGCGTTTCATTAAATCAAATATCAGAGGATAGAAACATAAGAAAACTAGGAGTGCATTTTTATTGTGGTTCTTCACTCAGATTGTAGGTTATAGAAAGCAATATGTTACTATTACTTTAATTGTATTTTTATGTACATGTTACTGTTAATTTAAAATTTTCTTTGTATGTTTTGTATTCACAAGATGAATTTTTGTGAGCTCTTTTGTGTGTAACCTTTAACAACACTCAACAGATTTCACTCTTTCTGTGGCTGTTCTGTCTAAAATCATTTTTACTCAGCAGCAGAAAAACAAACTCGGAGGAGAAAGTTTTGCACAGTTTTGAAAAGTTATTGAGCTCCACAGATTTCTTCATCCGTTTTGTCTTTTTGTCATGCTAAGCTGAAACTCTGGCTGAATGCATTTCTATTTGGACTTACCTGAGCGCTCCACAGAAACCAGCAGTGGAACCAAAACCACCAGAAGCCTGAATGTTTTCTTCATCCTGGAGGTCCTGGACAGAATTAAAGCTTTACTGTCTTTTCCCCTGAAACTGGTTCTGGTTCTGGTCCGCCCCTTCTGCTGATCCAAAATCTGTTTGGATGAGTCACTGATCAACATCGGCCCTCATTTCTGCAAAGTGCATTTCTGATAAGTGGAGTCAGGAGGTTGTCAGGGCGTGGGCAGCAGTGAAAGTCCAGTGTATTCATTTTTTTTAATGGAAGCGTTATATTCTTATTTTTATTAAATTTTTTTATTCTTCTTAGAATCTTTGTACAAATTGTGCATTTGAGGCTTCCTGATAGATTGACAGAATTAAAGTTGTTAGTCTAAAAGGCATTTTATTTAATGAAGTATATAAGCATAATTTTGCAGCAAATATTTATCAACTGTGCTCTTACAAAGTTACATTCATCCATATTCAGATGCGATTCCAGGATTTTGAGTTGATTTCTGTTCCTGTTTCTGCAGAAACGTTGCTCAATATTTAAGCAACAAGGAAACCGTTTCCTCCCATTGAGCTGATCTTCACTTTCCTTGACATTTCTTCACACATTGCAACATAATGTGTGTCATCTTCAAAGTGTTTTTCATTTTGAAATATGAACAGCTACATTGAGGCAAGACCAGTTTAATTTTTAACATCATATGTACAAAGCTATTTTAATCAGGAAAAACAGGTTTTTACATTCAAAATGGAAAAAGACAGTAAATCTGGTTCATCTTTTTCCTGTAAAAGGACAAAAGTTAATTCTATTTGTTAAAGGATAGTTTAATTAAAGAGGGATAATTTTTTTTCACTATTTTTATTCCCTCTGCCAGTCAGTCCAGTCTGCATAATATCAAGACTTTGCAAAATTCTGTGTATTTTGCAAAACCTGTGATAACTGGAGGTGCACCTTTGGATGAAAAACATTTAAAACTCACCGGTTAAATTTGTGACATCATGAAAGAAATTTTACAAAAATCATCTAAAATTTTAAGGTTGTGTCCTTGATGTTTTAGGTGTTATTCTGCTTCAACGCAACTGAATTTAATGAGGTTTTAGAAACAGTATATCAGTCACTGCACTGTAACAAATTGCCCTGTATTTTTACAGTAAAATGCTGGCAGCAGGGTTGCCAGCATTATACTGTTAATTATACATTACCCTTACTGTAATCAACTTTACAGTATATTACTGTCACAAAAGAAATCTTTTGATTACAGCACATTGCTGTTTTTATCAGATTTACAGTAGACTACTGGCAGCTGTGTTGCCAGTATATTACCGTTTTTCTATGGTACCATTACTGTTGAATTCACATACAGCTTACTACTGTAAATTTCCAATATAAAATAGAAACATGAAAAAAAAAACACTTAGAAAATGTAAGTTCCATCATGTCAAACATTTATTTGGGAAAAAAAAGAACTCAAACATTGGTCCAAAGGTCAAAACAACTCAAACATTGACTCATACAGTCTTTAGTGGACCACATAATAAAGACGAAGGTTTTGAAACGACAACGTATGTGTGCCTTAAACCTAAACCTTTTCTACAAGAATGTTGAGGGTAAACTGTCCAAAGTAAGTTGTATTTGAATAAAGCATGAATTGTGGCCTTTTGATTAGTCTGAAATAAAATAAGTATGAAATAAATTATGGAAATAATGCATTGTACAACTCAGCACACTACTTTTTCAATACAAAATATGACTTTGTGTGGAAGTGAGGAACAATATGATGCAACATAAAACAAATGAAACATTTAACTTTCAATCTAAAGCACAGAAAAAAATGGCAAATTTTAGTTTGATAAAAATTTAAATGAAACATTTAGACTTGAATTTCCTTTAGGTCAAAATCAGAGCTCCAACTTCAAAATATAAAACAGTGAAACAATATTAAACAACACACTGCCAAGATAAGTTGAACATGGTGCCTGTACAGTCAAAATTACATCTGAAGAACAGAAAGTGGAAGCCTCAACAAAATGTATGCTCTTAATTAAAAGAGATGTCTTAAGATTATGCTGACCTTTCAACCAAAAAAATCTCTCAAGATCACTCCTGTTCAGGGATAAGTTGCCTTCATGCCTGTATAGTTTTTGTTTGTTTGTTTTTGCGTGGAGGGGCAACAAATATCTATAGCTTGGTTAGAAAGTTCTCACTATGAAATTCCACTCAAAGTCCATGAGGTTTTTCAGCAGAGTTGAAACACGGGGGATGACAGTGACCGACTTCTTTTGAAAAGTTTTCCCTGTCCTCTTGGAGATGATCTTGCTACAGCTGGCCTTGGTCCGGGTAATTTCTAATTAGCATATGATGCTTAAGGAGTCAGGGTTTAATGTGTGCTAGATGAAGACAAAACTGAATTAAGAGTTAATAAAGAGACACCAGCATAACATTTAAACAGTTTTCTGCCAAGTCAACTCTGTGAAACTCCAAATTCCCAGTTGATATCCATTCACCAATTTCACTTTAGCAGCTAATCATAGCAATTCAAGTCAAGTTACACAAAAGAAAGAGAAAGAGCTTCCAAACATGTCATATTTGTAAATATGAATAATCAAAAATAACTTACCTTAGGATTGGATAGTCCTTGTAAAGAAAGTTCTAGAGGTTGTTTTCACATGTCACAACATGTCTTCTTCAGAAATACAGTAGCGTTCTGTTTAAAGACAGCCTCCTTACCGTTGAATCTAAAATCATTCCCAAAATGCAATGCTACTCAGTATTTTATTAAAAACAGTAATAATTGCCCAGAATGCATTGTTTTTCACGGTGCAGTACCCTTTTCAATAGAAACAGTATGATACTGTTCAGTTGTGGCCGTTTTTTTACAGCAATTTGTTACAGTGTGGGTTTAGATGTGTTGGAGACTTGAATGCAGGAAGGATTGACACCCACAAACCGGATTACAACTGATCTCACATCAGCTTTAAATCCTCACTATCCCAGTCAAAAGGAGCATATGATGCAATGCTTCTTGAGTTATGATTTGCTTAGAAATGTGCAAATGAAATATATGCAAGCCATATGTCCAATAAATCTGCCATGAGTTTTTGAATAAAGAACTGAAAAGAAACAATGAATAATCAAGTTTTGTTTTTTTTTCCAATTCATGCATCGATGTTTGGAAACAAAGTCTACAGAAACGATTTAAAAGTCTCATCATTCTTCTTTTTAAACTATTAGAAAATACACTTGTTATGGAGCAGAACATTCTAGGAGCGGGAGGTTTATTGTGAAAGGTTCCAGCCGGAAGCGCGTCCGTGATGATGATGCTGTGAGCGGCCGAGTCTCCAGCAGCAGAAACGCCCTGCATCCTCTCTGCTCTCCCCCAGCATCCATCCGCCTCCTCCAGCCGGGGAGGCGCCGCTCTGGACGGCAGGAGAGACGCAGCAGACCCCGCTGAAACCTGATGGCCTTTTAATAAACCGGAGAAAACTAAACCAGCCGAGAAATGGATTCCCTGCCTTCCTCCATCCTCCTTCTCCTCCTCCTCATCGCTTCCCCGCTCTGCTCCCCTGCTGCTGCTGCTGACAGGAGAATCGGTGAGTTTTAAATTAAAATATGATTATGAAAGACAAGCAGAGCTCAGCTGCAGAGGTTTTCATGACTGAACCTGACAAATCCAGACGTGTTTGTGCTGGAGATGAGAGATCTGTGTCAACACTGGATCAGGAAGCGACGGGCTTCACCTGAGCCGGAGGAAAACAAACACAGTGGATCTGTAATTCATTCCGCGACAATAATCCTCCGCAGATCACAACCTGGCAGGAAAACCAGGAACCCTGAGCAGAGGAGCCGGAGGGGAGGGAAATGTGCAAACATATGAGCCTTCAACACTGTCAGTAATAGATCATATTACACTTTTTAAAACGTGGAAAAATATCATTTAAGCAACAATTTAAAAGCATCAAAAACGTAAAATGCTTTCCCCCCAGGTTTATTGTAGTAAGTTGGATAAATGAAAAAAATATATACTTTAATGATATCAATTTTATATATTTAAACAAGCAAACACTTAAACAAGTAAATATTTGAATGAAAAGCAACAATCTGAATCTATAATGAGCAACAATAATGTTAAATAATAAATGAACACACACACCTCTGTATGTGTATGAATGTGTGTTTGGGGGATAGCAGGAATAATTGCTAGAAACATTAACACTTAAGTTAAATGAGATGTGCAAAAAATGTAAATAAAAAAAAAATCTGCACAGGTTAACTATCAAGATTTATTTATATAGAAATCTAAATAACTAATAATGGAAGGTAGAAATTTAATGCATAATTTTTATTTTTTATCAGCCTGCTGAGGAGACCAGACACTAAAGTCATACAGTCAAGATCTGTAGGTCATGGGAATAAAACTGCGCGCAGAGATTTAGAACTGCAGCTACTTTTCCAAATGTTCCTGTCTGTCTCAAGCTGGTGGTCCGCGGGCGCCCCTTAGTGGTCCGCGAGGTACTGCACGTAAACAATCGTGACGTTGAGTTAGCACAAAGTGCGACGCTGAGAAGAATTGGACAGGAATGGAGTCTTTGAGGAATTTTGTGAACTGAAGGAAACATAGAAGATATATATAGTGTTACTTATTAATTTATCTTCATCATTAAAAATTTAAAAATAGAATTTAATGGGTGGGAAGTCGTGTTTCTCCATAGTACAACAGGTGGCATTATGTACCTGGCGGTCCGCCATTAAAGAAAAGAAGAAGAAGAGGGAGCACCAAGTACCGCTAACGCTATTGTTAGCTTACCAGAGAATTGTGTTTGAAAATAACAACTAAAAAGAAAGCCTGAAGATACCGGTTGAGAATTTCTCAGGGGTGAGTTGCAAAACTTTTGTTTTTGAACAATATTACAATACACGGGGATTCAGAAAGCTGCATGCAGGTTGAGGCGGGGAGCAGAACTCCGCCCCTACTGGCTGACAGCTAACATAACTTTATTTATGCTTCTAAATTACAAATAGCCATAAATCTTATTAGTAAACACAACACCTGTAGTGAAAAGAGCCTTTTTGATTTTCCTCTCATTTGAAAGCTTAGAATCCACATTTTGAGAATTTGTAAATAACTGAAAACGCCTTTAATAGAGTTGTTCATAGTTTTATCCAGGTCAGTCACATTTACAAAGAGCTTAAACAAAAACAATGAGTTATGACATTCATATTTTAATTTCAGGTTGTATATATTAAGATGTTGTGGTATTGCAGGGCAGTTTCAAGTTAGGTGGTCCTTGAATGTTTGTCAAATGGGGGTAAGTGGTCCTTGGCCTGATCTAGATCTACATTGACCTAGTTTATAATGCAAACGTCTCAGCACACTTGAGTTAAGACACTAACTTACAAGTAACTTTTCAGCAACTTATAGGAGCTTGCATTAACTCAGAAATGTATTTCAAAAAGTACTAGTTCCACTGGCAGATAAACATGGAAAAAAAATATCATGTCAGAGAGGCAATCTGCCAATGGAGCTCGTTATTTTTTATATCAATGATATTAAGTAATTACTGACCTAAAGCAGTGGTTCCCAAAGTGTGGGGTGCGCGGGAAGCAGTACGGATGAAAAAACAAAAACAAAAAACAGTTAAACAAAAGTGTTTCACTTGTAAAGATGGTTTATAGTTTGTTTTTTTGCGACCTGAAATGTCAAATGAACTTCAGTAGAGTTTTAAATGTGTGTATAGGTTTATGTCTGGTTGAATAATGTATGTGTCTAGTTGATTTTTTTCTTTATTTATTTTTTTTTTTTTTTATTGAGTAGGGGGTTGCAATCCATATGGGGTCCTAGAAATCTTTGGGAACCACTGACCTAGTTTCTCTATCTTATTAAAAAAGTTATTTCAAAGCTAGTTTTGTCAAACTAAACAATACTTGGTAATATTTTGTGTTTTCGCAGTGTACATTTGTAACAAGTAATTCACTCAGCTTGACCACTTTCTTTGCAGCTGCAGGTCAGAGGACAGATGTTGCTCTTTCATATCAAAACAAGCCAGACATTTGAGCAGGATGAATGCATGCATGTGTGGAAAAGTGGACGGATGGATGAATAAATGAAGTTTGGATGGATGCTTAGAAAGATAGATGTGCTGCAAACTTAGTTATGCAGAAAAAATCAGAATGATAGTTTTTAAATTCACTGTAATTATACTAAAATGCGGAAAAATTAAGTAGGTCAGCAGAAGCTCTGCGATAGAGTGATTCTCTTCTATTCAAGAGTAAAAAAAACAGGGAGAGTACAAAATTAAATCAGTTCTCTTTTGGGTGTTTCACATAGATGCATTGATATAAGCATAAAAATAAACGTTATCATTACATTCATAAAATCAACATAATTTGAGGAAGTTTTTAAAATCTACCTCACAAAAAGATCCAAAACTTAAGCATTTCATTAACATTAAAAGTAAGTGGGTCACGTTGTCCCCAGTGGGTTGTGTATATTGGTTTTTAATCAAATATGACTCACAGTGACCTTGTGAAAATAATATTCAAACACTATTTTAAAGTGGAATAATTTGGCTTCAGGGAGCCACAGTGGTGAGAATATCATGACCTCGCAGTTTCCCTGCTTTCCTCGTCTTCTGTACAACGTAACGCTCCAATAACTGAGTCAGAGTCATTTAGAAATCCATGCAGGGGTTTATTGTGATCTTACTGTAACAGTTTTTATGTGGATGCTTTCTTCAGAATGGATCAAAATAAACTTTGATTTGCAAGGTATTTTTACAAATGGATGCATAGTGGGAGCTTTCTAATGATTGGAAATGGTGAAACTAAACAGAAATAAAATGATAGTGCTCTGTAGTCACCTGCTGAACAGAGACTGTAAAATCAGCCAGCTCGGCCTCATGAATGACGATGTTAAGATTTTTTTCCATTACTGCTGCATAGAATGACTTTCAGTGGTTGTTTTTTAAATAATTTCCCTTTCTAAATAAAGAAAACCTTCAGATGTGGATGATTTGTTTTTGTTTTTAGGCTTCACTTACCAATACTCCTTTTTGCATTAATATGTAATTTGTGGTGCGGTCCTGACCGATCAGATGGTGTTTGTTCGGTAAACACCGTCCCAGCCGCTGACTCAGTTTCCTTCTGGACTGAAAGATGGGGACAGGCTCAGCTGTGGGACTTCTTAATCATTAACTTGGACCTAAATAAGGATGACGCTGCTTGATCTGGTGTGACCGTCACCTAGGCAGCGCTGATTACCATTTCATATGTAATGATTTGCTGGCCGGCTCGGTGGAAAGCTGCAGAGTTGCTGAATGAGTATCTGATTTATCTGGCCTGACCCTAGGAGATGATTTCAGAAAATATAGTTATATGAAAAGTAAACTAAAGGTGAACAGCAGATGTACGTGAAGACAGAAGCAAATCAAAAGCAGAAATGATCAAAAAACCTCAAGACGGGATGATATTCTGAAATTCATGTTTGTTTTTTGCATAACACATAAAGTTCTGATTGATTTGAAGAGCAGTTTTGAACAGAAATATTGAATTCTTAATAAAGATCTGGGTTTGGATTAGGCCACTTTAACACACACATTCCCCTCTCTACTAAAGCATTTACCTGTAGCTGTGACTCTTTGTTTAGGATCATCTGACTTGACAGCAAACTTCCACCTCTAAAAGATTTTCTTCTTGGATTGCTACCCTTAAATAAAGAAGCATAGGGTAATTCTGCCATCACCATGTCTCAAATGAGGAGAATTTCACACTTAGCATTCAGGCTGCAAAGCTTAGTTTTGTCTCATCTGACCAGAGGAACTTATGTCATTGTGTCTCCTACTTAGCTTGTAGCTACAAGCTACAGGGCCTTTGTCCGTCTTCTTGGCTCTGGCCTATAAAAGGAAGGTTTTGTAGATCGCTTGCTGTCCCGTTGATGGACAACAAGCTGTCGTACTCAACAAGCTTCTATAATTAATGCTCTTCTTGCCCTGTTGGTCAGGTTAGGTTTGCTGTTGTGGCATTGGAGTAGTAGAAGTTTAAGTGATTTTACATTTTTATACAAACTTCTGTGAAATGTTTTTGATTTGTCTTTAGTGCCAACAAGACTATGGTTTTCTAAACTTGTTAGCTTCCAGGGATAATGTGTTTATCTTTAAAAATTGTTGCACATAGATATAACTTAACATTTAGCTGCTGTTCCATATATGGTTTGGTGTAATAGTTACTTGCCTCAACAGTTTATTGGTGTTGAAGCAGATGGTTTTAGAGGAAAACCTGTCACTCAGATGAGTTCTTGCCTGCTGCAAGCTGCTTTTCTGACTGTGTTGACTGAAAGCTCTTGTGTTCTGGTTTCCAGTCAAAGCTCCAGCAAACATGCACCCTGCAGGGTTTGCTCCTGCTTTTCTGCGATACTTGGATTTACTGGTAACTCCTGGAAGTTTACACTTTAAAATAACAGAGATGTGCTGAATTTGTTTTTCAGATGCACTTTTTTTGTGCAAAGTTTTTACTTTGCATGCATGAAAGTAAGTTTTTATCTTAACCTTGTTGAGATCAGAAGATTCCAATACGAGCAATTCCGAAAACAAAGCCTAAAGCCTGGTATAGCAATAAAGAAAGAAAGGATCACAAGAAATGAATGTGAGAGGGCGTGACGGATGAATATTTTGTTGCTTTTGAAAGACAGAAATCTGCCAATTTAAGCAGTCTAGATGAGCAACATCTTATACAGAAATGGATTTTTCTGCAAAATTGAGAAGTGCAGCTTTTTCTGCTAACTGCTTCACTTTTTTATGCTTGCCTTAATGTTCTGGTTGCATGTTGTTCTGATTGATCGTTTCTGCCGGAGCTGCCATCCAAGATAATTGGACACGTTTAAAAGGAGGCCAGCCTATTCTTTGTGCAGTAACACGGACATGGACGACATGCAGTTGGCCGGTTTTATCAGGGAAATGCTTTGATAGTTCATTAGAAAAGCTGAAAATGAAACTACCACATTGGTAAAAGCTTCTTAATGACTGGCATCTCTGGTTTCTTATCTTCTAGCCAGAAACATAAACACAGAGGAAACAATGTGTTTTCAGGAGAAATCAGAAAATAGGAAGGAATCAATCAAGAAGTTCTGAAGGAGTTTCACACCAAATATATTTGGCTGAGTGTTTTTCTCTGAGTTCTCTTCCTCTTGGCAAATAAACTTACGCGACTGCCCCCTGTGGTGGTAGCTGTGCATTACAGCCAGTTGCCTTGAGAATCAAGATGTCTGTTTCTAATTGAACTTGAGAAAACTTTGGAGTGACTGACTCAATGGGTAGAGGACTTTTCTTCCAATTGGAAAGGTCCAATTCCAGGTTTCACATGTTGTTGTGACCCTGGACAAGTACTTTGGATGGAAATATGACGAGCAAAAGCGGTATATAAGGTCAGTCCATTGCTTACATATACGTACATCGTATAAAGAGATGTTTGATGTCTGCATTTTCCATAGGATTAACTAAAGACAGAAAGTGTTTTCTTCAAGTCTAAAATATGCACATTTATTGATAAATTTATGCAATCTAAGTATATATCACTGCTGCCACCAACTGTTTTGGAGGGGAACTGCAGGCGTTGCCGTCCACTGGCTCTGACCCCAGACTAAACTTTGGTTGTTCTAAATCACTTAAAATGACTTCAATTATTTCAAATTGCTGAATTAAAAAACGAAGAAAAAAAGAATGAGACTTTTAAAAATATATTTATAAACAATTTTTTCTGTAGATATTTTTCCTTTCAAATTCAGCATTAGTACAATATTAAAAGGCAATTCTACCAAATACTTTCATTATTCAGACATTAATCTAATCATAATGTATTAGTCAAACTAACATCAAAAAGAAAAATGACAGTGAAGGGAAAATAGATTATGTTTCTATCACTTCTACCAGAAATATTTATTTTTTCATATATTTTATAAATGTTAGTCATTACAGGTTCTTGCATGTTCTTTAAAAAGGTTAAGAACTGTCAAGTCTTTTGGACAAAATGGAAAATATTTTTAATTATCTGCTTCACAAGACGTAAAACTAATATATTCAAGGTGACCACTCTCAGTCTGACTGTCAGATTTCTCCCCCAGGTGAAGCAGGTGTTTGACACAAGTCGACAGACGGCACTGTGGGAAATGTAGTGCTTGTAAAGGCCTTGCCAGGAGGCTGTGGCCTGAACGCCGCCGTTTCCTCACAGAGTGAAGCTGATTGAAACGTGGCCGTCCTGGCAGCGGTCCACTACACAAAACTGGCCGCAGAGACAGGATGAAAAACCAAAGCAGGAACTCTGAGTGGAGAAAATAATGGAGCTTCACCTGGGTGCAGAAATGCTCAGATTTAAGATGAAATATGGAAAATAATCTTTTTGCATCACAAAAAGCAGGTCACATTAGCAGCAGTGCTATTCTATTTTATGGAACATCTTTATTGTTCTGCATAATTATGAATCAGCTTGTTTGTGGTTTAAAAGCACTTTCTGAGCTCAAACATGCGGTCCAAAGTGTGGCCCGGGGGCCATTTGTGGCCCTTGAAATACTTTAGTTCAGCCGCTACAGTAGTAAAAGTTTGGACAACCATATTGTCCTAATTTAAAATGTGTTGCTCAGTCATACAAAAACTAGTATCTCCTAAAAAAATCATATTTGAATGCATCCCCTTCACTTATCTTTGTCTTAACCCAGTTCTTGGACTGGGATATAAATGTAGACTGTAATTATTACATTTTTCTGCTGGTAAATATTCCGATGGAACTCAGAAGACATTCCTTCTGCCAAAATAGGCTTACAGCGTTCCTCTTTCCAATATTATAATTCCTTTTTATTCTGGGTAAGCCACCTTGGATTCCTTTCCCATCTCATGTATTTTTGCTCTTTTAATTCTGATCTGGAGGAATTAATCCAAACACTACACCAGAGGCTCAATGCTTTCCTAATGAAAGTCAGATTTCAGCTTTCAGTGAAGGATGAACATGTTTATTTATAGTGATGTCCACAAATAAAACAAGCTGTTTTTCATTTCAACAACATGAAAAAGCTTATTGTAAATGATTTTCATAAATACATCTTTACGGGAGAAAGAAGCTGTCACAAACTAATTCTTGTTCGCTTTAATTTGTCATGTAGCTTCATGCAACAGAGTAGTTCCTGGATTCATATGTTGATTGCTTTAGAGGATTATTTTATAGAAATAATTTGATTTTCTATATTTACATGAAGCAATTGTTTGTCATAACCTTAACTTGAATGGAGATTGATTTACCAGAATGGTTGAAAAGAACAGCTTTTTTAAGAGCTTATTGCAAAAACTTGGATTTAACTTTCAGACTTATTGGTGACAGAATAATTTATATTTTTAAAAACATTTTCCCTCTTAATATCCAATGACCTGTGCCTATTAATGTTTCAACATTTTTAGATTTTTTTGTGGAATGCGACGGTGTTGTAAAAATAAAAACAGCTTTTTCTCTGAGTTCATTCTTTGGTGCTTGCAAAGTTTTAGCAAAGTGAGTTCTTGTTTGAGACTGAAATGCAAGGATTTTCTGTTTGTTTTTACTGAAGTTGAGATCGGTGCGTCCTGCAGCCGTTTGCAGGCTCTCAGGTGTGAACATGTGCAGCTGTTTGATAGTGAAACCAGGAGCCTGGCGGTCGCCGGCGCTCTTTGATCCCTGAAAAGACGGAGAGTTTTTTTTTTTCTGAGAGCAGCAGGTGTAGCCATGGTTACAGCATCTCTGTTGATTCGCTTGTTCATCTTGTGGCAGCCGCTTTTTCTTTTGCATAAATGTTTAACCTTCATGGCCTTCGTTTCTATCATCAGACGGATTGATTTCTGGAAGCTTTTTTGTTTTAGGTTGCTATTCACATCTTTTCAAGTCGATAATCACTTTGAATAAAAAGTGACAATGTAAACACTTTAATTTAGATGTTTGCTTAATAGTTACAGAAGCTTTTTCCAGAGCATAATAAACTTTAAACAGACAACACACACACTCCAGGTGGACTTTATTCATTTGATTGGATTTTACTCAGGAGTATCAGAGTAAAGGGGTAGAAATACATATTCATTTTTTTAGCTTTGTATTGTAACGAAAGTTTAAAATCAGGTTTTAAAAGGTCAGTATTATATGCTTTCTAGGCACATGTAGCCATTTTATAGCATAATCAAGTAACTATGTTGCCTTTAATTGTTATAAAAATACTGAATATATCAAATATGTCTTTCTGAAACTCCACCTTCAGGAAGTGATCGCAACATGGCTCCTCTGTTAAACCTTTAGGAATGATTTAAACAGCGTTTCACTGAGAAGTAGCTCCTATAATGAGCTCAGCAGTTCTACCACGAGTTTGCTAATTGCTGCTAGCTAGTCTGAAGGAGCTAAGTAGGGGAGTCACGGAGAAGAACTGCTTTGTGATGATGCAGCGTTCCAAAAAGTCAATTTTACATAACACGATCCCTTAATTTTCTTTTAGCATATTGTATTTTTTTTTTTTTTTAATTAATTAAAACTCCATCTTAGTTTCAGTTTAGTGTGAGGTTCAGTTTCAGCTCAGTGTATTCCCAAAATATACTAATGTCCAATTCTGTCCAATAACATCTAAAACAATCAAACTGAAAGACTGAAATATTGAGAGATTGAAATAAATCAATATTTATTTGAACTACATCATTATAAGTATGAAACCGTGTGCATTGCATTCTAGAGATTTTTCAGAAATAAGTCCAGATCCAGAAATATTTCAGTTTTCTTTATGGAAGCAGATGAAACCTCAGCGATCGTGTTCTGCTCTCTGCCAGGTCTCCTGTAAGCGGAGCAGAATAAATATGGCCGACTCTTCTTCTCTCCCCAGAGAGCTCTGAAGGAGCTGGACTGATGCATCATCCTGTTCTTCCTCACCCCAGAGTTAATTTAGGATAACTGCAAGCATTTACTGCCCACAGCTGACGAATGTAGCAATAAGAAGCTGCAGCTGAAAACAGAGATGGTGTCTTAGTAAGTCATTAACTCTCATATTGCTGTCTTGAAATGAAAAAAATAATAATAAAAAAAACAATCTGAAATTGGGTTAGAAAGTTTTGGAAATGGATTCTTTTATGGAAAACCTAAAGAGCAGGTTTAGCTGACAAGCTGTGTCTCATTTCAGACATACAGGTTTAATAAAATACATCAAGTTATTGTTTTTTATGCATCACTGTATATAAATCTTTTATTTGGGCTCCTAATATTCTGCTACAAATAATATTGTTGGTATAAGTTTAGTAAACTGACCCGTTTGTATCTTATTCTTCTGTTTCTCTGACAGGTTGCCTGTTTGAGAACGAGTTGTGTTCTTCATATGAGATCTGTGTCAACGGTAAGAAACCACATCTTCAAATGTTTTCAAAAAGTTTCCAAGAAGCTTGTTGCTCTTCATTGTGGGAAATACTTGAATGTCAGTATTTAAGTCAAATTTGTTTGTATAGAAGATTTCAGAAACAGTCATGAAACAAGAAATAGACACATGTTCTGGAAATTCATTTTTTTCTGAGATAAAGTGATTGTACAGCAAAATATACTCAGAGTAAAAGAATGAATTCTGTATCAAAACCTTTTTCTTTCTTTTTTTAATTTCTCACTCTTTATAGTAATTTTGGTCCATTTTTCTTTCCATTGTTTCAGTTTTTTGACGTTTGCAGCTTCCTTACCATCATAGAGGTTTGATCATTCAGTACTTTGACTAGGCCATTGTAGAACCCCTATTAGTTTCTTTTTTAGCCATTTTGTTGGAGATTTACAGATGGCCTCATATCCAGAATCCAGTGAATACCTCAAATCATCGCTTTTTTATTTATGGTAAGCTTTTTGTTTTAAATCAGTGCTGATTATCATTGTCCAGCTGTTGAACTCGTAAACACAGCAGAGCACAATTCTTATCAGGATGTGAGCCAACAGAGATAACCGAACATCGCAGTCTGTTGTCTGTTATTGGTGGAGAAGCCTGGATCCAGCTGTACATTTGCTGTAAGTTCATTAGCTCTCTCATTTCCCGTGTTGATGGCGTTCTTTTTAGATGCACCCATAATCTTATTCCAGTGAAGTCGGAGCGGAGAGAGAAGGATGCAGGTCGTTTCATGTGGTGATGAAATCATTGTCTCCAATGGGGAGTTTTATTTTTAGCGGAGCTAACGGCTAGCTCTCTGTCTGTGGATGCTTTGGGTGACCTTTTTATGCCACCCACACATCTTTAGCCTTAAATATTTTATCACACACAGCTTGTCTGCAATGAGACAAGCTATGTCTCATTCAAGCAGCAATTTGGTATAGCTTGTTTTAGGTGAAAAGCCAAAAGTAGCATATTTGTTTCCATTACAAATGTGCAGAAATCTTTGATATTTTGCGAATGTCAAAAAAATAACTATTTCAAAATTGCAATTAAAATCCCGGGCTCACACCAATAAATCGGTAAAAAATGCAGATCCGTCATCTTTGTATTTTCCGCAACATCCAGTTGTTGATATATTGAGTCGTGCGCTGAGAAAAAAAAACTAAATATTTCTGTTCAACCAACTGTAAAAATGTTTCATTGAAAAATGAGAATTACTGTCTCCATTAAGCAAATTTATTTCCGTAACTGCAATTCACACAGTTATACTTTTGTCATAACAGTCAGGCATAACTCTTTCATAAGTTATGTATTTATTGTAATTTGACATTCTTCACTCTTGGTGCTTTTTCACCTAGATTTTAATCTTTTGTGATCAAATTCTCCTTTGTTTCTGTGTTTCCTCTCCCTTCCCATCCCGTCTCGTCACGGTGGGATAAGAAAGCGTCTGAGAGTTTCAGACCATTAATTCACTAGATTATGTTTTAAACATCAACAGCATCCAGGCACAGAATCACCTGTGCTTTATAGTTTATCCTTTTGCAGCACTTTCAGTTCGCTGTAGGGTTTTAAAAAGAATAAAATCCCTCCTGGTCTCAAAAGCTGAAGAACACATTTAATTTGAGTCTTGCAAACATTGTTTGTTCAAGGATTTTGGCCATAGAACAAACTTTAATCAGCTTTACAGTGCAAATACTGTTTTTATGTTTTTCCACATAGAAGTGCATAGAAAACTTAACCTGAAAATATGTTTTGATTACTGAAATCTTAGGGGATTTCAGCTGATTTTTAGCTTTTAATTTAGTGTTTTTCAGTTTTTCTGTATTATAACCTCTCTTTCTCTGCACATCATTCAGTAAGGGTTAGCAGTAAGGGCAGCAGAATTTCAGTTTTTAACTCCTGATTCTCATAAAATGGGAGGATTGTAGTAATTCAGTGGTGAGCTTTACTAAGCTTTAATTCAGCTTCACTGGCAAATATTTATGACTTCTGTTTTCAAACTCACAGCATGAAGCTGTAAAATATAAAAATATAAACTTCATTCAAAGAAAATATTCTTTCCGGTAAAAACAAACATTTTTTTTTATTTTGCCTGGTGGGGCTTCATTTAGAGATTGCAGATGGAAATGTTTACATCTAATTTATCTGATAAAACAGCCTTCAACTCACGGCAGTATGAGCGTGGGAGAACATATTTGTAAAAGCATGTAATAACTGTAAAATGCATTTTGATTGAAATCTTCAAAGTTGTGCAGCAGTAACGCTGGCAGATGAGTTTATCCACAAAAATTAGAAATCGGCTTTAGGGAAAAATAAAATAACGGTTTGTGTTGTAAAATATTTGTAGTGGCCTTCGATTAAAAAAAGGAGGAATAAACTTTGAAAACCAGCAGCTCTGCTTATGGCGGCCACATTTGAGCAAACACCGCTTCACACACTGCAGAGATATCTGTCTCAGTGCAGAAACACATTCACCGCCTTCATCTGATCCAATTACACAGACTGACTGGATTATTAATCCAGATTTAATCTCTTTGTGAAGAGACTTGCTTGGTTCTGGGTCGTTTGGAGGTGGTTTTAATGGCCAAGTCCAGATCAGAAACACAAACATTTTTTTATGATAATCAAATGATAGTAAAGTAGTGGCTTAATTGGCTTTCTTCAATAATCCACTGTATTTATAGGTTCTTGTGTAATTCCAACCCTTCCTGCCATCTTTAACATCCAGGCTTGAAAATGTCGAGCTGCGCATCAGTCAGAGGCTCCTCACCTTTTCTCCTTCTGTATCCGCTCACACTGAGTCTTTAAATGGGAAAAAGCCAGAGGTCACAGGGGTCAACTCGACATTATAAACACTGGCTACTACATTATGAACTATATTTATTTATTGGACTATTCCATTAATCTCAAAATGTCAGCTTCCCCTTCTTGGATCCTGCAGGCAGAACATGTTGTCCATTTTGACTTCTCCATTTTCTGTTGCTTTATTTAGAAACAATTCATGTATTTAAATCTTTTTTTTTTTTGATGGAGATCCTGCTCCGCTTTACAAAGAGTTCAGACATTTTCCAGCTTTTGTCGCATTGAAGAGACAAAAGCTCTTCAACACTATTTATCATTAGCTTATGGGATCACCTGACAGGAAGTAGTTGCTTATTTTTGAAGTGGATACAAATAGTCAAATTATGAAAAGTATCATTTGCATTTGTATTCTTCCCTCTTTCACTCCGATATCCTGAAATAAAATACAGTGCCATCTGAAGTCACCTATTTTCATTAAGATAGTCAGGATTTCATACAAACTCTGCATAAAAATTAGGGCCAGGACTTTAATGTGTAGCTTTCAGTTAATTAGATTTTACTGCTGAGATTTTTTCACAGCGAATTGTGTTTTTAAATATATGTATAGAAAAGCTGCATTCACAACATTTTGTATAATACAGATATGAATGCAATTAATTTCAATTAGTTGATTGCAATCATTGCAATTCACTCAATTAAAAATTTTAGTCAAGTCCAACCACTAATAAAAACTTTTTTTTTAGTCAATGCACATAACTGCATTTAATATTTTAATCACCATTTGATTCTTATTTGAAATGGAGAAGATTATTGAGGAATCAGTCTGCTGGCTTTGAACCTTGTGAAAAGAACCACGATACCTGTAATAAATAGAAAGTTTATATTTATCATACATCATTCAACCAGATTTGACATATTTATAGCAATAACAATATATCACCACTTTTCCCTATTTCCCAGAACTTTAGTGATTCTCCAGAACCATGTATGATCTTGTTAGGTGAGCATTAGAGGCTGTGTTTCTATAGAAATCCTCAGAGCTGTTAGCTTGTCCTTCATGAACCAGATGAACTTGAATTAGGCTCTTTGTTAGAAGATAATCCTGTTATCAGGACTTGATTGCCCTTCTCACACATCATTTGTCCCTAAACCGCCCAAACATGACGTTTGAATGCAAGAGTAAAAAGTTTCCCTAAATCAGTAAAAAGACAGTGACCGAGTCATCTGATTGTGCATTTTCTTATTGCACATTTTATTTTGTCAGACATGACTGATGAATCAAGCTTTGATCAGTCAAAGGTACATTTCTGATTTTCAAATCATCATCAGCAGCAGCAGCTTCTGTTTACGAGGGAAATGGTCGCTCAGCATCACCGATTCCAGAATCTGATGACCAAAATCACATCATCAGATTCTGATTCTCAATGGGTTTTGTCATTAAATACTAAAATAGAGTGAATACACACAATGCAGTGCAAAAACTCAAAATCTTACCAAGTATTTTTAATCGAGTCTTTAGAGAAAATATCTTAGGACACTTGAAATAAGAGAAATTTAACTCACAAATAAAATAGGAACTTGTTTAAGGTCAATAATTCCTTAATATTGATTTAAAAAGTACCTGAACAGACTTCTGCTTAGTTGGGTATTTATTGTATTGTTTATCATTTATTGTAAGAAATCTCTTATAAGAATTTTGATTTATCTTTGTCACAATGACTAAACTAAACTAAAAAAACCCTAATTTGTTCTTATTTTCAAGATTATTTTTTGTATTTTTTCCAGCGTGTTCAACAGGAGTATCAATAAATATCTATTTTCATGTTTTTCCAGAGCAGTGTTTGTGTTTGTGGGGCTGTGGCTACAGTTACCTAAAAAAGATGCAATAAATAGTTCTTATCGCCACAAAATGCAGTTATAAAACTTCAAGGCGGTGTCGTCCACCCACAGCTAAACCGGCTGATTATTCCACATATTTCTGTGTCGAACACATTTTAAATCAAATTGTGCACTGAGGCTGTAACCGGGTGAGATGTTAGTTGCGATCCACGCTAGGAGACGGTTTGGAGACAAACGGCGCTCCGATCCTCCTCGCCTCGTCTGGGCTGCCTCGATTAGCTGTGAGAGACCAGGAGCCCTGCAGCGATGTGAGAGGCTCTCATCACCCACCTGCGACCCGTTGCATGTTGTCTCTGAACCGCAAACAGAACCAGCCTCAGTGCGTCACGCAAATGGAAGTGGCTGCTGCGACCATCAGGTTTCTGTCTGCAGCTTTCAAGCATCTCGGGTTTATTATCTTTGCGTTTGCAGTTGGACAGTCCAACTGCAAACGCAGTTTTTTTTACAATATGTTTTTTACATATTTTAACAAATATGTAAAAAACTTAAAAAAAAAATTAAGATACTGCAGCTTTAGTTTGAGAGCAGCTTGAGTCTCTCATAAAGATGCATTTTGGAGCTTTCAGAATCCAAAAATTTATTTTCACCCAAAGACCTGATAAATAACTCATTTAGAGCTCCAAATAACATATAACCTTTTGAAAAGTTATGTTTGCCCAAAGATGGATTGTCAGGTTTCCTTCTGTGGAATGTTAAAATATATCATTTTTGTGGGAATTCAATGCAGTTATTCCACAAAAAACTGAAATGTCTCAAAAGGTGCATTTATCTAATCGATAAAAATAAAATTATTCGGGTCTTTACCATTTTCAGCCAAAGTTAAGAGTAATAGTCTCAGGTTCAAAGAAGCTGTTGTCGCTTCAGAGCTGTTGAGTTTTTCTGTTTCTTTCCTTTGAACTAAAATATAAAAATAAGAAGCAGCAGTTACAGAAATGACATTCCCATCTTTCTGGAAGCGTTTCTTCAGTTTGCAGCAGATACTTAAAGGGCAGCTGACACAGAATGACAAACTGACCCTCTGTGTGTTCAGCAGGCTGATGGGTTATTGATTTTGACCTTTGCTTTGATGTGTTGTCATCAAATTACCATCTTACACATGTGAATGAAATGTTTGCGCACTCCATCAATCTCCATTTGAGTCCACTAGAACTAAAGCGATTTTTCTGCAGGCGGGATCGCAGAGGATAAATGGTTTGGGAAGGAAAACGGTCCTGGATTCAGTCATGGCTTTTTGCATCCTGAGCCAGCCTTTTATGCTGTTTTAGAAAAACTGATTATTTTATTAGTTCAAACTCCAAATGCACCTTAACAGTCCTTCCAGTTCTTTCAATTCAACAATCATGAAAATTCAGGCAAAAATAATAGATCCTCTGATTTTTTTTTTGAGAGTTTATTGCAAATTTCATAAACATGGACCACATTGATAGACCCTGTCTGTGTCTGTTGACATTGAGATATTTAAGTTCTTTAAAGGATAAAAATGTTTGTTTTCAATCTGTATGCATTTTATTTTTCTGCCATCTTGATTCCTCTATGTTTAGATTTTTGGAAAGGTTTTAAAGATGCAAAAATATCGCAAATTTCCAAAAATCAGCTATTTTGATTTAAAATAATGAGATTCTGTGTTTGCTTTACAAACCCATTATTATCACAGTGGAAACCATTTTAGCATTACCACAGAAGCTAACATCTACAGCCAATCAGTGCAAAGGAAAGTAAATGGCACTCCACGATTGGCTGCTTTTCAAACATCAGCCAATAGCATTGGGCCTCAGCATTTCAGCTACATTTTCTTAATATTTTAGATCCTCTTTATGAAAAGATTAACACATAATTTGAAGTTGCCTTCTACAAAAAAATACCTGAACAGATGAATCCTCGAATACTGAACCATAATTTTATAAGTTAAGGATTTACAGTGTTTCTATTATTTTTTTTAAATATACCAAGTGTTTTTGAAACCTAAGAATGAAGATGTTTTAGAATAAAGATGTTAATTTATAACAAAAAAAAGTCAAACTCGCTGGTAAGCTGTAGTTCAACGCTTCCTTTAAATATAAAACTTAAATAGACTGCTTTATCTTTTTAACTTTTCATCCATTTTAAGATAAAGCTTCACCAACCAGCATGTAGTGCAGACTGAATGATCAGGCCTGGATAGACTGGAGAAAAGGGAGTTTTCACTGACGATCTGCATCCTTCGCAGGTTATATTTAACCTGGAGCCGCCGCATTCGGTTCATGATTCCTGGTCTGTCTCCTTTATCCTAACAGGGCCTGTGCTTCTGAGAATAGCCTTGTGAATCTTTTATCTGCTCTAATCGGCACCATGAATCACCAGAAGACGGGCATAGCTCTGAGTTACGGCAAAGCAGGATAAACGGAGTCGACTCGAAGTCTGCGAGAGTTATTCAATCACGACTAAAACCGTGTGGTTGAGGTTTCGTCTCATCTGATGGAAGAAAAAATAAATCATATTTACTTTTAAAACTTGTAACATAAATTCTACTTTTGGATCATTTGTTCTGCAGGTTTTTGTGAGAATATCAGACAGATTAATGTTTATTCTACACATGAGGCTAAATGGACTGATTAGAAACGAGTTCCTGTCTGTTGTGGATCATTTCCTCTCATCAGTGTGATATTTTGTTCTGCAACCAACTGGACTTTCCTGAACGCGTTTCTGCCCCTGTGTTTGAGGGACTTTTTTAACCTTGCGGTTATTTTTTGTGGCATTCCTAGAACTGTAAGAGATTGTTTTATTATTATCAATTTATTATTGTATTATTATATTTTTATCCTTCATAGATTCTCACTTTCTTTATTTCCTTCCTCATTCCACACTGGCTGCATTTCCATTGCAAATTTGTGCGAAACTTTGTCAACACAATTTCACATTTGTAATGTTTCTATTAAATAAGAAACATGAATAAGTCATTAAAAAACATCCACACTCACTGTCTCTCTATGTAGTTTGAATTTGGTGCAAAAGCTTCCTGTTAGTTGAGCAGGACTCTGATTGGCCGATAATTTAACCTTTTACAACTTTAATCATGTCAGTTATTGTTTTAGTCAATTCATTCACTTAGAAATGCTTAATACTGATGATTTTCTGTGCTCTAACTGAGTGACTGGTTTGGTGAAATGGCAAAAATAGATGTGTGTTGGGTTCTCTGATGAAGTCTATTTCTGTGCTCACAGATGGGATGTTTGGGAGGTGTCACTCTGTTCCAGTGAGGGACGTTTACACCTACGACGTCTCCCCATCTGTAGTGCAACGTTTCCGCATTCTGCTGGAGAAGCTGTCCAACAGAGGTACACACTCGGACACACACAATGTTATTCAGCAACACAATGTTTCTGCTGACAAAATTACTTAAAAAATCTAAATAAATTATAAAAAATCTGTGACTTGTTAAGTTATTCCATTGGTAATGTATAGGATTTTTTGTACTTTTGCATGTAAAGTTCAGGTTTTGCTTACCTGATGCAGGTAAATCCCTTTGTCTCCTAGAAAAATGGAATAATTACAAAAGTCATCACTGGAGACATAGTGTTGGCCTTAACATCTTTTTTTCATGAGTTTTTGTATAATTTTAGGTATAAATGTACAATTTATTCCTCGCTAAATAGTTATAGATATATTTTCTAAATTATATGGTTTACAATACTGAAGTATAACTTGGTTACATTCCTGCAAATTTAATATGCAAAATTCTTAATTTTTTAATATAAATCAATTTAAACACACAACACTACCTCTGTTTGATTTTCTTGTTCTTTATTTTCAGTTATTTTTTTCTTAATGCCTTATATTTTATGGTTGTGTATTTTGGTTGGATTTTTTTGTCTGCGACCACAGAAAAAAAAGTCCTGAAACAATTTGTTTTGTTACATTTGCACTTTTCAAATATATATAATGTGTGTGGAAAGATCTGTTGCTGCTTTAATGAGCTGCAGTTGGTGGAGTGATCCAACAGAGGGCAGCGGAGCCCAGCCCAACATGCTGCAGCTGCATTTCATCCAGTTTCATCATGTAACTTTGAACAAAACCTCCTGCATAAACAATGAGGGGAGCTGATCACATCCATCTGAGTGATCAGCAGAAACATGTCAGATGTAAAAACCATCGTTCCTGAGGAGGTTTCTTCTTTTCTTCATTTTAATAAACAAAGCAACTGTGATAAAATAAAAAAGTTCAGTTTAGGTTTTGGCAATTCAGTAACCAGACAGCCAGTTGGAGGTTTTAATTCCACAGCAACATGATAAACCTGCAGCTATTTGTCTCTGATGTGAAATGAAAGATAATGCGATGAATTAATATTTGCGACACAAAAAGCTAAATGTCTCCAGGGTTTTGTTTCCTGAATCAGACTGAAAGCGACTCTTTCTGTTTTTGATGGGTTTTCCGGATTGTTTTTTTTTTCTTTTGAAAAGTCGTTCTCAGAGGTTCGAACGTCTGAAATGGTATGAAGCCTCCACCTGAGCCTTAAGTCGGGTTGAGACTTTGGTTGACTGTGAATGTTCTGTGGTTGTTGGCCTCCATTTCAGGCTGTGATAAATCCGACCCAAAACATTTTTGAGGTGTGCAGTGGTGTTGGATTCGGCGGGAGTGGCTGGATTTCCCTCCTGATGCTGCAATCGGTGGTTGATAGAGCTGGAAATGGATCAGGACAAGCAAAAGTTTAGAGTAAACAGAATTATTTGGGCCTGAATGAGGTCCAAATAATCTTATTCAGAGCAAAATTATTATTTTGGAAATAATAATTGATTCTCATCAAAATACAACAAAACCCTTCAAACTACAAATTGCATGTTAAAACCGACCAAAACCTTCCTGGCAGTGACTTTACTACCAGAAGCTGCTTAACAAGGTCCATGAATACAAAATGAAAGCGGAATTTTCTTAAAATCTCAAAATTAGGTCAACAGTATGTGTTTGTCTCGGACTTGTCACAGAATGCTTTAAGTTTTTACCAAACTGAATTTTAATTTGTGTTGAATCATTATCTACTTGTGATGCAACTTTGACCAGTTGTTTCCAGCAGTTTGTTTCCACAATTCTCAACAGTGGAGAGTCTTTAGTTCAGCATAAAAAAACCACTAAAAACACTGTTTCCAGTCATATTCAGCATAAGGGATCTTTGGGCGGCACTTGGTCTGCATTGGGTGGCCCAACCAGAGGCATAAAGCCCCAAAGGTAAAACTCCTACGATCACTGGGACACTCAAACACCCCACCAAGATTAGGTGGCAGCCCATGGAGGGCATGTGTAAATATGTGCATGTATGTTAAGTAACCTATAAATTATGTAAACTAATTAACATAAAACCAGTGTAAAGTGTGACTACGAGGTGAGCACAAAATCTCCTCACCAGGCTGAACCTGCATGATGAGGTTATCTCCCTCAAATTCACAACTACAAGTTATTCCTGCAGTTCATGTAGAGCTGAGCCAGAGTTTAAACTCTTATCTTGAGTTTAAACTCTTATCTTGAGTTTAAACTCTTACCTTGAGTTTAAACTCTTACCTTGAGTTTAAACTCTTATCTTGAGTTTAAACTCTTACCTTGAGTTTAAACTCTTACCTTGAGTTTAAACTCTTATCTTGAGTTTAAACTCTTACCTTGAGTTTAAACTCTTACCTTGAGTTTAAACTCTAATATTGAGTTTAAACTCTTACCTTGAGTTTAAACTCTTACCTTGAGTTTAAACTCTTACCTTGAGTTCTCCAAAGAAACATATTTTCTCCATCAAGGTCAGCGTGTGTCCAGGTTGAGTGAAAGGAGGTAAAGTGAGGTAAAGCAGCGGCAGCCCTGTCTAATATGATGTAAATAAATTCTGATAAAGTTTCAGTTACATTCTGAACACAGCAGCTGCTTGAGAAATGATCTGAGCTGCTCTTGACATCACTATGGAAACTTGAACTCAAATCTGATGAGGCGTTTGGTAATTAACAGCTTCACTAAACATTTTTCTTTAGATTCATCTTCTATTGAAGCCGTTCTCTTCGGCAGCAGAGTTTCAGTTGGAGACATTTCCACATGTGGAAGCATTAAACATCTCAGTTTGCTGACACGCTTCTGCCCACAGCTCAGTCAGTGAGAGGCGTAGAGTCTGTGAATATCCTGGCAGGGGCTCCGGCGTTCATTAACCTGTCGTGTCAGATGCCGTCTGTTCGCACGACGCCAACTCCCGTTTTCACAGCCACCCTTGCTGCCATTAAAAGCTCCGTTTTATGGCTCTTTGATGGGAAAAGCTTTGCCCGACACGCTGCGCAGCTGTTGGAGAGATGCTTGTGCCCCGATTGGCTGGCAGTCGAGGTCGTAATTCATTTTGTTGGAGTGTATAAAAAAAAAAAAACTGCTCTGGGTCTGAAATGTTTCGTTACAAGTTGAACTTGTGGTGTAATTCTCTGTTAATAAAGGTGGACATGTTCATTTGTGAGAAAACATTACAGTTATTGGTAGTGGTGTTTTCAGTTCACAACATCTGCTGGTTTTTATTGACCAACAAATTAAAGTAAATTTCAACCAAAAATACTTTGAGATTTCTTAGTTTGAAAAGTCAAATAGTCACTAGAAAACCTCAGATTTTTAAATTTAATATCATCAATTTTCTAGCAAATACCCTGAGATTTTGAACTTTTAAAAGTCAAACATTTACTAGAAAACAACTCCTGAACCTTTGTTTTAAGGTGCAGCATCACTTGTTTTTGGAGAAACCTCTCCAGAAATCTGATAAGTGTGAAAACGTGAACGCTCTTTATGGTTGACATTCCTGAAGATTGGGACCGGTTTATTTAATGTTGCCTCAAGAAACATTGACGATATATGCAACCCAGTCAGACCCAGTCAGATTCTTCAGCATGTCTGGGAGAATCTTCTCCACCTCTGGTATTTTCTGTTTTTTATCTACTTCAGTCATTAAATTGACTTATTTTTGCCCAAAGCTTCAGACTCGGCCTGTTCCCCGAAGGACCTGAATATTGAATAAAGGAGATGCTTTTTCTTTCCACTAACAAAAAGACTCTCATTCCTACATTAATTCTCATATGATGCAGGTCAGATTTATAGTTTCGATTACAATTTTTTATCAATAAAATTTGTTTTGTGCATTTTTAGGTTAAACATGTTGAATGCAGGAAAGAAAATGGGATGAAGCTTCCAGGTTTTGGGTTTAAAATGTTTCAGGAAACTTGAGTCTTATCATTTCTGTGTGGTTATAATTTTCATTCACCTCCAAATTTAATCTCAGGTGGTAGTTTTATTTTTCTAATTGATTATTATTATAGTGCAGATTCAAGTCAATTTAAAAGTCCGACAGTCTTCTACTGAGCCATTTTCAGATTTCTTTTCAAGGAAACAATAAACATGTCTTTGATTACACTGATCAAAGTTTGTGATTTTGAGTTAATTTTTAAATTGTTTGTCACCACTGCGCTGTCAAGGTTCCCATCTAATCTAAACTTCTTGTTGTTTCTACTAACTACTTATTTAGCTCTTGTGCATGTCTTTCCATTGTGGCTGCTGTGTAAAAGCAGAGTTCCTGTTCCTGATTTCGGTGTGTGTCCTTTGGTAGACCCCCGTCCCGCGGCTTCACATCTGGACTTGCCGCCTGCGTTACTTGCGTTCTTTCGGTGGCGCCATCGCTCATCTGCCAAAGGCTCCTGTTCGTGTTGTGCTTTGCGCGCCGCAGCCATATTTCCGGTAACACTTTGTTCCGCTACCCCATCTGGCGCTGGCGCCTGCCCCTCTGTTCGGCTGCCAAAAAGCCGTGTTTGGATGCATGTTAAGCATAAGCAACAGACGTGAGCGGCCGTGCAGCTCATCCAGCTTGTCCTTTCGCACCAATGCTGGAAGAAAAAGGAGATTTTGTTTCGTCTTGTCACTGACGTTGATATTAAAAGAGCCATTAAGGCACAAATATTGCGCGGACTCCGTTGCAGACGCACTTTGACGTCCAGGTAATAGATTTTTACCTGGAAACGAATAAGCAGAGACAACATGAACAGCTGTTGGTTAATATTCAAAGCTCCATGCTCAATGCTTAAAAAGAAAATTCTGGAGGGAGAATCTGCTAATGGCATGCACAATTGACTTTTGTATTGAATAATTCAGGCAAAAATGCTAATTTTACTCTTTACCCATTAATTGTTCCCATTTCAATAAAGCAGCAGGATTCCTTTTTTCTTCACAAGGTGATTAAAGCTGATAAATGTATTCGATGGCCTCTCAAGCCCCAACATCCAGGCTTCTCCTATGTTACGTTACTCTTTTCAAAATAAATGGCCAACTACAGAAGTGTGCTTAAATAACTGCTTATAAAATTCCCAGCTTTCTCATTAAACCTTCCTAATAAACTGTAGAAGAAGACCAGAACTTGTTTCTGCTTAGTCACTGAATCAAACTCTGTTTTCTCGTCTCGTCTGCTCATCATCGACCTGATAAGTTTAGAAAAAGCTGCGCTGGCTCAGCAGTTGGTCGCTGTTCTGCTGCAGGTTTTCCACCTTATTTTCTTTCACCAGATCAGAACTGCAGACATGTATCCGGACTCGGTGTTCTGATCCCTCTGTGATTGTGGCTGCAGGTTTGACCTGGGAAGATGACACGACCCAGCAGGTTCTGTCCAGTGAGTTATCGAGACTCAGGAGGATTCCCTACCGGCCGCAGCAGAACGGGCCGATCTACAGCAGCAACTCCAGGTCACGTCTACAAACCAAAAAATCATCACCTATTTACTTATTTTAAATCGCTGGAGCTGGAGTCACAGCAAAAAAGGAATCAGCTTCAGGGTTTTATTTATTTATTTTTTATGAATTATTAGATATGATTTTACATCACACAGCTGGAACAGCAGTTTGCAGAGTTTTAGGCATGATTAGATGTGAATCTTACACCCAGAAGATGTTTCCATTCTGACTAAACAAAACAAGAACTTTTTGGTCAACACAAAATTGTCAACATCATGATCTGGAATTATTCTGTAGATTTAGAGTTTTTGTCAATGACGATAAAATTATGAACAATTACAAATAGATTTTCATTAGTAAAACCAATCAGGTTTGCAAAGAAGCAAAGAAACATTTTCTCTGCAGCTGCATTTCCATGACAGATGTTCACTAAACTTTGTCAATATTCTCTTAATGTTGAAAAGAAAAACACATTTGCCTGAGCAGTGCTTACATTAAATAAGTCAAATAACGGGATCACGAGATAAATTTTTTAAAAGTTATCGGCTCACAGCTTTAAAACTGGGTGGTGCTAACAATTGAAGCTTGAACATTTTGCTTCGATTGTTGACGATGTTGCTTGTCAGTGATGGATCTAGAAGCTCTGCCTGCATTAGAAACCGTGTGGATGTCTGTTCCTCCTCTGCAGGCCAGCAGCTGAAGCGATGGACCCAGAGGACCAAAGGGTGAAGCCGGTGGAGGTGGAGCTCAACAGGAATCTCCAGACTTACCTCCAACGTCTGGGCCTCCTTCCCAAGGCGTCATCCACCTCCAGCCTCAGCAAACCTGGCAAGGTCAGAGACACCTCAGTCTGCCATTCTTTTCTGCTGCTGCAGTTTGTCTTTACGTTCCAATTATCGAAAGCCAGAAAGTCAGATGTTTATTGCAAACATTTCACTATGAACCGATACGTTCACAGTTTAACCAAAATATCTGCAGGAGAAATTATGTCAAATCTCTCTCTTGGCGAAAAATCGGTACATGCCAACTCGGAACACGTCAGACCTTTAGAAAAATGTTTAATCTGAAGAAGCCAAGAAAACATCTCTTCACAGATCTGCTTAAAAAAAAAATCAATCTTCCAGCTGCTGCTGGCATTCTGACTAAAACCACTTCTAAAGTCCTTAAAGAGGAGCTGAAATGTTGCTGTCCAACTAAAATTTGATTGATGAATAAACGTGGGCTGCTGTGTGAGGAGCGATCTACCCTTTGTCTTTCTTTTCTAGCTGTAGACCTCTCACAGCCTGACTGTTAGTAGAGAAATTACACTGTCTTGGAGTTAACAAGTTCATTCCTCCCATTAATAACTCATGACTTGACTCGTGGCTCTGCCGGGTCCTCAGAGGGCTCTACTTCCTGCTGGGAGATTGTTCTGAAGCTGCAGCAGGACGAAGCCCACAGGCAGCGCTCAGGGCTTTGGACCTTCAGTCCAGATTCACCTGTTTGGAAGTGAAAACAATGGGGCCGGTCGAACTGAAGGGGGCCTGCAGGGCGCAGACGCTGCAAATAGATGGAAAAACCTGATACCTGGAGAGAGCCTGCACACACAAATCATTATGCATGGCAAGTGAGAGGAGCCGTTTATTGTAATTTTGCCATTACTCAAGCAGGTGCTGCTTCTTGTCTGGTGTGGGCGTTAATGGAGCTGGCAGTGACGACTCGCTTTTGTTGTTGCAGATGAATTCACTAATGCAATTTTATAAGCGAATTAATAACTTTCTCAAGAGTCTGGCTTTTTCCAGCTCTATTGTTTGAGCTCAAATGATATTTGAATTAATGCTGAAATGTATTCAAGGCATCAAGATGCAAAATGTTTGTAATAAATCTGATGTATTTTACTTAAATGGTGAAAGAATAAACCATTTATTATTCGTTTTAGCATTATTAAAACTAATATTACCAGTATTAGTTTGATAAAACTAATACCAGTGTATTAGTTCTACCAATTTAAATCCTTCCTCTTGAAGAAACCTGTTTAATAACAAAACTTTTAGTGTGGAGAAGAAGTTAATTGCTTATTTAAAAGAAAAATCCTCTAATATCTCATAACCCTTTATTATTATGCAATATTTAACTACAGGCAAATATTTGCAACATCTGTCCAAAAATCTGTTTCTATAATGTATGATAGGGAATTTATATTTCTTGACAATATCAAAGAAAGTTATAGAGTCAAGTGGAGTTGTAGATTCTCTATTATTGCTAGTATCTTATGTGTCATGATAATTGACATGCATGAAAGTTTATTCTAGTAGTTGATGCATTTATGTTCCCTAAATAGTAGAAGTGTTATCAAATTTATTCCTTTTCATTTCTTTGATTGCAGAAAATTAAAGTCTGAATTTACTTTTTGTTTTTCAGTGGCTCCAATCGTCTTCCGTATTTCTGCTATTGTTTTCATAGTTTTTAAAAATGACACTTTTTATCGAAGATACTAAAATATTTTAACAGGGCAGCCACTAGCAGAAACGATGACTCAATTATGTGAGTCTGCTGCATGTCATGCCTGTTCAGTTGGGGATCCTTGTAGGCTTCAGCCATGTTGTCAGCTCAAATCTTTTTACTCCGGTTTCTCATCTTTTTGCTGTTTCCAGCCGCTGCAGAAGCAGAAGCTTCTCTCCAGCCAGCTGCTCGCCTCGCAGGCAGATGGCGACCTTCTCCTGGAGGCCCTGAGGCGGTTTCTCTCCGGGCGTCTCTCTCTGCACAGCGCTAGGATGAAGCAGGAAGCTGCCTCTCCTCGGCTCAGGCCCTTCTACAATAGCGGCGTAGAAAGTCCCGGGTTCAAGAAGGAGACGTCGCAGTCCAGACTGGTGAAGTCGGGAAGTTCTCCTGTAGCTTCAGCCAAGGAGCCGCTCACATCTGTGGATGGTGTGTGTCTTAAAACGCTTTACATTTTATCATAAAGGGATGATTTTGGTGTTTTGTAACCGTCTGTCTGCAGTAGAAGATGTTACTGCATCTTCTAGTGGATGCATAAAGTTACATTTGGAAGTTAAAGGACAAAACTGGAGAGCAAATTTATAAGCTTCTCTGTAATCTGAAGGAAGTTTATGTGAAAACCACAGGACTGTCTAACTGTGGAAGAGGATTAGGGCCACTGGACAAAAAGAAATCTGATTTTAATATCTTCTGAGATCAAAATCTGACTTTTAATCTGTTGATCTCAGATTCGACAGGATTCTGAGGAAAAAAGTCATATTTTTGCATTTTATTTTTTTCAGTGTCTCTAATCCTCTTGTAGTTTAACATATTTTTAGTTTCAGGAAATCAGTTAGTTGTTGTTTTGCCAACACGCAGCCTTCCCTGATGGTGAAACATTGAACTGAAGGACATCTCTCCCAAACTCCCCATCATATGTAAATGATCATCTTTTCTTCAGTGCAGCTTTCTGCAGGAACCCAGCTGAGAGAGCAGCTGTACCAACACAGCACAACGTCTCTGAAATGAGTGAGGAAGCAAAAATGTCTTCCACTTTGCTGCCGTCACTCGCTACACTGTTACAGCAACATTATGCGCTCTCAGCATGATGCTGCACATTTTATTAACTGGAAAAAAAATCTCCATCTGAGATCCATTTAGTATTTCTGCAAGCCTTCAGAAAATGATGATGTGATCATGGAAATCTGGTTGAATTTCATATAATCAAAGGATGACTCTGTAGAAACATCCTTAACTTAAGCATTACATTTGATAAATCATTTTACTTACTTGGTTTGACCTTGTCAGACAGTTTTAAACATTTTGAAACTTCATGAATTGAGCATATTATTTTTAAATAATAAGCAATAAACAATATTCCAAACACATTTATCAAACAAGAAATCAAATGCAACTTAAAAAAAATTGAGATTTTAAAAAACATTTGATTCAGAAAAGCAATGACGGTGTCAGTTTATGGAACAATCTTTAAATCTATTTCTGAATTGAGGAAAAACTTGAAAGCCATTATGATAAAGCAATATGGCATTGAATGAACTGATGTTTTGTGTATCTTTTTGTTTCTTTGTATGTATTTCTTGTGTTATTTGAAGTTACTGTAATAGTTTGAGTGTAAAATCAAATTTTCTTTTTGTTGATAGCTTATTCTTCTTTCTGCTCCTCTCATTCAAGTTTTCTTTTGTTACATGAATTATTCATATCTATTGAGTTAGTGAAGTAAAAAAGGGGGAAAATAGGGTGTTTTGTTGTTAGCTGCAGCTTTGAAATAAACCAAACCTCTAGTTAAGTTGGAACATGTTTTGTGAGCGTTACTGAGGCCGCGTCTCCTCTGCAGAGCGGTTCATAGAGAAGGTGGTGAAGAACGTGGGCAGACAGCATGTAGACGTGGACAGCCTGACGCCGCAGGACCTGAGCCGGCTCTCCAGCCTGATCGCCGGCGCTCTACTGGTGGTGGACCAGGACCAGGGACCGGACCGGCCTCTGAGCCGGGATCGAGGGCCCGGACTCAGAGACCTGGAGGGAGAGCAGAGCGACTCGAGTCAGGAGGTTTCCAGAGCTGAGGAGGATGAAGTGCTGCTGCAGAACGTTCCCACTCTGAACCCTGACCCTCAGGAAAGCATGCCGTTACCACTGGCAGCGCTTCAAGGTTACTATATTCACTTCTGTTTTAACTTCATACGGCACTAAGGGAATGCTTGAAAGCTTGTTTGCAATCAAAAAATAAAAATCAGTGTGGAAGCAAAGAAGATCTTCATCCAGAGCAGAGCATAAACAGTCTGTTAATAGCTGTTTGCCGAATGAGGCCATTAGGTCTAAAAGTGCTTCCATAATGGCTGAAACTATAAAGCTCATTTAACATGGAGGGAATAAATGTTGTTTACTTAAATATTACAGCTTGGCTTGCTGAGTATCTAAATGATAATTATTTACATGTTTTTCTTTTTTTTCAGAGAACAAAGCTAAAATCTGGTTTAAACAAAAGCATTTTGAAGTATTAATTTTTGTGTAAAAGCAAAAAAACAATATTTTAAGAAAACATTTTGTTTCTCCCAGCAGAACGGCACACGGATGCAGTGGATGATCTGGTAAGCAACCAGAACCTGCGATGTCCTTCAACCTTACAGAAAACTGTAAATGGTTTTTGCATGGCTGGAATGTTAAAATTAAAATCTAATGACTGAAAAAACATGGCGGTCCTTTCAGAGGCTGATCATGTTTTATGGAAAATCTACAAAGTCTAGTTTTGTGCATCTTGTCTAAATTTCTGTGTCAGTCGGTGTCAAGCTCTGCATGGATTTTGTCATTATTGAGATTTTCAATGCTGGTTATTGTCAAATAAAAACATTTTAATCTGATTTGACAAATTTTACCTACAAGTGACGACAGGAGAAGTCGTTCTGTGGGAACATGAAGTGTTGTAGCAGTTTGAGTTCAGTCCAGACAGTCTGCTTCTTCCTATCGATCCTCAGAACATTCTCAGCTCGTCAGATTAGATTTCGGATTGCTTAAAGACGGAGCAAAAGTGGATTTTGGTCCCAGCGTTTCCGCTGTTGTGACATTCAGCTCCTGACGAGACGAACAATTAGCCTGAAGTCAGGACCTGCAGAATAATGGCGCATTGTGATGGTGTTCAGTATGGACGCCGACAAGTTGGCTTTTAATTTGATTCCAGCATTTATCTCATCACACCTGTAGCTGCAGACTGCCAACGCGCTAACATCAGCAGAAGAACTCACAGCTGTTAAACAGACTCAACCGAAGATCCAAAGAAAAAAAATACAAAAGATTAAAACATAGCAATCAATCAAATACTGAAATTTAACTTCATCACAATATAGTTCCGTTCAGTATTTTCTACTTGTATAAATATTTGCAGTTGGATTTAAGGTCCAAATGTACTTTTAGTTTACATCATTTGTGATATTTCTATAGAAATCAAAGTTGCTCAAATGGAGTTTCTGTTTTTTCTGTTTTATTCATTCTTAGAATTCAGACTGATGTTATTAGATGTTCTTTGGGTTTTTTATTTTATTATTTTTTATTATTCTCAAGGATTTGAACTTAAGAATAAGTTTTGTGAATTTCTGTTTTTTTCTTTTAAGCAACTTCAAGTGCATAAATGTTTTTTTTTATCCTCAAGGGCTTCAGCCCCCGCTGGAATCGGCGTAGTGACGCCACTGGATTGTACAAAGAGAAATCTTCAAGTTTTCATTGCATGACTTTATTTAATTTTATTCACCCAATAGAAATGTCCTTGTATCTTCCCTCCAGGCTCAGAGCAGTAGCCTCTTCAACAAACTCCTGGCCTACCTGGACAAATCCTCTCTTTCCAAACCTTCGCCAGTCAGAAGCCGCTCTGACGTCGCGGCGGCGGCCCCCAGGGGCCGGCAGGTGGGCCTGGAGAATGTCCAAAGTCACACCAGCGAGGCAGGAGTGGCGGTGCAGAAGAAGGACACCACCCAGTCGGTGGAGGAGGTGTCGGAGGTGGCGAGCTGGATCAAGGAGGTGGTGCCTCCGCCCGCCTCGCTCGTCTTTGAGGAGCCACACAAGAAGACGATGCACTCGCCGGAGCTGCAGCTGGACGTGAAAACGGACAGGAAGAAGCCGGACGACGACGTTTTCGGCTACGTCATTACAGACACGGAGTGAGTAATGAGTTCACAGATTATTCAAATATAAGACATGATCATCACACCAGTAGCTGCAAACTGCCAACACGTTAAATGGCAAATATAAGAGATGATGAGCATCTTATTTCAAATAGACTTCTGTTTATTGTGAAGTGCTGAGAATCAATATTCTTAGCACAGAAGAAGATAACTTCTGAGTTGAAGATAACTTTCATCCCTGGTCAGTGTGACATTTTCTTTTAATTCACTTCCTCTCTATGGTGTCAAGATTGTTTATAATCTCTGGTTTCAAAAAAGGGTGTGAAGTAAATTCTCTTATCCATATTTTCCATGTTTTAATTATAAAAACATCAGAACATGTGCTGCATACATGTGAGTGAGTTGCATTGATTACTTTATGGCTGAAGTTTTAGACCGAAGGTTTGTTGAAATCCTTGGTCTTGTGTTCCTGCTGCTGCAGGTGCAGCCCTCAAGGTCTTGGTGACGTGCGTCTTTCCATCTTTTCATCTTATTACCTTCATTCAAAGTTATCAAGCAGAAAATCCATAAATGTGTTGAAGGTCGCAGCCACCGATTCACATCTTATAAAACTGATCATTGTGTTATAAGTTCAGTCTTTACTATAATCTCACTCCATTCAATTCCACTTAGAAGTCCCAGTTTTGCTTTACAACTGAATAATCCTTTGTGTTGCGTAAAAGAAACAACATACAGACGTTCTTAAGGTGTAACATTTGACATGCAGAGGTGCAGTAACTGCTTTATGGTCTAAATAATTATTTTCTTTACTCTGTGGTGCCTTTGTGTGCACATAAAAAGCCATGTTAGGCTCATGTTCAGTCATTCAATTTTTATAAGTGAAGTTTTGATGTTAATATTTAAAATATTATTGATGTTTTGTATCTACAACACAGATACAGAAAAGCTGTTTTACCTTCCAGTTTTGTTCTCCAGGGCAGATGTCAACATCTTTAGAGTATTTTGCACAATTCTCTCTCCAACCCTTCCTTATTCACTTCTGCATCTCATGACCTTCACAAGTAACACGACTGAAATTCAAATGTTGACATGAACCAAAGTCCCTAACAATTCACTAGTGAGATAAAGTAGAGGTTAATGTCTGTGAAGCATATAACTGAATGATTTCCAGTAGGGCTGCATGACCTTACAGTGACAATAATATTGCAAAATCAATATTGGCGACAATATATGCCTACTTTGTTCTGTGCTTCTATGACTGTGACCTTTAGCATCTTGGGCAATGTCATTTGTGTCCAGTGTGAGCATCTTGACCCATGACAATCGATACAATTGGTTAAATATTACATTAGCATATAAAATGTAAGTTCAAATTGCCTGGAATATATTAGTGAAGAATTATTAGACTTTAAGCAGTCTTTAGCGATATGAATTGTGCCGCTGTATTTTTTCAATTTCTTGCATTGACAAAAGTATGATTGCAAACCAGTTTAACTACAAACTGCTACTGGGAGACCAATCCTAAACTTTATCTTTCTCTGTATTCTCTAGAAAAATCTGTCAAATAAGGCAATGATTTGAGAGCTACTGAATGGATCTGTTGTTATGGATCAGACACTGATACCCATCAAGACCAATACAGATACTAACAACAAATCTGTGTTCTTATACCTAAAATGGAGAATATCTTTATGTTAGAAAACGTGCATTGAAATTGATCAAAGCTCCTAAATCTGAGGGGAACCCCCTGTAGTCTGAGTGTGGTTTCTCAGACGGATCACGACACGGCCCACAGTGTGGCGTGGAGCTGACGTCTCTGGAGCAGCTATCAGCTCCCTGCATCTGCAGGCAGCATTAGTGATCACCGATGTCAGCTCAGAGGCTGCTGCTCTGCACGACGCCACACTGACTCATAGCATGTGGGCTGGCGGAGCTGCTGTCGGCTTTCCAGGCTCAAGGAAGAGAAATCGAACAAAATCAGGTTTTCTGTCAGCAGTGAGTCTGACACAATCCACCATGTTCTGTGAACGGTTTTACTAAGACGTACAGCTGCTTTTTCCACTGCTAGTTCATTTTCATTGCAATTTCTGGACAATAAATTCATCCTTAAATGTTTTTGATGTTAGTGTCAGAGGGATCAGAGCTTGACATCATCTTGTGCTTACATGAGGAAGAAAACCTTGAACAGCAGGTCTGTAAATCACCAGACCTGCTGTTGAGCTGAAAAACATAACTTCTCAAATTTTACAGCAAGTCTCTGACCTGTTTGAAAAAAGATGATGCCCCTGGAGGTTTCTACAGGTTTTCTCTCAGTTTGAATTCAGCTGAACCAGGATGGGGGGGTCAGGTGATGTCACGGCACATAGGAAGCAATTAGTTTAGAGCTGGGATATTGATCTTTAATCAGGTCTCCCATCCCCACGACTCAAACACACATAAAACAAACTCTCTGCTTGCTCCGCCAGCCTTGTGCACACACTCAGGCTGGTTCAATGGACTTTTTGATGACTCGAGCCTTATTGTGTAAGATTGTTTCCACTTTGGTGAAATGTCAGTGGGTTTACTCTGTGGTGAAATGCTACAAGTTTGGATCACTTTCATGTAAAGATGCACCAATCTGAAAATCTGGACCAACATCTTAATGTTGGCAGGTAGGTAACATTTCAACACCGTGAAAAAATAATCACACAGCTGAAATGTTTCCTTCATCACCTCTCCCTCCTGAAACACAAACAAGATGAAGGTTGACCAAAGTTTAGGGCCTAAAAGTTGCATTAATAAATGTCATTGGACTGAAATGTCCACCAAAAATATACTTTCTAGAAAAGCCAATCAAATTGCAGGATGAAGGTTTTTATTTTCCATATAGTGGAGGTCAGGCATTCAGCCGTCAGTCCACTCTGTGCACCCTGCAGGTCGCGCTGCATTCTTATTTTTGTTGCAGTCAGATCTGCTTTGTTAGTGTTTGGGTCCTCACTGTGTCATTTGTTGTCAGAACAAACTGAAAGGAGACGGTCGTAAAATGAAGAGGTGATAACAAGCTTTCTGTCTTCGACCTTCTTGCCTCCTCTGTATTCACCACAGCACTTCCACTTTCCCACCTTGCACCTTTTCTGACGTCCTTTCCTGCAAAAGTCAAATCTGTCAGCAAGTTCCTCCTAACCTCCATCAATGAATCTGACTTAATCGCTATGTTAGATGTTTTATTTTTTTTAAATGTTGCTCATGTCTCCACTTTTAGTTCTTCTATTTTCCTCCATTTCCACCTTCAAGTAGAATAACAAAAATAGATCAGGTTCAACATTCTTTTGGTATATTCCTTTTATAATTGTACAATCTTTACTGCTGTGATGTGTCAATAAAAAATATTAATCACTGTTAATTTACTTCTTTGTGAAAAGAGGAAACAATTATTTTTGTCTGTTCTCTGATGTCCATGTTTTCGTCACCCGCAGTCGGCTGCAGACAGACGAAGGCCTTCACCTGATGGAAATCTTGGCTCATCGGGCAAATATCCAGATGACGGATTTCGCTGAGCTCTTGTACGTATCTTGTTCTAAACTCATCGTTCAGTAGTTAAACACAGCTGTTTCCGTCCTTCCTGCTGGTTTTACTGGTGTTTGGTCATATAAAAACATTTGCTTCAGTGTGAGGTTTATACAAACTGCCACAAGTTTTGGCAATACATTATTTTCTTCGAAGGTGAACTGATTATGCTTGTTGGTTTAAATTCATACATCATTTTCCAAATAAATTAAAAAAAAAAGGGATTAAAAAAAATGTCAATTTGAGCTTTAAATGCTGTGATGGAAATTGTAAATGCAATTTGCTTATGCAAGAACAGCAATGAGGATGACTAAATATTTTCTTTCTGATTGACTTTGTGTTTGGAAAATTAGATTAAATCTACAGGCACAATATTGGTCACCTTGTAAACTTTATTTTTGAAACTGGTTTCAAAAACGTCCCTGTCTTTTGTTTCCATGTCTGCATGCGAGCTCCATCTGCAATGATTGTTGCATGCTCACCTCTGTTTTGAGGAACGTCATTTAGATGACGTATTTCTGCTGTCTTTCTCTGGTCTTACAGTTTTTGCTTCACACGTTTAACAAGCAAACTACTCCTGATAAGCTTAGTCGAAAGTTTCCAGTGAACCATTTAATGTAGATCACCTCTGAAGGCAACAAAAGTTTCATTAACCACAATCACATTTTATTTGTAAATAAAGCCTTAACCATCTTGAAGCTCACCGCACACACACACACACACACACACACACACACACACACACACACACACACACACACACACACACACACACACACACACACACACACACACACACACACACACACACACACGTATGTACACACACACACACACACAAACTACCAGTGAATGTCAGTGCCGCCTGTTTCTTATGGGAAACTAAAAATACGAGCCTCTGAAATGCTTTTAATGTCCTCTTTGCCCTGAAATGTAACGGTGCCCGTGGGCATGAAGCCTTCCCAGCTGTCAGACTGTCAAAGCAGTTAAATAGAGATGAGAATTGCATCAAGAGAAAACCTTCAATTCAGCAGCCATTTAAAATTACAACCAACTGTGTGCACAGACTAAAAAAAGCCCAGCGTGGAAGCAGAGGTCTGGATGACTCATGGAGTCCATACTGCGCTTTGCTTTCCTGACCGTCTACCTGCAGGCCTGAGTGGGCAGCCCGCTTCCCAGAGGGGAGCATCACACAGTAACACTTTTCAAATGTTCCCCCCCATAAGAGATGAGTGGTGCTGGCTCCAGCATCCCCCCCCCGACACCCAGCATGTCGGATCAGAGGGCAAACTGGTGGGATCAAAGCAGAGAGGCACAAGGCTTTAAAACCTGAAGTGAAGAAAGGAAAAGAAAGCAAGACGTAAACCAAGTGGACTTATTTTCCTTTCAACATTTCCCCCCTGCGCTGATGGGATGAGGACATGCTTGTCCATGCTGACGAGTCAAGCCACTACTGACTGCTATCATTTATTAATGATACCAAACTCTGTCTGAACCCACTCGGTCTTTTCTCGCTCACTGTATGCTGTAGTTTTATTATCATTCCCTCAGCCATTCGGTCCTCATTTCACCTTTTCCCCTCGGTTAGATGAGCTACAACAGAACAAATGCTTTGCAGGTTATTTCAAGTTTAACACTGAATTTTCTGGTTTTCAGTTGAGATGTTTTCACGCTGGGATTATCGCTTATCTTTCGCATTTTGAAGAATGCGATTGAAAAATTTAGTTTTTCTCATATTTACACACCAGAGAAAAACAGACAAGTTTCTATACAACTGAAGAAACAACAACTAGGCTGATTGCCAATTACTGATCTTTAAAAAGCCTCACCTGCCAACTCCGATTTTAGCCAGGACCAATTTTTTTTGTCTCAACATGTTGCTAAATATAGTAAGAAAGTCGCTGAGTTGGTGACAGAGGGGTGACTGTTGTTAACTGCAAACATGCAAACATCACTTGGTGGGCCAGTCTGTCCCATCAGAGAGTGAAACCTCGCTGACGGAGAGCAGCAGAGGACAGTGGCTGATTTTTAGCCAGGCACATACATCCATTTTATAACCCAATCAAGTTTCTCTGTTATGTCTCTTTAAGAAACTTCTACTCTTCGATATTCCCTTTCCAGTGAGTCACGACAAAGCTTCTCCAGGATGCCATTTACAGCCGTTCTTAGGAATGTAACGAGTTCCACCAGGTGTTTGCGAATTGCTGCTGCCACTAGTTTAGAGGAGCTGACTTTGATTCACCTCTGAATGGTTTCTGTGGGAGGTTTAAGGAATTTTCAAAGATGTATCAAAGAATTACAGCAACACTCCAGGGAATGACTGTGTAACATGATGCAAAGCTGAAAAAAGTTGATTTAATTGATTCTAATCTAAATGCACCAGGTTTTTCCAAGCTGTGCACAAGGCAGTTTTGGAAAAAAGTAAACTCAAACTGAAAGAAGAGCCGAATGTTTTCCATCCCCTAAAACTTTATAAAATGAACAGGATCCATCAAAATGATCTGGCATGCCAGGAGTTTTCACAGTCTCCGGGACATGCAAATTGTTTGAAGCGTTTATGTCTCAGAACCAAAATTGTATGCTTGCTCTTACTCGTTAGCTTTATTTTGAAACGAAAGAATGACAGTATGATGTATACCCTCTACTTTAATTGCACCGTTTCGGAGCACAATGCAAAGCTGACATCATGATTCTAGGGAGGAACAATAAACGTGGCGTCTGCAAACCCTTCCAGTTGAACCGTGCTTAAAAATATAAAGAAAAATGAACTTGTTGCCTGCTTTTGTCATTTCTTTTTATATATAGCTTTATAATTTTGCACACATTTTTTTTAACTTCCAGGCAATTATGGAGATTTGATTATGGTGATCTGAGTTGAATAAATCATTTGAATGTCTGTTATCTTGTTAGCACAGCTTGTCAGCTGGGTTTTGTCCTCTAAAAGGTTTCTCTGCAGCAGTCGATTGCTGCAATATTTTTGATTTAATAACTTTTTCCTGGGTTTTGAGTAAACTAAAGCTTTGGGAAGCTGCCTTGAACTGGGAGCTGTAGTGAGACAGAAGTGCATGTTCGTGTGTGTGCAGGCAGGTAGGGGATTGGGTGGCTCGTATAGCGCGATTTACACACACACACAACTTCGCCCCCACACTACACACTCTTTCCACCCCCGCTGTTGTTCACCCAGCACCTTGCCGCGTCGCTCGGCTGCTGTATTGAGTCCCTGGGTGGGCCGCACTGTTCTGCTGTTCTAATGCACCTTTTGTCTTTGCTCTGCTATCCCGGGAATGAAAAGAGGGAGCCACACACAAGGGGGGGGGAGGCTGATGGATTTGAGGTAGAGAAAGCGAGAGTAATGGCAGGGAGATATAGATGCAGAAAGAAAGGTGGTAAGCCGGGGGTCTCCTTTTGTTGCGAGCGCAGTAAAAGCCCAGCAGGGGGAGCCGCCTTGACAATTTGTCAGAGGCGCCACACGTATTTTTCAAGGCTGCCTGGCTCCTCGCCGCTGTGGCAACAGCAGTCACCTTCAGGAGAGTGATTAAGCCCAGAGACAAAAGTCTCAGGCTGACGCTGATTTACCTCGACTACCTGTGGCTTCTACCGCCCAGCTTTTCAACAAATCTTCTTTACCTGCTTCAGTACCTCTCAGTCGCAACATATGGACTTGTCTTCTGATTTTTTTGATGCTATAACTACAAACTATTCCCTTTCACTGGGATTTTATGTCCAACACAAAGTGGTTCACAACTGTTGAGCAAGAAGGAAAATATCCATGTTATTTTTACACATCTAGATAAATTAATCAAAGGCTGTGTCCATAAAAAGCATCCGCTTTATTCCATAACCACTAAATAAAGTCAAATTCGTCCAAATGCCTTTAGAAGTTACAGTTGTATGTAATTTCATCTCGGTATAAATCCAGTTTTTCTTAGTTCCAGAATATTAGAGAACAAACAGCATCAAGGAAACGAAGGAACTCAGTTCAGGAGGAAAGTTGGGGAGAAGTTTAAAGTTGTGCTGCGTCATTATTTTGTTTTTCTGGACAATAAATTGCCCCAGTAAATATCGTGATAAACAATAATTTTGCTGTTTTGAGATCATTTTCAACTGATATTGATAATGGCATATCAATGTACATTTTTACCCTCAAAGATCAAAAAACCTCCATTTTGTAAAAAGCAGTTAACAATGGATATATCCAAAATAAAACACTGCTATAAACAATAAATGAAAAAAAAACACACACACATCAGAAGCAGTCAGTTAAAATAAATGATGTCTCTGAACAAAATTGCCCTTCAAAATATATTAGTCATCATATCAGAAATCACAATGTGATTGATTAGTTATAAAGCATCTAAACCTTTAAGCTTCTAGAGATTTGTTGAAACCCTTCAACCTTTCAGTCGGTCGTGGTCCGGTTTTAGTTCCGGTTCTGCTGGAGGTGTCTTCCTGTTAAAGTAATTTAAAAGAAGTTTCTGACAGTTTATAAAATGTTCAGTACAAAGAAAACACGAGGAAAAACTTCCTCTAGTCAGATGATACCAGTCAAAACCGTCAGACTGCCCCAAACCCAACATTCAAGTAAGAATCTGGCAGTACGAGAACATTTTGCAAGAAAGAGTTGAAAAATGTTTGCTGACAAGAGAAATATTCCAAAAATATTGGTGCTTTAACTTTGTGTTGGTCTATCAAACAATGCAATAAAATACATTGAAGTCTGTTGGTGACAGATAATGTAAATTTAAATACATCTGCTGGGCATATTCAACTGATATTGATAATGGCATATCAACATATTAAACATATGCCAGAACAAAATGTCTAATATTCAGTTAAAACCTGCTCTTATGGTGGACAAATTACTTCTTTAATATTTATTTTTCAAGATTGAAGCAGCTTGAGTGAGAGTCGTTGCAGAACATGGCTCTTTTCTTTCCCTTTCCACTTCATTTTCCAACCTGCTTCCATTTACCAGGCAGCAACCCTGCAGGCAGCCCAACCCTCAACCTCGCTCAGGATCAGCAGATTAGCATAGAACAGCAACAAAAGTGTCTGTGAACAAAGTAGTTTGGTGACCTGCGCCCCCCTAGCTGCTGACAAAGGCGGCTAAACTTCCACTTTTCCAACAATTCCCTCTTGGGACTGCAGCCGGAGAGCGGCGGCGGTTCATCGAGCCTGCAGCAAAAAAAAAAAAAAAAAAAAAACAAAACATCCAAACTGGAAAGACATGAATCATGAAAGTGAGCCCACACACTGCGCCAGGACACAAAACAAACCTGGAGTGACTCACACCCTCACATTTCATTTGGAACAATTCAATACTGATTAGATAACACTGACGGTGAGCGCTTTCCAGCGAAGCGGCCCTGGAAATGTTTTTAGCTGCAGCCGTGGCCCGGTAGTGGTGGAGGGCATGGCGACGGGCGGAGGGGGGAGAGCGCCGCTGTGGGCGGATTCTCTCAGCCTTTGATTGTAGCTGGCTGTCGAATAATACAGCTGTTGCATAACATTACTGAGTGTAGACCAAAGGTTTTATTTTTTACATTTTTTTTTACTTAGTACTTTTCCAAACACAAGTGCCGAGGTGATGTAATGTCTGTCTGAGTTGAGGGGTCATATCAGAGAGCCGCCACCAGGAGGAGAGAGCGGGCCTCGACTGGATGGATGTGAAAACGATGAAGGCTGAAGAGGATGAGGCTGGTAACTACAGAATATCTTCATCAGTCACATCGTTTGTTTGAAATAACCATGTCTGCTCAGGCTGGGAAACAAAACCATTAACATTCAGTTCAGGCTCAAAAAAGCTTCGGAAACGGATGGATGAACAGAAACAGTTTCCTAAAATCTTAAGGTGACACTCATAAGTGATGTCAGATGAAAATCTTTGGATTTTTTTTACATTTTGAAAATTTTAAACTGTTACTTTTAACATGCTCCAACCCTATAAAGCCATTGTTATGGGAGAGGATTAGAGCCTCCGAAAAAAATATAACAACTCAGACATTTTTCTCAGAACTTTAACTTTTTTCCTCTCAAAATCATTTAAGTTGTTTATGCACCATTTGACAAATCTAGTCTTGAAACTTTAATGTACCAAACAAATTTGGGACATAACTCCAATGTGGATAAAGTCCAGGTCTAAAAATACTTTGACAAGAAAAAAAACAGTCATCTAAGAAGGTTTGACCATTTATTTGGATTTTGACATAGATTGATGTAGAATTCTGATGAAAAAGTCTTTTCAACGTTTTCCAATACTCATAAGGTACATTTCTCATTCTTCATTTAGTTAATTGCATGTGTGAAATGACATCAAGCTGAGCTTCAACAGCACTGATCTGGAGAGAAATGTGCAAACTGCCTGTTGCGTTCAACCAGCCACGAACAGCAGCAGCAGGTCGTTCTTAAACAATTCTTCTATTGTCAGAGCCTCCAACAATTCATAGATACCAGGCGGTAGATTCCTTCTTGTGACAATGAGGAGACCAAATGACTAACAGATCCTCAACACTGTCAGAGTTTTTAACCGAAGGCATTCCTATTCAGTCATATATGTTTTGTGCTCGTAAGTGAAACTAGTTGAGTTGCAGTTGGTGACCTTGTACAATAAAATGGCTAAAAATTTCTGCTTTGTCCATGTGTATCTGGGAATGTGTGTGTAAAAATGTGCTAATAAGTCAGAATATTAAGGTGTGCCCATGAATAATCAAAAATTTGGATTTCTGACTCTAAATCAAGATTTATGAAGTTGAAAGAAAACACATGAAATAGATGCAGTTTTATTAGAAGCAACATTAATTACAAATATTAATCTTATCTAGTGTTTTGCTTTAACATTTTATTTTGCAGTTGATAGCTTAAGATCTGTTTTTCCAGCTGCGGCTTTCAAACCATTTTACCTTAAACAAATGGTTTAAGGTAATAAACCATTGTTTTAAATAACCATGTCTGCTCAGGCTGGGAAACAAAAGCATTAACATTCAGTTCAGGCTCAGAAAAGCTTCGGAAACGGTTGGATGAACAGAAACATGTTCACTATGTTTAAACTGTGTTTTATTACATAGTTTAAACTTACATGGCACTGTCTGTGATTATGACATTTGAACACTTCAAATCATTGATGCATGGAAGCTTAATTTCTGCAAACTGTATGGTAAAATTCCTGCCGCTGTAGGTAAACAGAATTTAAGGGATTTTGGCAAAACTGTCTTTACTCAAAACGTCTGAAGCAACTGGAAACTTTTTGAAATGATGAAAGAATAATCAGTTTTCTGAGCTTTATTAGAAATACTTGTTAGTTCTGGGTGCAGAAAGACGAGTCTCTGTGTTATTAATATCCGAGTAATAAAAATACAAACCTGATTCTCATTAGTCAAAGATGTGAATGAAACGGAGAACTGTGGCAGCCTTCTTTCAGCCAGCTGATAGCAACTAGTGGGGGAAGGGCTACACTGCATTACTCTAAACTCCACTATGGCAGTTTATTTTCCATTGGCTGCCATGATAGTAGTTAATTGTGTTGGCAAGGGTTGAAAAAACTGTATAATACACTATAATAACATAATACAGTTTATTTTTCTTTATTTATCCATATTAATTAATATAATGCAATGTAAATGTGTCAGTTTTTTAAAGTAAAGTCGTCCCATTGCCAGTTATTAAAGCCAGTTGAGTTAAACGTGACCTTTATTGTTTTATTTAACTTATTTCACTGTAATATTTCTAGTTCTTTGTTTCTGTTTTACTCCCAATTAAAAATATAATAAATGTAATTAAGCAACTTTTGTTTGTTCCACTGTGCTGAATCTGTTTACAGTGGGGAAATATTTATTTTTATCAACATTTCATGATTTCATAATTTCATTCTGGTGTCAACCAGTCAAAATCATAACTACTTGTTTTTGTAAATAAAATAAATATAGATATTTTAAATTGTTTATGCACCCTTTGGCAAATCTAGTCTTGAAACTTTAATGTACCAAACAAATTTGGTACATGTTTTAAACACATCAAGATGCGAATTTGTCTCCAATAATTTGAAATAGTTCTGATCTGAGTAGAACAAACTAGTGTTAAAATGTTTTCTATTTTCCAAGCAGTCGTGTATTTCTTCCTAAATGATTAATATGAGCGATATAAGTGAAGAAGGGATCTTTAGTGAGATCTGTTTTCTCCGAGAGGTTATTTATAAGCTTTAGTCGATGTTGTACCTTCGTGCTGCAGCTGCCCTTGGTAGCAAGGGCCGACATATGGACATGTGATAATCTCAACGTGAGTGATTTTTTTTTTCTTTTCCCTCTTCATCGCACTCCGGGTCTCTGCCTGGCCTGGCTGATGAATCACTTCATGGATGTGGCAAATAAATCAGCCTCAGAAGACGGAAAAATGGTCAAAGAAAATGAACTGTTGTGTTCCAGGAGACCGAGCGGCTGAAATCAGGCTTTCTGTCATGTTTGTTTCTTCTGCAGCAACGTTTATATGTAGAGTAAGGTGTGGAAACAGATAAAACCAAGGAAAGTATCATGAGCAGCAAATATTTTTGCATTTTTATATTTCTTTTAGCACTTAGCCTTAAGTTTTCCGTTGCGGTGTCTTAATTATATTCAAATTAGTTAACCTTAAAGATTAGAATACTATAAGATTATTGCTGCAGTGAAAACAACTAATGAGTATAGCCAGGTCCTTCTATGATATGCTGACCTCAGGGCCAAAGAAAACAATAAAAAACACATTAAATGAGGGCAGGGATTGAATTGTTATCCAACATCCCAAAGATGTGCAAAGCAAACACTAAAGGTTTTAGTCAACAGTTAGCTCAGAAAGTTAGAAAGAAAAAAATTAGCATTTTCTGTTTGGCTTCTACAGTTTATGGTGGAAAATGACACCAGTCATTTGACCCAAAAGGTTGGAAATGGTTCAGAATGTTCTTGTCTGATAAACTCAAGGTAGAATAATTTCTTCCAAAAAAATGACGAGTGATTTTGTGATTGGAGTAGAACTATAATATAATATATAAAGAAAAAAATGTCTAAAAATCTAACATTTAAAATGACACTGAATAATTTGGCCCATTTATTGTCTTTTCTGAGTTGGTTGAAGAGATGTGACTGTTTGCTACAACATCCAACTTTATTTGGATTAAAAATAACTTGGAAAAAGAAAATCACTGCGCTGGGAATTAAAACCTTTCCTCATAGGTTTGGATTGTGGTGAAGAGAAAAACGAGCTTTTATTTTGTGCATACCTCTTAATTATTTTGCTGATCCTTTTACTTTAATTGTTTGAACTGAAGAGGCCTGAAAAATGCACTCAACCCCTGCACTGAAAACGGTTCACATCCATCAGCGGCGAAACCATTTAGAGCTTTTTCTTCTCCAGCAGTGGTTGGACGGCACCGGCTCCACAATGATGTCACCGTATTTTCTAACTCTGTTGCTACAGTAGAAGATGCTTCCCGTTGTGGCGCAGAATCCATCCTGGAGGGGAAACTCTCTAATGCTCCTTCCTGTTGAACTTTTAATCTGAATTACAGCAGAAAAACAAAAGGTTAATCACATCGGGAGACCCCGCTTCGGCTCTGGCCACCCAGTTTCCCTCTCTGCTTCGATTCAAGGTGGATTATTGATGATAGATGCTAGAGGGAAGATGGGGGTGCAAACACTGCTGTTCCTTATCCTCTCTGGTGCTTTTTGACATCAATGCATTTACATCTATCTCTATAATGCACATCGAGTACCATTTTGCTCTAAATGTTTGAAAAAAGCAGCTGCCTGCGATGCGTTCCCACTGACCAAAACCTCTGCATCCTCACCCGCCTTCTCTTTATTTTCTGGTGTTTTAAATGCTGGCAGACGAATTTCACTGAGATTCAGGAGGTTATCTCTCGGCGGTGATGGGATTGCAGTAGCCTAAAGGATTGCCACAGGTTAATACTCCTCCCTCCCCCCCTTTTTTTAAAGAGCTATGTTTAGCTGAGCCTTAATGAGCCCAGCTCCTTTTCCCTTTGAAAAACAATACAAAGCCACAGAGGGAAATGGATTCAAAGTGTGTCTTTTGTAAAGCTTTTCAGATGTGTGTTTTTGTGTCTCGCAGGGTGGTGGGACCGGCCGTGACCTTCAAAGTGAGCCGCAACTCCCAGAACGTCAGCACTGCAGATGTGGCCAACGTGGCTGGTAGGTCCTCCGCGTCTCGGCTGATGCCTGCTTTATATTGACAAAGAAGAAGAAGAAGACTGCCCATTGTCACTGGCTCGCTGCTGCACCTGGGGCCCCGGGGTCTTTCTCAAAACCAGTGGCTTCCCTTTCAGTGTTTGCTGGTTTTTCCTTAAGCCTGTGTCCCGTCATTTTCAGACAGGAAAACGGTTTACTTTAGTTTGGTGTGGCCTAATATGGTAAATTATTTAGGATTTGATTCATTAGTTATCGAAACACATCCACACTGCAAAAACACACAATCCTACCAAATATTTTTGGACTTGTTTCTGGTGCAAATATCTCAGTTCAAAATAACTTACAATTTCTTTTTTTACAAAAAACAAGTGCTTGTTTTAAGTCAATAATTCCCTAATATTGTTGAAAAAGTGCCAGTTCCACTGGCAGATTTCACTTGTAACAAGATTTTTTAATTACACTAATAATTAATAACTAGTTAGACTAACTAATAAGCTGCTTGTGTAACTAGTACACTTTTATTAACATTTAGAAACTATTGACTTTCAACAAGCTCCTATATATTGTTTATAAGTTACTTATAAGTTAATTTTGTCTTAATTCAAGTGTGCAAAGATATTTGAACTAGAAACTTTTAACGATTTTGTATTTTGGCACAGGTTCTCTGTCTTGTTCTTTGGTTTGAAACCCCAACCGCGACATCTCTTAATATCACTGTGACTATTTAGCTCAGTCTTTTTCTCAAACATTAACATTTTCTTCAGAAGGAAATGCATTTCTGTCATGCTCGAAGGTTTCTGTTTGGGAGCAGGAGTTTCTCTCTTGCCCGGCAGCTTAATGCCTTCCCTGAGTTTGTTGGTTTCAGAGTCGCTCCTAACTTTTTTCTTCCAAACAACACTTACAATTTGTGTCTACTGGTGGAAACCTGGAATTTATGGACAACTTTTGCCAATTCTGCCTTGAGGGATCAGTTGAATCAAACATCCTGACAGAATTTAGCCAGAAGCTGGCTGCAAAACTTTGGACATGTGGTTGAGGTTCAGCTTGCTAAGTGACATTTATCAAATGATAGTGAAGGTTTATGTAAAGTGTTGAGCCTGTTGGCATTATTCTAGAGAAAATACACTAAATTCACAAATCTTTTAAAAAAGAACCACAACAAAACGGTTATAATTGCACCCTACAAGGCAGGGTTCAAATAAAGCCTCTGTCTTACAATAATGCAAAATAAGCATATGTAAATTTGCAAAACTCTGTTTATTCTTGAACTTTCAGTAATTTAATTCATCACATTAAAAGACAGATGCACACTAAATAAAGTGCTTGCAATCTGCTACATTTTCCCAGCTCAGATTCAAAGCCTGAAGGTGTAGATCACAGACTGATTGCAGGAATAATACCTGAATCAGCTGCTCTCTTCTTTCCAGCATGGTGCACTTACAATCAGGTCATGTTTGATGTGTGATGCTTACCTGGAGGAAAGTTTCTGAGAGTTTAGCAATCAGAATGTATTCACTTTAAACTTTTCTTATACTTTTGATTCTCAAAAACCCACAAGTGTGAAAAAGGAAAAAAAAATCCATATATGTTAGTGAAAGTATATAAACATATATACAGTAAACATTATGAAAATTCTAATATTTCAGCAGTTTCTGAAACACTCAGCATCACTTAAATCTCTTCTTGAGATGTTTTTAGCATGTCCAGATGCAGCTGAAACTGCATGTCAGCTGCATTGTGGCAACTGAAAAGTATTCAGCTGCCACAATGTGGTTTGGTTAAACCACACTCAAGGGAATTGGTGTACCTAATAAAATGGCCAGCATGTGTAACTTTCATAAATCTACATTTAGCATTTTTTTCCGTTAAAACGTGAATGTTTTGCTTTTCAGCTAAACCAGTACAGCACATTCTTTATTGTTGTGAAATTAAGACTTTAAGCTTCTTCCATTCACTGCTATTATGTTTTACACCAGCAATACGTTACTTACTGGCGTATATAAACTAGTAATAGAAGAGAGGACTTTCATAAGATTTAGTCTGCTGAGAAAATTCTAAATTACTGTTTGATATATAAAAAATAGACTCTTGTCATGTTGAGGTGGATTGTTGTATTTCATCAAATAAACATCACAGTTGGATTTCCGAAACTATTCTCAAAGCTCAGAGAGATAAAGATTCAATTGTGTGTGCGTGTGTGTGTGTGTGCGTGTGTGTGCATCGTCCATTTGATTGACGCAGTGTCAGCATTACAGGCCTGTGAATTTCAGCTGAAAATCTTTCACACCTGGTAGTCTGATAGACTCGTCCAATTGGGGACGTTTGTTACAGTTTCAGCTGCTGTGATTCTCTTTCACTCTAGACTGTGTCAAACTAACTGAAAACCTGTTCAGCCCCTCGCCTGTGGGGGCGCTGTTCCAAGAACTATGGAAGGAAATGACCAAAAAACGACACATTCACCTCTGAAGACACTTTGCGCAATTTTCTTCATCACAAAATGAAAACAAAAATGGATTAATGTCAGATTTTAGCTGTTGTAAGATTTGTCTTCGGTAAAACACAAGACATTTCTTACCCTTGTGTGTTTGTTTTGGTTGTACTTACCCAGAATTCCTGGTGCTGTAGTCCACTTCCTGCTTTTGGAGCGGTCTCCTGTTCGCTTGGTGTTCACATATGCATAGTTCACTTTAATCAAACTGAGATTAAAGGTTTTATTCTGACCAGAGTTCATCTTTTTGGTCCACACCAGAGTTTGATTACACAATCACACCTCAACAAGTGAACCGGATTTTCTGGAGTTGGATTAAAGGTGACTAAGTAGGACTGGTGTGAATGCAGCTTTCGACATCATGAAGAAACGAAATGGAAGTTCATAATTATTCAAAGATAAAACCCAGAACAACATGCTTCCAAGTTTCCTCTTTGCCACATTTTAAAAACTCCTCAGTAATCCTCTGTGAAGCCAGCTTCTTTCTGGCAGTTCTGCAACACATAGAGTGGCTGTAGGATCTTCCACACTGGAATCCAGCTGTGGAGACGTTCGTAAAGGTGTGTGGGAGTGTGTGAGGGTACACACAGAGCTGCTCTGTAATGAGAGGGGGCGTTAATGAAGAGGGGAGTACAGAAAGGAGGAACGTTTGCCATTAGCCAAGCTGTCAGTCGAGAGAGAGAGACAGAGACTTTGCTGATATTCCTTCAGTGTAACACAAACACCCCATCATTTCACCTGAACAAGGAAAATTGGGTCAGTCAAAGTAACGACATCAGTAGCTCTCTGTCTGTTTTTCTTGTTCTTTTTATCCCTGCTTGATAATTGCAGTTCCACCTCTTCTCACCCTCTAAATTACTCTTTCAGCCCCCCCCATCCGCATAGATCCTCCTCAAATAATTTTTTATTTTGGGTGGTGATTATGCAACGGCTGCAACCGCTTCGCTCCGCTTTTAAGTGCCATTGTTGGCGTTCTCGTCTGGCGCTGCAGGGTCACGGATGAGCCTCGATTGCCATTAATGCAAACATTTGACAGAACGTGCTCCAGATGAAATGCAGCTTCCTCTCGGCTAAAGTACGATGGTGTGGGTGGTTCCGTCTTTAAAGTGTCGTTTGTCATATTCAACCAGAATATCAATCCATTCCAATGGGTGCATTACCCATCCATCCCCCCATCTCTGGGTTTTATAGAGGTTTTCTAAAACATTAAGCTTAACATGGCCATTGTAATGATGTCGTTTTATCATCATTTATGGACGCTCAGCAGCGCGCAGGGAGGACTGGATGGCCCCGTGTTCTGACACAAACTGGTGTGTTTAAGCATTTGGCAGCTGTGCTGCAAATGATCTAGTTTTTATTTAATGTAATCTCAGCCAATATATCAGCACGACATGTTTGAGGGCCAGAGGAGAGCTGAGCAGCAAGATGGAAAGAGATGTTAGTTTTCCTTTCTGCTTGGAAGCCTTCAGAGATATTTGATTGTGATAAAAGGAAAAGAGCTGACTTGTCTGAAGGTTTGATGTAGTGGAACTGTGAGGTCCAAACTTTTCGCCTGTCGGCCAAAATCAGCTGACTGAAAGTCCTCAGGGTGGAACTTCTTTTTCCAATTAAAACGCTGCATGATTTTGTAATTTTTTTTTCTTTTTACCTGCTCAGCAGTTCTTTGAATATGTAATACTTTGCAAAGCAAAGAAGAAAAGAACAAATAGGTACAAAAAGCAGGATCAACGCCATTTACTGGAGGGCCAAATTTGTGTCATTTCTGCACCGCAGTGGCCCCCGAGCCGCACTTTCAACAACACTGGTGTAGAATAAAACTTTCTGTCGTTACCTCATACATTTAAAATCTGGGATTTTCAATTTGATTCATGATTTATTGTTTAGAAAATAATCTAGATTATATTTCTGCTGAGCTCATATTAAAGTTTCACATGGAAAAATGTTTCTGGTTTTTCCTCTGAATTTTGTTTTAAATATGTTTGTGGCTTTTGTCCAAAGTGCCAATTTTTTATTCCAATTAAAACAACACATGAAAGGAAAATAACTTAATTGCAAAGTTTATGTGTAGAAAACTTTAAAAATAAATTCAAATTTTTTTTCAAAGCCTTGCATGGATTTTATTCCACAATATTGCCATTTCTAATGACGTTGGAAAATTGGTTTTAATTATTTTCTAAATGTAATGTGTTTATCTACCTAATTGTCTTGTTTTTCTTAAATTTAAAAACCTGACATGGTAAAATCAGCTGAATTTACACAGTTGGGTTGAACAAACTGTAAATATTTTAAGCTGATTTCTATTCAAAGCTTTCCTCTCCTTTTTTTAAACAGCTATGTTTGTGATAAGTTTAATAAATTAAGTTGGTAAGACATATTCACTTTCCAAGATCTATTTTTCTTTCATATAATGCCATATTTCTTTTAAAGTTACAAGTTCTTCTAAAATATGAGAGTTTCTAAGGTTGAGTTCATTTGGTTTCTGTAGTTTAAAATGGAAGAATTTTCCCATTAAATTGTTCAAAACCCTGTCATTAGGAAAAGCTCAGAAGAACCAAAAACATTAATTCAGCAAATCTTTATAAATATCTACTTAGGCTAAAGCATTTCTCAAACAAGCAAAAAAACAAACAAAACAAAACAAGTGAATGTAGCCATCTCCAGATATACAGATTGCTGAAACATATTTCATGTAGTGATATTAATGTGCATCGATAAATTTGTTCCTTTTATTTATAAATATTTAATTTTCTTTCACATTACGTTTGCTATGTCTGACATTTTTGCTGCTTTTCTCCTCCATGTCCAATCCATGGAACGTAAAACCAATAAAGGAGCGTTTTAAATTCCTAAAATGTATTGGATGTCTTTGAAAAACCTTGTGTCGTTCAGCCTGTTTAAGAACCTCATTTCTCTTAACTCATGGCATGGATTGCTCTTCCTCTCACAATGAACTGATTGTGACCTCGGGGCCCCAAGCAGCCAAAAAAAGTCCGATTAATGCTTCTCTCCTGACCAGACCCAGAGTTGCATTTTAAGCATCCAGGATGCGGCTTCTGTCACGCGCCTCCACCTATTGTGGTGGTTGGTGGTGGGGGTGTGAGGTTGGAGTGGAGAGGTTTGCTCCGGGGCCACCGGGGGGCCATTGTCAAATGTGGGGGTGGATGTCAAGATGGTGGGCAGCGAGGTGGTGACCCTCATTGTCCGGCGAAGGGTGGGTGGAGGACCCAGAGGCTGCTTCCAGCCGTGCGTCTCGGCCGTGAGAACGGGACCCTGTGAATAGGCCGGGGGTCAGGGTCAGGACGGTGGGCAGCTCAATTAGCACTTAAAGCAGGAGGAGAGCAGCTGACATGGCCTTATCCCGGCTCCGTCTGCTGGCCTGACTTCTGCCGTTTTTATGCCACCAGCAGTTGTTTTTGAAAACATGCTAATGACGGCTCTCTGTGTGAGGAGAGCTATTCATAAATGCCCCAAAGCTGTCCTCTCGAGGGATCATTGACCGTTAGAAGAGTTTCTGCTTTTACTCGAATTAAAAATCGTTCCTCCAATCATTTTCATCCCGGCTTTAAGCAATCGACCTTGGATTTACAGGTTCTGCTTTTACTTGACGCGTTCAACTGTTTGCTTTAAAATATTGGACAAAACGTCGGAACCACATCGTGATTTAGAAGTTTTCATATTTCTTCAGGAATTTTGGTCGATCACATTAGCAAAAGCTTCATGGGATTTTGATAGTTCAGACCTTTTTTTTTTTGTCCTTTAGCTTTTTCAAAGTTAATATTCCTGAATATGTTTTATGTATTTGCCCTCAAGTCATGGTCATATTTCACTGCATTCACAAAATCACTTACATTTTTTTTTAGATGACTGCTTTATACATCTCCAATATAGCTAAACATTTTAGGCTGATTTCATAAATGCAAGAATTGTGCATCTTTAACTTGACCTTTCAACTTTGAACCCATTTTCTTGATTTTTTTCTGGAATCTTATTTTGTTGAATAACAAAGTTACTCATCAGGTTGTTTTGTGCGATGAATGAGGCGATATGTTACCGCATAAGTTAAAAGGTGTGTCTTTGAACGATAATGGTGTCCTAAATGTTTTCAGATGTCTGGAACTGAGTGACCCTGAACATAAACTGTGGCGTTGGATGATCAAAAAGCCTCATTGTGGCTTTTGACTTTGTTGACCCTTCTGAGCCATCGTAGTTTTCAGATCAATTAGCTGCTAGATGCATTACAGTGTGTAAGTCTTTCATTTTCTTCCTCCAAATAAAAGTACGTCCTGTTTTATTCATTCCGGGTCTTTATGTGCTGTCAATGAATAACTTAGTTTTTTTTGGAGATGGTCGTAAGCCAAGTTGGCCTACTGGATAAATGATTCTTATCTTCTTACACTTGAAGACTTTCGGGATGGATCTGATGTAAGATTGTTATTTTGAGTCATTTGAAACTCGACTGTGACTCGTAAAAAGTGATTTGTGAGAGTCTCTGGTGCCGGTTCCAGTCACAGATCTCTCCGCCACTTCAGCGGGCTCATGAGGTCGATCTCTGAGGTGAAGAGTGGTCCGGGTTCTATCAGCTGCATCCCGGCTTTTCCTCCCTCCTCTTCACAGCTTCTTCTCCTTTTTCTTCAGTCTGACTGGATTAGCATAGATCTCGTATGCCGACAGAACTGACCTTCACTGCAGCTAAACACTTGTCAAAATGCCAAATGTGATTACTGAGCTCTTTAGGTCAAAGTAATGCGTTTCATCCACCTCCCTTTTCCTCGTTATTGATGTGGCGGCCCTCAGCCCACGGGGGGCCATCTCCCCTCTCGCACCAGTGCCTCACCAGTTTGTGTGTCATAACAAAGTGAGGAAATGTAGCCGTAATTATGGCTAAGTAATGCGTTAAAATTGCGTGTTGCTGCTTTGCTGGAAGTCTTTCTGTGACTTTGTCAGCCCACAGCTCCCGGATCCTGTCATTACAGACAATTTCAACTTATCTCAGAGTTGGAGAGAGCGGCAGCAGCACTGCCTTTCAAAGGTCCTCATCATAGCCATTATCATTCTCCTGCAAAGTGCATGCTGGGAAAGTGTAGCCTCTGTTTAAAGGTTGTCTCTTAAGGGAGACTTTCTACGTTTCTTAAAGGGAAAGTATTATGTAAAATCAATGACTTTTCTTTATGTCATGTTATAATGTTATTCTTTCATCAAAAAGATACCTGGAGTGTTGCATTGATTTTTCATCCCAGGGCAACCATTTAGCTCCACTCAGCTCCTTCAGACTAGCCAGCAGCAATTGGCAAACACCTGGTGGAACAGCACATCTGCTGAGCTCGTTATATGAACTACTTTTCAGTGCAAACCTGGTAAAACTGTTGTTCTGTCTACTTTGTAAAGAGGTTCTTTTCCTTTGGATGGGCTGTACTGAAACTAATTTTGTTGTGTTTCTATGCGATGCCAGTAAACGCTGACTCTGATTCTGCTAAAGGGTTAATAGAGGAGCCATATTTGATAACTTCCTGAAGGTGGAGTTTCAGAAAAGATGGAGACTCAAGACATTAAATTAGGAAGTAGAATTTATTTTAAGTTTTATTTGATTATTAAAGCATTTTTGTAACAACTGAAGTTAACATAGTGGTTCTGCTATAAAATGGGAACTACTTTGCTGGAAAACACATAATGTTGGCCCTTTAAATATGCATTTACTGTCTACAATTGGAAACACATGACTTGCTGGTTGTTTTGAATCTAAGTAATATCATTCCATCTGAAAAGTTTCAGGGAAAGAGTTTAATGTTGGGTTCGACAGCCTGCCTACATGTGCTGTCATTATTAACAGCAGCGAATGATTTTGTGTCATCGTTGTCATTGTCTGGAACTCCTTTAATTGTTCCCATTGATTGCCTGCGTGATTGCATTGGAAACAGCTCTGGCATTGGGATCCGTCCAGCGATCTCCCTGTGCCCTACAGGAGCTGGCGAATCCATTTCAGTTAACTTCATTTCAGCTCACCTGCTAATCAGTTTTCATTGCTTGCCGAAGGCTTATTGATTCGAGCGGCTCCTCTCACCTGTTGCCAAAGAAAAGAATCAGAATGGTGAGTGAGGGAGAAATGGGGGGAGGGGTCCCGTTGTTTGCAGTGATGCGGCTCTCTGACATCCACGCTGTGCTTTCTATCTTCTCCGTCGTCGTCTGAATTGCAAGATGCCTCATCTGAGCTGTCCAGAGCTTTGCTGATCCAGAGTCACCTGTGGTTATTTTGGTCTGACTTCAGAGAAATTGGAAAAGCTTTCCACCATCCTCAGGAGCTTTGCAAGCATCTGCGAGTCCTGCCGTCAAGTGAGAGGGAGGGATTGGACGGAGAAGGAGTGGGGAGGGACACAGGTGTTGTGCCGAGCTGGAGTTTGCACAGCGGTGCAGCGTGATCCCCCCAGCCAACCCCACAACCGCCCTGCCAGCCACTCAACCATCCAGCCGGCCCCCTTTCCCCCGTCGTTGGCACGGGCCCGCTGGCACCAACAGCCCCCTTTCCCACTCTCACAGCTGGCAGGATCTCTGTGAGTTGGCCCGAACTCCTGACGTTCACAGCGGGGTTGGCAGACCTCGCCCAGATGGCCACCTTGTAGCAAAAGCTGGCTTTGCGCTTGCATCGCTTTTACATCATTCCCTCAGCTACCGAGTCGGGAAGGAAGGAGACGGGCTTCGGCTGCCAGCTCTGATGCGTTTTTGTACGTGAGATGTGGGAGTGCTAAGCTCTGTTGCAGCTCTCACACTTTCTAATGATGATTTGTGCTGTTTGTGTAACTGTCTTTGTACAACAGCAGGGGACAGTTCTCAGAGCGGAAATGGGTGAGATTTCTTACCTCAAAGGTCCGTGCTTATGCGGAGATTAAAGCTGCTCGGGAGGCTTTTCTGTAAAATTAGTTAAGCTTATTGTTCAAACGAGTAGCCACATATAGAATAACAGAAGGCCGGTTTTTCTATTTCATTATATTTTGGTATAGATTTTTAGTAAAGACTCTGAAAATCAAGCTTCCATTCACATAAGGCCAATGATCACTAACACTGCAAAAAGGTACTTTTGTCTAGTTTATAGTACAAATATCTTGCTACACTTAAAATAAGACAAAACTAACAGTTACCAGATAGTTTTCTCTTACTAAGTGTACTAAGCTCTGCTGCAGCTTAATACATTTATTTGATATTTGATAGATATTTGCACCTGAAAATTGACCAAATGTACTTAGTTGGTGCAATACTTTTTAGGTTCGCTGTTTTTCGACTTGCTCAGAGTGTTTTTTTTTTATTTTTTCGACATCAGACAGCAGTAAATTTTCTCCACTTCAAATACTCCTTCAAAGGTTATGTTCTGCCCAGCTTCAGGCCATCTTTGGCTTGCAGGTAGGAAAACTATTGATTTGCAGGAAAGTTTTTGCAACAATAAAACAAATGGAGGCTGTTTGTGCAGAGGATTGGCCCAAAACCAGACACGACTCACCAGATTTCATGATCAGAGATGCTCTCTGATCATTTCAAGTAAACTTCTGTTTTATGTTCTGGTCACATTTCAATGTTTCCTGCTGAACTGTTGCATCACTAACTTCTTCCAAATACCAGCCTGACTTATAAAACGAGCCCAGTCCAACCAGTCAGCCTCACTGTGCATGCACCTGCAGAAACATCTCACAGGCATTAGAAACAAAAACTCTCTGGTGACGGAGAGGATTTCTAATGCAGAAATATTACAATATGGCCGACACGATGATTAGGAAACAGTTTTCCTCTAGCCAGTGAAACTCTCCACAAAAGAGAATAAAAAAATAGCAGCGCCACAATGCAATAATGTAATTCATGCAAAAAGAACAGCAACCAAATATTGATTGTGCATACTATGCTTTTTTATGGAGGCTTAAAGTTTGTGTTTGAAAATTTTTTGATAATCTTATGTAACATCCAAATTTTCTGAGAAAAATGGACAAGTGTCTGAAAAATGTCACTGTGTATTGAATGTATCATGAGTCGGTTTTTTTTTAACTCTGTTAATAATTTTTAAATGATTTAATTTATTTCTGCACTTGCATGTCCAAATCTGTTGCAAAATGCTTCCAAAATAATGCCAGTTGATGAGTTTGATCACGTGTCTCACAAAGCAGAATAAGTATTTTATTCCTTCATAGTGCTTTAAAAACACTTTATTTTGTAAAATCCTGCAGCTGGATACTTCATCCTTATCTGACATTTGGAAATCCGTACTTTAAACCAACAGATGCGACTAATACCGATTCTCAACTTAAATGTGATCAGGTCATGAATGACATCATCTCCTACATTCAGAATGACAGTACAGTGTCGAGGTGTCTCTCAGCTACATCTATTATTTATCACCTAATTTAAATTCTTCTGTATTTCCTATAATTTATATCTTCTCTGTGATCTCAACTGAACAGAAGAACAAGCCTTGTCCTCTCTGAAACTTGTTAGCACTGAACTTGAATAATTTAATATACATTTTTAACGTGCAGAGTGAAGTCATTGTGGAGAATTTTTCTAATATCCTCAGATTTAATCAGCATGTCGGCCTGATGACTGTTCCTAATTATCAATTTTCATCCTGCTGATTTTTCTTGGTTACCAGCTTCCTTTCTGCCACAGAGTATGACTTATAGCACCCATAATATCCCCAAAATTACAGCTGCTGAAATATTAAGACATTTTTATGGACTCGCCATGAAGACACTGAAGAGGTTTTCACATTTGTTGTCGGGAAAATGTTTATTATCAATATTAATTTGGAAAAAAATGCTTAAAAAATTAATTTTTTTGGTTTTCTGCATCAGCCGTCAATGTAATTGAAATGTTAAGATTCCAGATTGTCCTGTGGTGACATCACTGAACAAATTAAATCCAATAAACAAACCAGGGAAATAATCAACATGCATAAACAACGATACATTAAGAATATGAAACCAACTGGAAATACACTGCATGATCTGAATTTCACACATTTGATCTGTTTTACTGTTTTGTCATTCATACATATTTCACATCATCAAACAATTGTAAAAGGCTCTGTTGGACCTTTTTAAGCACAAATCCAGAGGAAAAATGAAGACATTTTTAAATATCAAAAGTTTATTTTACAACCTCATTTGAGCCAGAGACTGAAAACGTTCATGTCTGCTGTGGTAGAAATGATGGTTTAATTTGTTTCCAGCTGATAGACGTCAAATTACTGCGGATTTTCAGAGAAACGTTAATTTATTTTATGTCATACAAGTTCTGTTTAAGTGAGGTCTCAGTTTTCTGTGGCAACTTCATTTTTCCATCAACCACCAAAATTAATTGGTCACCTCTTTGGAACATGCAAAACGTGGAAGCAACACAGTGGATTTGGAATGGATCATAAGTTTGGATTGTATTTCGTTTTCGGTTTGGTTATCTCATGACATCATAATCAATAATGCATTTTTAAAAGTCCTTTTGTCTCAGTACCGTGGTCATTATGCCCTTTGACCATTTCATTCGTCAGTTATTTGGTTGATTCAACTTCATCTTTAGTGGGTATGAATATTAGATTTCATACCCACTAAGAAATTATCTCATCTCGTGACAGATGCAGCAATTTTCAGTAAGTTTCTGAATAAATGTGGCTCTACTTATTACAAAAGCTTGATTATAAAAAAAAAATATTATTTTGTGGTAATGTTTTCCATTGTACAAAAATTACTATATTGACGTTGTATAATGTTCCATTGTATTTCGTACAATGGACATTAGGGTGCACGGCATGATATGGTTATTAAACATAATAAGGACATTATGTCGGTAATTTACCCTGATTACAAATATAGATCTGCACCAAGCAGTTGTGCTGCACGGGTAACGGCCACAAATTGCCCCTGGGCCACACTTTGGACACCCCTGGTTTAAGTCCATGGTTTTGGCTGGATCCGAATTGGGAGGCTGAATTAGAAAAGTGTCACATTACACACATCTGTAGATGTGGCTAGATAAGGCGAGTGATCTTCCCATGCTTTTTGACCAAATCGGAGACTTTCATCTCTGAATCTGTTATTATAGACCCTGAACTGAAGTTGCCTGTTGCCTTCTGAGCTGCCCGAAGAGCCTGTCTGGCCCCAGCCGCTCGTTTTTAGCTGTCTTCACGATGCCTGATGAGATGTAGAGGCAGACAGCCGGATTGATTGGCCCCTCTTGAGCACACAGGCCTTGATTGCAACTGCACTCAAGTGCCGCCGCCGTCTCCTCAACTTTTTTCTTTCAGTCCTCTCTTTAGTCAGGCTCCCTCCTCTGTGCCTCCTTCTTGCTCCCTTTTTCCCATGATTTCTTTCACCTACAACGGGAGAGAGTGGTTGAGAAGAAGCTGAGGACGGAATTGAAAAAGGAGAAAGAAAGGCCAGGCTTTGTTTGTTCCTGACTGCACTGAAAAGTAGATCAGGGTGAGGATGAAGATTGCCCATTAAGGATTGGTTCTGGCTGAATTTAGAATCAGAATTAAAGCTTTGATGTGTGGAAATTAGATCAATAATTTAAGCGCTTAGTCAGTACACAGCTAATAGTTTATTAATTTAGAATTTCTCTGCAGAAAATAGAAAATATTTAGCTTGCATAAGCATCCTAACTCTGTCAACTCTCCATGTTTCCGTTCATTCCCCCATAATCCTCTGGGAATCAGCTCATTCTCTCTAAGTCTCATCAGTTATCAACTTCTAAGAAATGAGTCTCATGAGAAATCCTTCCTAAAAACACACAGCAATTTTTTGCTGAATTAAAAACACATTGGGTATGGCGCTCTGCATGACATGGTTGTTAAACTTAATGTGAACATTCAATTTCTTTTTTCTTTGTAAAGTTGACTGCAGTCACCTTCTGAGTGCACTTACTGCTGTTGAAGGAAATTAGGGCAAACAGGTCAAAGACAAGCATGACTCCTGTTAATTAACGATTGCTACACCCTGTTGCTGTGCTGGAGCCCTTTTGCCTGCAGCACTGCCTGAATTCAGAATGGCAAAGTTCGGCAAGGTGTGTGAACCTTGTTTTGATTTATATCGACATGTGATCACATAGTAGCTGCAGGTTTGTTGGATTTGCATCCGAAATATGAATTTCCCGTCCCAGAGGAGAAGTTTAGATTTATGGCCCGACCTGAAATTATTTCCTTGATGGTCGGATTGGGCTCCAGCTACTGTGTTGCGTAGAATAAGCCTACAGGACTTCCAGCACAGAGGAAACCAAGTAAGACTGCACAATGTAAAGTTGTTAATCTGCTTAAAGGCTAAATAGAGGAGTTGGCAGCTTCACTGTTGAGGAAAGAAAGAAATAAAGATGCAGAAGTTCATTAGACAACAATAAAAGTGCTCTACTCCTGTCATCCCAGAAGATTTGCACTTGACTCTAATTTGTCAACAAGCAACAAACTGGAGCTGAAAGATGTTCACCATCTTTCAATGGGAGAAGTTATGCTGCTTATGCAAATTACAGTCTAATAATGACTACAATAGTAACATCTTAACTGAAATATGTCGGGTTTACTGTGGGTCCGGGTCTCTAATTAGCCGGGTTAGCTTGGGCCAGCTGAGAACCGCTATTCAGAGGAACTGGTTCTTTCGGATCACTTTCTCAACCCATTCCCATCCAACAGAACTAATTTAACTGCAAAAAAAAAAAAAGATGAAGCTCAGACAACCATCCCTCCTCTGTCTCCACACCCTGTGCATGCAGTCAACAGAGTTGATTGGTAACTTGTAGCAGCCTTGGCCTAGTTCACCCCTCACTGGGAACTATCTAAACTGTTTTCCTAGAATGTGGACTATGCAGCTCTTTGCGTAGCTACAATCTATTCTTTCTGCTTGATGCAAAACATCCAAACTTTATGACTTTATGATGAAGTTTAGCAATTTAGTAAGGTTAAAGATCTTGTTCACTATTCTACAACAAACCTCTGCGTTTCTCCTTAATCCAAAGTTCAATAATTTTCAAGTTTTTTATTCAGTATGCTTATGCTATTTTATTATTTACGTTTATCTACTAATGCAGACGCACTACTTCTATGCAGAGAAATGAAATGATTCATAGTTAGTACCTTAAGACAATGAATTCACAATAATTCAGTAGACTGTATAATATTTACTTTGCAGCAGTATCAGAAGTGGCAGCCGTAATAGCTTATAACTCTGCAAATGTTTAAACTCTCAGATAACATTCAGTCTGTGTGAGCCAGATTTAGTATACATTACTTATCAATACGTCCCTGCAACTCTGTGACAGTGATGAATTCCAGCAAACAGTTTCTAATCGGAAACACATCTTATTTGCAGTTTTACTTAGTAAGTCGATTTTCACACATTGTTCGAAATGCATGCAAAACCCAGGTTTACATTACTGGCAGAGCGCAGGTTATTTTTCTTCATCTCTCTGTGAAAGGATTGCAACCACAAGGTAAAATTTCCATCACCATTGCCGGCTGCGTCTGTCTGCGGCGCTTCGTTTCATTCAGAGGAGAAATGAGAGACAAAGCCAGTCGAGAACTTCAAAAGCTCTGGGGTGACATTTAGTGCTCAGTATCTTCAAAGAGCAGGCCCTCTTTTGTAGTATTTCTTTTTGTGTAAAATTAATGGAGTCTTTCGTGGGGATTGTTCCTGTCTTTTTACCTCTCACTTTGGAGGTGGATTAGGACGGCAGATTAAGGAAGTCCACCTTAATTTTCAATTTGCATTCTGGTGAGCTCAAGCTGCTGAGCAGAAAAGATTTCTCCAACTGGTGGAGATGTTGGACTGGTTTATGTATTCATGTGATAAACAAAAAATGTACTAGAAAGAAGTGTGTTGTACAGCAGGGCTGAAGAATAGACTTAATTTTACACACTAGCATTCATACTGCTTTGATGCTTGGACTGTAATTGTTATAATGTGAAAAAAAATGCAGTTTTTGGAAGAATTTGGATCTTGAGGAAATGACAAAATGCTTTTCTGTTTCAACTCAGAAAAACATGCAGATTTAGCTCGTTCGTTAGCCACACCAAATCCTGTTAGCAGTGCATTTGGAAACCTGTGTTTTAAGCATTTAACCAAGGAGACAAGAACACACATGGTTGTTGTTTCAATTCAAACTTTAGCAAACGCTGGCATCACCAAGTATGTGTGGCAGCCATAGTAGTTGGCAGGATAGGGCTGCACAAAATTTAAACTTCCAAGTACAACACCATTGCAATAGGCTGCTGTTTAAAGGAGGAACGCTACTTTAAATAGTAGCGTTCCATAGATTTGGACCAATATTTATATTCAATATTAAAATTACTGTTACTGTCAATAACCAATATTTATCAATGCCATTTCCACATTCTGAAACTTATACAGACAAGACAAAAAGATTTCAATAAACATTGTTGGTTGTTAATATCTGACCATTTCCACTTATTGGACCGATATCAATATGCTAAAAAATGATTAATATTGACCAATACCCATGTTGACATCAATATATCAGGCATCTCTAATTTCCAGTTGTAAATAACTGAGATCCATTAATGTGGTTACAATTGTAAATATTTTTAACTGTAGGTTTTGTTTTTTCAATCTAAGTTGATTTTTTCAGATCAAATCAGATTGTACATAAGAGTTTATTTACTATTTCCTTATAATTTTTTTTATTTAAATGATATTTCAGTATCAGTTTTCTGTGTGACATAATTACACATTATTGTTTTCTTTCACGTGTTTTCTGAGAGAAACTCTTTAAGGACTGGTGCGCCAGTCATCATGTTGATTTTCATCTTGAGTCACGTTCCTGACTCGCGGTTTGTAGTTGTAAACTCCAGTGTAATAGACCAGTAGTGGCCAGGGTGCTAACTCCTGTGCAGTCTGGTGTTTGATGTTGGGAATGTTGCTATCGAAACACTCTTGTCTAATTTCACTTGTCAACACACAGGTGAGAAAATCACTTTGACGGTAATAAGATTGAGGAAAGTGTTGCATTAGCACCTTGAAGTGTAAATAGCTTCTCATATTGCCTATTAGACCCAGATAACCTGGTGAGGTGGAGGTTGATGGCGTTGTTTGTGTGTGTGGGAGGGGGTAATTCACCGAAAAGCATATTAGCTGTGTCAAAACAGTCAGAAAAAAGCACCAGCTCCAGAGAATATAATTAGGGCTGCCTTTTCTATTCCTTTTTCTGTCTGCATTTTAATCTGCTATTGATGAAAGACGGGTTATTTGTTTCTTCAGCTGCACTCTCCTGCAATATCCTGTCGCCCTGGCTCACAGCAAAAAGAAATATCTGCTCACGCTACCTCTCCCCTCCTGTTCGCCGCTACCTCCGGGTTTTGCATTATAAAGAGATTTCATCTCATCCACCTTCAGCCAGGATTTGCCTTTGATATTATTTATTAGCTCCCGTATTGAACAGTTCACGGAGCTAGAACCTTGAATGGGCCTCTTCACCGTCCTCTCCCCACAATCAATACCGCTCCACATTACATATACATCGGCTCCGAGAGCAATATCGCTCACTCACAACCTGCGGCCTAATTAAAAAGATAAGCAGCTTCGTTTGAAGCCAGCTTTAATAGGCCGCTGCCTTGTTTCTAGGTGTGAATATTGAACAGAATCATAACTCTGAGATTCGGCTCATTTTTTATAGATCCTTCTGACATGCTTTGAAACTCCACTTGTTGTCAGGCCAGAATCAAGTGGAGCCAAAGCTGGATCCTGGATAATGTGCTATTTTTATGTGTGCAGTGCAAAAATATCAGAATATTATTGTGATGGAAAGTAACATATAATCTAAGAAATCTTTTATTTTTGTCATTAGAGTTTAAATACTGGTTATAATTTTCTAAAAGGAAGCATGAATTTATTTATTAAAATACATTTAACTGTAAACATCTGAAAAGGTCGCACACATGAGCTTTAAAAATCAGCTTTTCATTCTTTATACAAACTGTTTTAAAACTCTAGTTGACTGTACATAAAACTAAAATATTTTCATGTGGATAGTTTTGTTTCTATGTATACTTTCTTTTCATCTACACAAGTGCATTGCAAAGTCATTGCTGTATATTTTACCCGAGTAGACAAAGTATTCTTGATTTGATTGCAAATAAGAAAGCAAATCATTGTTGTAAAGTCTGGATAAAAGACTCATTCAAAATCTTTTAGGTTTTATTGTTAACCTGCATGCTTCCCTAAGGTAAACAAAAGGATAACACTTGCAGACTTTTTTGTTAATAATTATTTATTGTCAGCTTTAGATATGCAGTGTCTGTCGAGTTGCCCTCTACTTTCAGAATGTGCAATTTGCCATAATTACATGCATATCCAAAAAAGTCAAGAGTAGGCAAAACAGTCCCAGAAAACTACTGCAGGAAACATTCCTTCAGTGAAAACCACATCTCTGATTAATCACTATGTTGTAAAGTCAGCTGGTCGATTGTTGCCACTGGCGTTTATTCGATATGGTCCTCCATTGTTAGTTTTGTTTTAAGCCCTAAACTGTGGATGTGAATCTTGAAATTTGTAAGACTTGTTTCCAATGACTGATGACCTTTCACCTGATGTAACGCCACCACATCTGTTGCTGCGTATCGACTTAGAGCTGCAGATGAGAGTAAACAGATTCCAGTTCAATGGCAATGACTTCTTTCATCAACAGACAAATAAATCTTAATGAGTTTCAAATCACTCTGGGGTATTTTAGTCAACAGAAGTACATGTTTATGTCCTTAAAAGTGTCAGATATATTTTCCCCAGGAAAGAGAATTTGTATTTTATTCCGGATATTAAAGAGTCCAGAAAGCATGCTGTAGATGAAATTACTCTCCATGTTGATTCAGTATCCAAATATTAATTAAATCTTTATTGAAACATATTGCTTGGTGAAAAGTAAAAACACTAAAGTGCCTCTGGTTTCTAAACTGTACTTCTAACACCAGTTTTTTAATTTCTGTCCTTTCTGTGAAGCATTTAGCAGCTGACTGAGCAGCTGTCCTCAGGATTGCGATGCTTACATTAAAGGTCAGATTGGGTTCAGATTGAGAGGACAGACACTGATCAGTAGCACAGAGAAAGACATCACTAAAGCACAGAGTTTGGTCTCTGTGATAGCAGTTTTTTTTTTAAAGATCTATAAAAAAATATAACAGGAAAAATGAAGTAGGTGGATGTGAGGGCGAGTGAGTCAGTCTGTCTGCTCGTTAAATTGCTCCCTCTTAAAAGCTTTAGCTGCAACTAAATGCCCCCTGTTGCATTATAGTGAAGCCGAGATAGGCATTTAGAAATGTACGATAGTTCTTATTGGGTGGAGTTTTTGCACAGAGCAGAGATAGTTTTTTTTCATTTTATTTTGCTTCCAATAACATAACTTTTCTGTGATGTTTAAAGTAGACTTGATCACTAGTTCTTTTCATTTATTTCCAGGTGAAACTTGATATTTACTGGGAAAATGGCTGCCTGGTCTTTGTTTGTTTTTTCCTCCTATTTACTTCCTTTTTGTTTTTTAAGAACTTACTTTTATCATAATACCAGGAGTTCAACATCCCATTTATTAAGAGCAACATTATTCAGGTGGATCTTAGCATCTAAATGCTCAGTTAATCTAAACTAAATATTTTAGCCTAAGTTCTCATCTACTCTCTGATTGGTGAATCTTAAACTGAGGTTCCTTATTTGTTCCATCTCTTCTTGTCCAACTTCAGTGAACCTTATAAATTTCAGCCTCAGTTTTTTCTGTTTTTAGTGCTGCTACTGTGATCCTCTGCCCAGCTGCTTCAAGGGTCATCATGTTGCATGTTCAGAGATTTTACTCTGTATTTCTTGGTTAATGCAGTTATTTGAATTACTGTTACCTTTTTCTAATTTCATACTTGTCTTCCCATTCTCCTCTGACTTTCACCATTAACATACTTTCAGTTTTTTATACTATTATCTGTGAAACTCAGAAGCCGGTGATCAAAAATCTAGTATTTGACCGTAATTTGACCAGTCCAGTCCTTCAGAGTCACTTACTTCCCTTCATCGCCAATTCAGATACTCAACTTCAGCAAGTTGTTTTCATCACCAGAAGGTTAAAATTAGGGCAACTCACAAGCAGACTGAATGGCATTCAGCCAATGTGGAAATGCTTATTTTAGTCATGACAGACTTGAAACTGGCTGGGATTTGGAGAAACTAAACACTGAAAAATGTACTTTTTTCTCACCATGTTGACGTATAACGTTAAACATATAATCAGACAATAGTTCAGAAGAGAGTCGTCCATTTAATGTGCCGTTGGTCTTTTGGCAAAGTGTTGAAAATAATTATCTGAGTAGAAAAAAGGAAAAGTCAGTGGGGGTGTACCATCAGCCAGAGCATGTGGGCATCAGCAGTGTGTTAGAGACACATAGTTGGATCCGCCACCGAAGCAACATTCCTCCAGACGCTTAGCCAGGCCGCTGCTTCCCTGACAACCAGCTGCTTGGAGGGAAGGCTGCCCCAAACGCACGCACTGACACCGCGCAGGGAAGGGTGAGCATCAAATCAAAGAGCACGCCCACACACACCCCCCGTCATGCTCAGTCACACACTCACCAGCCCCCATCCCACTTCTGTTCTGGCTGGCATGGCACCAAGTCTGTAGTGGCTCTGCCAGGATGCGTCTGCTCACCAGTTAACTGACCATCATCAGCCGCCTCCTCGCACAGAAACGGACATTTTCTGTACTTAAATCTCACATCAAGGAGTTTTGCACAAACAATAATTTACATTTTTTGGATTGCATTAATTTTTGCCTTGCTAATATATGGAAACATTTATGGCTTTGTCACTGTAGATTAATGAAGAATGGATTTGGTCATCGATGACACAAAAATGAAATATTCGATCAAATATTTAGAATGAAATCAACTTTTCTGATTACCTACATAATACGTGTGTGAAATGTTTCCAGTTCTGAAGGGTTTTCATGTTGAGCTCGGTATTTGTTGGACCCAAACCAATAATAAAGTTGTACATCGCAATAAAAATGACAGCAAATAAGATGAAGACCCAGATATTTAGTTCTCAAACCACAACTTATCTAAAGATAATTACAGCTTCATCTGATGTTTCAGTGCTTGACTGAATCTTACTTAAAGAACAGGGATTTTTTTGTTTCAATTGGAAACTTCTCATCAAGGAGATCAAAGGTCACATGTGGGGTACCCCAAGGTTCAATCCTAGGACCTCTCTTATTCAATATTTATATTTGGACCTAAAGAGGAACGAGCTAAAGTTAATGCGCAGCTTCAGTTATTACAACTAAAAACTAGCGATCAGGCCCGAAACCTGGGAGTAGTGATGGACTCGGACTTGAACCTTCAGAGCCACATAAAGACGATTACAAAGTCGGCCTTCTATCACCTGAAGAACATCTCTAGGATTGGAGGAGTAATGTCTCAGCCAGATCTAGAGAAACTCATCCATGCGTTTATCTTTAGTCGCATTTATTATTGTAACGGCGTATTCACAGGTCCTGTCTAACAAATCAATCAAACAGCTGCAGCTGATCCAGAAGCTGCTGCTCGTGTTCTCACTAAAACCAGGAAGATAGAGACATAACAGCAGTTTTAAAGTCCTCCACTGGCTCCCTGTAGCTCAAAGAATAGATTTAAAATACTGTTTAGTTTACAATCACTGAACGGTTTAGCACCACAATACATTAAAGATCTGCTGTTGTTGTATCAACCTTCCAGACTCTCAGGTTCTGGTTCTGGTCTGCTTGCATCCCCAGAACCAGAACCAAGAGGAGAAGCAGCTTTCAGCATCTGTGCACCAAACATTTGGAACAAACTTCCAGAAAACTGTAAAACAGCGGAAACCCTGACTTCCTTTAAATGTCAACTAAAAACACACCTGTTTAGAGTTTCATTTGAAACGTAATATGTAACAATGTATTGTTTATTCCATGATGCATGACTTTGTGTTTTTGTGTTTATGATGTAAAGCACTTTGAAATGCCTTGCTGCTGAAATGTGCTATACAAATAAAATTTGATTTGATTTGATGTTAAAGACTTACAGTTTGGATTAGACTGACTAAATTTAACATTTAAATATTTCAGAGCTATAATTTAAAATATGAAATGACATACAGTGTCTATGGTAAAGCATTACCATTTTTATTGCTTTTACAAATAAATCATGTCAACCAACTCTACAATGTCAAAGTAAATATTTCTAAAAAATGATTAATTAAAATATTTAATATAAGACAAGTGATTGCATAAATATTCACCATAAAACTTTAGTCAGTCAGGGAACAGAAGGAGCTGAAAATGTCACGTTTTTCTTTTTTACACCTAATAAACTGTCTTCCATTGAAATACAGAGATGCAGCTTTTAAAATGTTATTCTGGAGAATTCCTTTCATGCCGCTGATATTCAGTCTGTTTAGTTTTCTGCACAGGGGAGAAGTTAAAATACTGATGTACAATCACACAGCAGCTGCAGTTAAAGGTTCTCTGGTTTATTTGGTACATTCATGCAATAAAGAAATTATGAGTGGTTATTAAAATTAAGTAAGGCAATCTGTTCTAAGTTGACAGAGGACAAATAAAAAGTAATGGTACCAATAAAATAAGACATTTTCAAAATCTGAAACGCTTCATGTTTTATAAGACACCTGTTGTTGACTCTGGTCTGATCTGTCACATGAACTGTCATCTTTGGGTTGTTCCTTTTAGTTATTGGTTATTTTTTCATAATTTTTTTTGTTTTATCCTGGTTGCTTGAATCATATTGTATCAGAAAAGCATTTTTTGTATTAACCCTTTCACAAAGTTTTTACTTGCTGAGCTAATGAGCTCAGAAGACGTGCAGTTCCACCAGGTTTTTGCTAATTGCTGCTGGATAGTCTGAAGGAGCTTGGTGGAGCAGTGATGGCGGAACTCTGCAAGGCAGAAGCTTTTAAACTGCCCCTCCTAGGAAGAGATGGAGCTTAACGGCGGGGCTTTGTCCAACCAGGCATTTTGCACAGCTGAATAGAGAGAACAATATTTTCTTATCAGATATTGTTATTTGATAAGAAAATAACAATATAACATGATATAAATATCAACAATCTATTTTACATAACACTGTACCTTCATAAAATTAAAGCATTTTCAGATTTGAGAAATTTTTGTATTTTTAAAACTTGGTTGGAAGCAGCAAAACGCTGATACTTCTAATAACAAATCTTCACCTGTTAAGGTCATAATCTGTACCAAGCTGTTCTGCTCAGCAGACATTTTAGACGGTTTTACGTCAGGAAGGAACTGCCGACACGCAACATAAAGTTTTCGTTGAATGCGCCGAGATCAAATGAGGTCAACTGCCGGGTCACTTTGCATTTCCTTCAGCATTCTGATCTGTTTGAACAGCGAGCGGCTCCCGGGTCAGGGATCAGGAGGCAGCGGCTCTGAGCTCCTCCACCGCAGAGTTAGGCGGCTTACCAGCCACCGTGGCTGCCAGAAATTTCCTGGATCCTGATGGACACGCTGTGTGATTTACTGCGACAAGCGGAACAAATGTCAGCAATGAGGTCACCTTGGGCTCCAGGTCTGCAACCGATGTCTGAACCTGATCGGCTTCTGAAAGAGACAAACCCAGACGCCTTCACAGAGAATAACAAGGTGCTCAGCTCCATTCAGACACCAGTAATTCAGTAAAAATACTGCAACAAAGATTCTACCACATCTACCAGGCATTGTGATTAGTTATTTGGGTATTATTGACCAAAATAATTACAATATTAACGCATGGTGTGCAAGCTACACGCTCAAAAAAATCTTGAAAAACCTTTTGAGCTACTTTTCAGTCGTGCACATTAAATTTACTTAATTTTTTGTCGTTGCTCAAAAGAATGTAAAATAAAAGATAATTTCAATCTTGTGAAAAAATGTCAAACTCTGGACTGCTAGGTGAAATTTATTGAAATTGCAATAAAACTCATTGAAAGTTGGATTATTAGGATTTATTAGACTCTACTTGCCCTAGTAAAGATTTTCCATGTGAATAATTTATGGTGTTCAATATTTCCTATTCTTGTTTTTAAATCCTGACAGATAATCTGCAGTCAACAGCATTCAGCACATAAGAATTAAATTATAAACAATAAAATAAAACAACCGACATGAGAGACGTTTGGACTAGTTTGTGTGTACCGGTTAAAGCTTGAGTTGTAGCAACGGACAAAAGAAAAAAGTCAAAGTAGGGTAAGGAAGTATGCTGCTGGTGGTGTGAGGGAAGGATAAGGTAGTGAGGTACGGAAATAAATAGGATTGGGTAAGGAAGCATGTCAGGTTAGTCAGCAAGTGAGGCTTATAAATAACCAGGAAAGTAAGAAATGAAGCAGCAGAGGCCCAGGAATCAAGTTGGGAGTGGTATAGAAATCCATTTTTCTTTTTGCAGGTCTGTTGTGTTCAGTATTATGAACCTGTGTGGTGCACATAAGTCATTGTCAGAAAGCATAAGATAACTTGTTGAAGCTCAGCTCACCAGGAATGAAAGAGCAGCAGATGAATCAAAAAAGCATCAAACACTCAGAATAATATAAACAAATCTTTATTGGGCACCAGAGCCGCAATGGAATCTGGGCTTCAGTAAGACGATTTGTCAAGGACAACACAGAATGTCATGTTACAGTTCTTATATGTTTTGTGAAAGGTCTCACATATATAGTTCAGACTCCTGGGAGCAGGAATATCTGCCTTTTATCCTTTGAGTCGACTTCATGGATGTACTTTCTAATACCAGTTTACTCACTGGTCGTACCTGAATGCTGTTTGAGTTCTCTTCTTGTGTGCTTGTTTTAGACTTTCATTTCTATTTTTTAGCACTTTTATCTGGGTTTTGTCAGTATTTTGCCAGTGGCGACTATTTATTTACAATCCAGAGTGTATTGCTCTGACTCATGGGTGGAACTGTCGATGCCAAACCCTCTCCATTCCAGCCTCCCTCTTTCTCCTCTTGTTTTGGAGAAATGCCAGATGACCAAGAGCAAATGTCAGTTTTGTTCACTAAATGGGTTCTTAATAAAATCTTCTTTGTAGAAGAGCAGTTTTAGGCATAAGGCAGCCAACAACAACTCAATAATAACTGGTTTTGACCTCAACCAGACACTGTATGAGAACCAGGCTTAAGGACAAGCTGTCACTCCTCAAAGTTTCTCACCTCTCCAGTTTTTCATCCTGGCTGGATGTGATGAACAACTGCTGGATGAGATGGCACAATGGGCGAGGATAACATCTTGATATGTCTGGAAAAATTCTCTTATCGTAAATTTACGCATTGGGCCACCGCTGCTGCAGGCTGTGTTGATATCCGGATGCATTTACTTTGTGTTTGCCGTTTTCAGTGGCTTGTCGTTGATTTGATGTTGCCATCGCAGTGAAGGGCGTCCTGCAGGCAGGCAGAGTTTTCTAAAGGTGAAAAGTGACACAGTTTATGACTTTATTCCAACATGTTTCTCTTAGCGATAAGTCAGGACTTTGCTTACAGCATCAGGGGATATATGCTGTATCTCATCGGACGCTGATGTGGGGCGTGATTAATAAAGATTTAGGAAGATGAAAAGTCCTGTATCCTACGTATCTTTCATGTTTTTTTTAGACCAATAACAGATTACTTTTACCTTGACTGGACAGTTATGTCAAGCTAAGTGATGTGTTAGTGTGCTGTGTAGATTTTGTTGAACATGGATTGAGGTCAGAGCCCTTTCTCTCTCTGTTCTTCTGAAATGATTCCTGGCTTTTGCAGCAGCTGCATCACTTCAGGTGGAGGCGTTTCCTGACTGATGTGAACCCGGCAGACTCCTCACCTGTGTTAGCTTTCTGACAATTCACGTAAAGCATCCAGACGTAAAGCCAGGTGCACATGGATGAATTTCCAGGATCAATTTACACTACACCAAGATTACCTCTAATAAAGTGCCAGAAAGGTAAAGGTTGTTGTTCTTCAGTTGAAGGATTCTCAAGATGAAGTTAAGATTATGGAACTTCAAAACAGTTTCATCCAAATAATGTGGTTCCTGTTCAGCCAGGATAAAGATGACGGGTGTGAAATCTGGGGTTGCGGTTTTCACAACCCCAGATTGTGAAAAAAAAAAAAACAGTTTTTGTTCGGTTTTGTTCGGCTGACCTGAAATGTTGGATTTCAGGTCAGCCATAATTTTCTGCCCCAAGTGAAAAAGTTTAGAGGAGCAGGGTTAAAGTAAACTTTTTTGATCTTTACATCATATTAATTTATTTCTTTATCACAAACATACCCGGAGTGTTGCTTCATTCTTTCATGCATGTTTGAGAAATTCTTAATTAGACACTTATCGTATTATAAAACAGTTAAGTTGAGGTTTAAAACCCCCCTGTTTAGAGCTGCCTTTTATTAGTAGTAAGCGGAGCATTAATTGATCATTATATTGTACATTTACTTGATGATTTTGATTATGAGAAAATAAGATGTTTGTTGCCTGTTTTACAGTTGGCTACTTCACTATGTTTTTAAGTTGTAAAGCAGTTTGAACTCCTTTGTTGCTGAAATGTGCTCTGCAAATAAACTTTACTCCAAGTAAATATTTATGAGCCATTGTTGCTCAGCTAAGGTGAAACTTTTAATTTACTGTAGGATCCACATTCTGACAGCAGCCGATCAAAGGACTAACACTGTCCTGTGAGTCGCTCCTTCTCTGACCCAAAAGGATCCAGTCGAGCTGATAAGGATCTGATGATCACCTTCAGGATGCAGGAGTGTTTTTCAAACACGTTCATCTGCAGGAGTACTTGCAGGAGAGAATGTTTCAAAGTTGTGCTGGGGATTTATGCGTCCTCAGATGAGTTGGAGGAGGCAACAGAAGAGAGATTTCTCCAAGACGGGATTCTCACTTTTAAATAAGTACTGGAGGATGGATGGAGAGTAGAATTAAATCTAGTCTGCTGAGTAGTTTAAAGTGCATCTTTAAAAGACCTAAATGCAAATAAAATAATCAATCGTAAACATAGCACTGAAACTCATGTAACACTGACAACTGAAATGTCAGCCTTTTTCTGTTTCTGTTCGGTTTAAAGGCTTTTCCATTTTGTACTGTGACAAAAATGAAAAAAAAAATCATTCACTTCTTCTTCCTCTCTTGTTCTAGTTGCTGTCAGATTTTTCTTTTTATGTTTTACCCATATTTTCTACAGTGAATCAGTTTTGGTCCTGGCTTACAGTCGATCCGGAGTGAAGAAAACGGAGATCATTGCACAGGCAAAATGAGGAGGTGGGCCCAAACAATTGAAAGCTTAAAGTTCTTCATGCTCGTGATTAGACCACATGTCCTCCCTCCAGTCATAATGGACGATTTCTTCCCTTAAGTGGAGTATCAGCAGTGCTAAAGCCTGTGCAAGTCTCCAGTGAGAGCCTTCATCATCTAACTGCAGAATCACTTGTCCTTGGCTGCAGTGCGATGCCAGCGGGCTGCATGTGAAAAAACACGCTCAATGCATGTATATCCTTTTTAAACCCAAGTGTGTTCAAACATTCTTAAATTATTCCTTTGAAAATCTTTCACAAGATAGAAAAAATTCAGAAAACTTAGAACTAAATGAAATGCATGTGTTAAACACAACGATGTACAGATAAAGTGTTGAGACAAGACAATAAAAATGGTATGAAAACAGCAACAAAAAGTGATATGAAGAAAACATTGATATGATCTCTGAACGCAACACTTCAGATCCAGGTTCAGCTGTCCTGCTGGGAGGTCCAATGAAGTGAACCATTGTCCAGCAGAACCCATTAAACATCTCAGACATGGTTGGATGTTTGTTTTAAAAATACTCAGTTCATGTTCATTTACCTTGATAACACAAGATTACAAAATATTTCTCTGTTGGCTATCCATTAAAAAACTGGCTTTGTGGATAAATGACAATTATGGGAAACACCTGTTGAAGTGACCTCTGCTTGACCCCTGTCTCCACCTTAGTTAGTTCTCGTACTTTTCAGATATTCAGTGCATTAATACATTAATATTGAGTCAGATGGTTATTACATGAGGCATCTCCTTCTACTCTAAGGCTACATTTGCAGTGCAGGTTTTAATACCGAGATCATGTTATTTTTGTTTTGTTTTTAGTGATTATTATTATTATTATTGTTAAGCTATCACCATGTCTTGACAGTATGGTATGAAGCAGATAATCTTTGAAAAGATCAACCTTCTGCACTTCCTCCCTGAGCCGCTATTGACTTCTGAAGAAATGCATCATTCATGGCCAAAATCAACCAATCAGAGCTAGGAGGCGGGGCTTAGCTCCGTCAATCCGTCTCGTGTATGAGATGCTAAATGGGCTAATGGTGGAGAAACAATTTACTGTTCCAGAAAAACCGTCTACCTGCCATCATCAGTGGCTTTTCATACTAACTGTATGAAGAGAGTAAAATGGTAGCATCCACCAGAAAGCAGCCCATATGGTCATATGGTTATATCACGACTGATGGTGTTATTTCTATCAGCCTTCCTCATCGCTGCCTTAAAATATTCCATCACATATTAAACTATGTGAACCAGCCCAGGCTGCAGCAGCTGGTGATCAGACAGCGAAGCTGCTTTCTGGCCAGCAGCTCCACCGTCGGCTCTCAGCCTCTTGAACGCGTTCTGTAACCCAGACAGCCCAGAAGATGAGTCATGTGTACTGTAAAGGTCATCCATCAGAGCGTAAGAGCGGCGAGGAACGAGGGAGACGGAGGGGGATGAGAGGAAGGCAAGTGATGGAGGAGGGAGGCGTTAAGTGTTGGCTTTCCATGTCAATTTTTCTGTCAGAAGCAGTAAGTGGAGCCTCTTCTTCTGCGGCTTCTTGCACTCACTTTGTAGTGTTTCTTCTGGCAGCAGGGGCCAACAAAGTCCAATTTAACCTCAGAGCATGAACACATGAAAAACTTTTGGCAGAATTTCAGACATGTTTAAGTTGACTGGCTTCCAGCAAAGGTTTGGTTTTCGGTTCCATTATTGAGGCTGAAAGTATCTGCGTGATGCGAAATGAGACTGATTTACGTTAGTGAGAAATATTATGGCTTTAATTTCATACCTATAACACTTGCAGTTTCACCGTATAAAATATGAACCCTGTACCCGATTCAAAATGAATCTGACCTTTTGTACCGAAAATACAGAAGAGGATTAGGGAAAAAAAAAAAAAGATCTCAAAAGTTTTTTTTTCTCAGAATTCTGACTTTATTTTTCTGATTTCCAACCATTTTTTTCAGAATTCTGAATTTTTGATTTTCTGAGATTAAATTTCGATTTTGAGAAAAACATTTTTTGTGTATATATATCTGTATGTGTGTGTCTGTCACAGCTGCCCTACTAATACATTTTGAAGAAACACACAATAGAGTGAGATCCAGTGTTGCTGTCAAACTGTGCTGTAAGCCCAGAGAGCTGTTTACAACACAGATTCAGATTTATTGTCTTACCGCAGCTTATAATAATAATAATAATGTTACTACAAATCCATCTGACCGTCTTAAATCAAACAGCAGGCAGTATTTACTCTGACTATCCCCAGAGTTTTTGCCGACCTGTCATTTTGGTTCTCTTTTATCGAAGATGGAGAGCTGCTACCTTTGCCGCACCCCCTTCGCCTCCTTGGCGGCTTGAAGCCGATGGCTCGGCTGGGGAAGGTTTGATAGATGGGGGGGCCTTGCTTTTGGCAGCCTTATCTCCGGGCTCGCCAAGCAGTCGTCATCTGCCACTTTTCGCGTCTATAAACACCTCCTGTATAAACTCTGCCTGGGGGGATGGAAGAGAAGAAATGGTGGCTCAGGGAGAATACTTCAGGAAATCACCTGAAGTAGAAGCAAATACTCATATTGATTAATTGGACAGAGTATAACTTATGTTTGTCCTGCTGGCCAAATCTGTTAGCCTCCTGATCTATAACAAACAAAAAATATATGATGGAAGAGCAGGGGAGAAAGACAAATATTTCCAATAAATATTGGAAAACGCAAATAAAGAGGTTCAATACATTTTGATCGCAAATAGAAACAGTATAAAAGTTTTAGAAAATGAGATTCCAGGCAGGCATAAAGTGCTGAACATTAGCAGCTGAGTAACATGATAAAATGTTAGCATGCGCTCCTTCTTCCTCTGAGTTCCTCTGGTTAGTCTATTTCTGGTGTAGTTGTTGGTGGCGTAGTGAACTGTGTAATTAGAAGCCGTCACCCCATTAGAAATTACAACACACATAAACCAGAGTTATAGAGTTTTTTAAATAGTCAGCAGGAACTGAAAATATTCAAGTTTTACCCGGTTTGTGTGTTTAGTGGTCAGCAGAAAGAGACACTTTTAATAAAAGGCATTAAATATTTATAGATGTATCTGTTGTCACACCTTTAAACCACTGGATTTAACTGGATGATACTGGAAAGTTGGATTCTGACCAGTTACATAATGTAGTCTTCTGGACTCCATTCTTACATCTGAAGTTAGTTTTGTCTTATTTGAAATATACTACGATACTTGCACTATAAACTAGTGTCTTACCTTGAGTTAGAGAGTTTTTGTTTAATGAAATCAATAGATGTAAATTCCTGTGAAGTCTGGTGGTTGTTTTTCTGAAATAACTGTTTTATGAGTTTAATGTCATCATGCCAAATAGTTTTAGCATAAAGTTTAGAAAAGCCAAACAAAAAGTGCATTAACTGCTTTTTATGAGCTAAAATTGTGACAAAATGATGTTGAAACCAATGAAAACGTTAAACGCTGAGTTTTAGTTTTTTATGAGTGGGGCAAAGACTGAAGAAGCAATTTGAGAAAATCTTTTGGGAGCTAAAGTATTCTAGAGGTCACTACCATTTGTGGAGGATTTCTTTTTATGACTCGACTCGATTTCTCAAAGGTCAACTCCGCTCACTTTCAGAAAGAAACTCAGTTTTTTCTCCGCTGCTCCGATAGATGCTGTTTCCTATGATCTGAAGAACTGAAAATGCATTTTATATGGGATTGCTTTGCTGTGAATAGTTTTCGCCTGTGAAGTTTGTTGTTTTGTGGGTATTAATTTGTGGTCGAGATGTTTTCCTGTCAGTGTCTCCAGGGTCTTGTGTGTTTAATAAATTGCTTACGTAGAGTAACGGAGGTGTTTATTACTTGCCTTTTAAAATGTGAATGAATCATATGGAGCGGAAGCAGAGAACTAAATTACATCAATTAAGGCGATCAACGATGTTTAACATATCAAGGGACACGGACACATTATGGGTGTTGGATAAGTGCATCACAGCGAGTTCGACCTCAACCAGAATAATTCAACATAATTAGAGATGCAGACTCTGTAACCCTGAGGTTACATGTAAGGGCATGAAGCGTTTTAATTACCTTTACTTTCAGACGTTTTTTTTGTTGTGAGATATATTCAAAACAGGGCCTTTATTGTAGATTCCTTCATTTAAAGATACAAAGGTTACCCTTGAGACCAAACTTTCTACTTGTGAGAAAAAGCGAGCATAGCTCACCTTCTCAAACTCCTGCATTAAAATAAAAGTTTCACTTTCCACATAACTTTATCTAATAAAATCTAAATGGAAGATGATCATCCTTCCACCATACTTTAGTTCGTCTGAGGTTCTCCTAGCGATAAACAGTTTATTTTTCAAACATGGTTATTTGCATAAAGGCTGAATATTTCCATTTCAAAGCATGTTGTTTATTCATAGAACTAAGTTGTGCTGTTGCAGGTAAATCAATCCTTTTCGGTAACTGTAGTGTCACCAGTGTTGCTCCTGGAGCTTTAACTGGTTGTTGTGTTTTGCTCCTACATGCCTCTGAGCTACTAGGTCTGTTTCATTCAAGGTTCATTGAATGTCATTGGTCAGTTTCCCAACCTTCATGTAAAAGCAATATTTTATTTTACTGACATGTTCTTGCTTAAGTTTATTAGGTAGGATTTGCTGATATTTGACCATCATCACCTTCAGTGGGTCAAACTGACCATGGAAATATTTGATTATGTTGATGACTTGAAAATGTAGCTTTATATTGTTAGGCAAAAGATTCAATAATCAATCACGTACCTGCACAATGCGTTCAGAAGCTCACATGACTGAATAGAAATGAGATTTGTATTTTTTATTTTTACTTCTACATAATCTTAGCATAATAATTCAGTAAAATTGTTGAATTAGCTTAAGGTAATTCCTGTCTTCCTCTCTGAATCTCTTTCCTGTGACGTTCCTCCGCCTCATTTCAGCTCATACAACTGTCACTTTCCACTGTGAACAAGTTCTCACTGTTTACTGTACACATTATTTTCTTTCTTCACCAGATGATGTTTCTGTCATCATCTTTCGATCGTCTCTCACGGTTTTCGCTCCTCATTTAATAATGTTTTTGTCCTCCGGTGAACTCTTGATGCTCCATTTGTTCAGTCTTTTTAAATGCAATTATTTGTGGTGTTGCTTTCGAAGCCTTTGCAACTAATAATGCTTTGCTGCTACTTTCTAGATTAATGCAGCCAATAACATCAACCACTGGGGGGTCGAACTCAACCAGGAACAGATTTAAAGTTGAAAAATTGATATTATAAATTAAATTAGGGCAACTGAGACTCAACTAATATTTATTTCTTTGTAGAAACAAACAGATAAGACTTAGGTCATTCAAGCAACTTTAAGTGTCGTTAAATGTAGCCTCATAATTTTATTAACTTCTTGAAAGCAACAATTAACCATTAAAAACAGTTCAACTAGACAACCGGTGTAGAATGTGATTAAAGTTTAATTTTAATTTGTTGCGTTTATGTGAAATGTTTTCTTTTGTGAAACCTTTCCTAAGTTTACTTAACACTTTTATTTACTGTTCATAATAAACCCATGCAAATCTCTTTTGTGCTGGGAAAAAAAAAAAATCTTTTTTTTTAGGTATACATCATACAAATAAATTTCAATACTTGAATACATGGAAAAAAAAACGACACGTCTTGGCATGAACTTCGGTGTTGAGTCTAACTGCTATACTCAATATAACTTTTCTTTCCAGTCGCATTGACTGGATAAGAAATGTGAATTTCCTTTCCAAAATTTAAACAATAAATTATTATTTATTGTTAAATAAAAAGGTGCTTTGAGAAAAAAAAAAACAGCAACACATTTTCCTGGCTGAACATTGGTAACACAAACTGAGTTCATCATATTTCCGCCATGCGTTGCTGTGAAGGCGCCTGGCTCTGCGCCTTTGCTTTTTGACAGATAGCCCTTATTTGTCCACATTATATGGCCTGTGAAATGTAAAGGTGAGCAGGATGTGTGGAGGTTGTGTGCTTGGGGTAGCTGTGGTGGTTAACGTTTGAAATAACGACCCATTCTGTTGGTCCAAGACTGTTGGAGCCAGCCGGGGCCTTTTTCTTTTGTCAGCGGTGAAAAATGAAGCATTTCTGAATCCACAGCACTCGCTGTGCTTCCCTCGAGGCGCCTCAGATACATTGAGTTAACATAAAGCAAAATTCAAGATGGGGGCGGCAGCGTTGACAAATGAAGTGCCTCCGTGTGTTTTGGAGGACAAATAAAGGACCCTTTTCTTTTTTAGAAATAAGATTTGCTCCATGTTTGTTCCCTTCAGGCTCAGTTTTTCACTGTGGCTTGAATGTTTCTAAGAATGTCGATGGAAGATGGAATATTCTTGAAACAGAAAAAACAGAATGATGTGAGCAAAGACCGTTTACCTTCAGCCTGCAGACCATTGCTGCTTCATTCCCATTTTGTCACATTACGGCTTATTTTCGCACCGCGCTGCTTGTCAGCCTGAAAGAAAAGTCACCGCTCTGTCTGATCACGGCACCTGGTCTGTTGCAGCCTCTTAAAAATGGATCCAATTTGGGTTTCGGCAGCGAGAGCTTGCTGGGGTACAAATGAGGCACCTCAGCTCGGGCGTCCACAAGCTGTGCTCTCATCCGACTTTGACTCATTTACAGTCTGCAGAAGAGAGGAAGAGCGGATGGTCCGAATAGCCGTTGGCTGCGTTTCGGGGAGACCGTGGCGTTTCGAGGTCCACAGACTTGTGGGCTAATTAAAAGGAGCTTGCGGCCTGTGATGTAGTCACGCTCACTGGCTGCTCTGGCCGCCACTCCAGGACGCCAGACAGACGGTCACATTACTGTGCAGTTTCCTCGTTCCCTCCGGATGAAAATCATGCTGAACATTCTCTCATGTTTGTGTCTGAGAATGTCTGATTCTGTAGCAGCCATTAAATGTGTGTGCATGTAGGTGTGACACTGTGTGGGAGAGAGCTTGTCTATTAAAGCTTGCCCAGCACTGAAACTTGAAGAGGTTTGGCACATTCAGTTGTGAAGATGCATCGAGGATCAAAGTCTTCTGTTGTTTCAGGGAGATGAAGGCTAAATCTGGCTCCCAGTTTTGCATCTATGACAGATTTTTAATCCTTTAAGCGATTTATCAAAGGGGCAGTTTTATGTAAAATTTACTTTTTTGAGCTTTCCACCACATTGTATTATTCCCTCGTCAAGAACATACCTGGACATGCATGATTGAGAAATCCTTTAATCTCCCATGACAACCATTCTTCTCTACAAAATGCGTCACACAGGAGCCCTGTCCCATAAATCCCCCATTCAGCTCCTTCAGACTAGCCAGCAGTAATTAGCAAACACCTGGTGGAACTGCGGAGCTCATTATAAGATCTACTCTTAAGTGAAACGCTGGTAAATAAGATGGATTTCTTTTAAGTTATATTTGAAATAAATAGCATTTTATAACAATATAAGTAAATATTAATATAGTTATTTGATTTTTCTATGAAATGCCACTCTGTGACTGGAAAACACATTTGTGATGACTTCTTGAAGGCGGAGCTTCAGTAAGAGCAGATGCCCAAACAAGAAACATTAAGTTACAAAGTCACTTTTTTTAATCAGATTTGATATTTTTATAATTTTTATAGCAACTGAAGCCAACATAGCTGATTCATTGTGCTGTAAAATTGTACTATTTGCCTGGAAAAATGTATAATACTTCCCCTTTAATGTTTAATAAAGCAACACTTCAGCACTGGCACAGACATTGTGGTACAGGAGCTCTAATATGCAGCATTTTGGTGTGATTGGACACAAAACCAATCACCTTTCATTGGTTTAAAAGCACATCACCTCTGCACTTCTGAATAGTCACTTGGGCGCACTTTAAGTCATTGGAGTTGGAGTAATTACCATGGAGAAAGTCTGGTGTAAAAGAATTATATCACCACAGCCGAAAAGTCATGTTTCCTGTAAGTAAAAGTCAATTAATAATTCATGCTGCCTTCAAGAGAGAGCTGATAGTTCATCACACAGAGCTGCTGTACTTCTCGGTGTGGGCTGAACTACTCAAGCGTGGCGTACTTCTGCCCACTTCCCATTTCTTGTTGCTACAAGGTTTTAATGTGAGAGGAATCTAAAATCGAGGCAAAAGGGAAGGAAAGCCTCAGCGGGTTGAAACGCCAAACCAGAAGTTTGTTCAGGTGTTCCCAGCGAACGGACGGACAGCTGACAACGAGAAACCAAGCCGGCTCCCATTTCTCACTGAAGGGAGTCTGCTGATGCCGAGCTTTGACAGAGCCATTCAGACATGTCGGCTTCCTGCGACATCGCAGACAATACCTTCATCCTACTTTGTCCAACATCTTACACGTGATTGACACTTGTTACTCAAACATTTCACTTTGTTGTAAATCTGCTGCATATTCTTCCAGCTTAAAAAGAAACGCTAATATTTTTGAAGCTGTTTTTATCCAGATTCATTAGATGCTAAATTGATTTATATATATATATATTTTTTTGTAAGGAGACACAGACCAGCCTATAAAGTTCACATCAATGTGAGAACAAGACTTTTTAAAACACATTTCAGAAGATTATTGATGACCTGCTTTATCCAAAACCAGCTCTATGGAGTTTTTGGGACTTTATACCCTAAAAAATTCCCAACTAAACTGAAACCATAACATAAACAGATGAAAAAAAAATGAAAGAAAAATTGAAATCTGCCATGAACTCGCAGTAGCTGGATCACTGTGTCCGCAGTGACCGACACAAACTGGAAAAAAGAAACAGAACCAACAAAAACTCAGATAATTCAAGTTGAAATGAAATGTGTATCCTATATAGTTTGAAGGAGATTCCTGGTGGATTTTGTTGTATTTTTGGTAAATAATCATTACACCCTTAAAGAAGAAAATAATCCCACCCTTGGCAACAGATTGTAATCTTCTCATGGTGGTTTTTAGACCGTTGGAACTGACTATACTTTGCCATTAGTACAGTATGTCATCTGATTTTCTCCAAAATACATTTTAAGGTCAAGACCTGCAATATCTGCACGCGTTGCATAAGGTTAGCAGAGAATCGTGCTCTGACAGATTGAAAGACTAATTGTTGAAGCTCTTTGGAGGAGTATGACAGCATCAAGACTTGCTATTTGCATATCCTTCATCTGCTTGGTGTGTCAACAAAGGAGGTTTGCTCTTTCCACTGCTGTATTCAGATGCAAAGCAAAGTGAATGTAATTATGTATGCTTTCTTTTTTTCAGAACATTTTGTTCTGGTTTTAATATGCTCTCTGTCATGAATTTCAATTGAAGTCTTCTTTGTTTCCTTCTTCTTTGTTTCCTTTACATTAATGGGTGAAAAAAAGACAAGTGTGCAGGGCATAATTGTATTTGTGTGGAAATGTGTTTTAATATTTGCCTGGCAGCAAGTTGGGTTAAAAATTCATATTTCATAAAGAGATGATTTGCAGCAGTAAGATCACCAGCACTGCAGAGGTGTTTCTGCTCTAATGTGGCAAATGTTTGGGAAAAGACCCAAAAGACGACATCACTGCGTTTAAAATCTGCTCCACAAATCTGAAGTTCAGCAGTTTATCTTCAGCAAAGAGAAATAATAAACACGAAGGAAGAAGAATACGACTTGAACAAATCAGTCAGAATATTCAACTCCTAGCATCAGAAAACTCTAGAATGTAAACGCAGACATTTCCTTCACCTGCGTCCTCAAATGAATGTTTTCTAAAGACTTCATTTCATATTCATTTCATCAGTAAATTTAACCAAGCAGGATTCCCAAAGCTCCAAGACAAACGAGCTTCAGCTTCTGCTTCTCCCCAGTGTGATTTAATGATCGTCAGGAAAATAAAAAGATTGATTTTTTTTTTTTTTCTTCAAGTTATTAAAGCAAAACATTCAAAAGTCTGTTTGGTAAATTTCCTTCAGCTGTTTAACACCAACAACAATATACACATGTATAAATGTAGCACATTTATGGTAACTTCAACGATCATTCAGTAGAAACAAGAGCAGGTCTGGACGAGTTCTTAAACTTCACCTTTTTAATATTCTGTTTTTACTGGAAACCCTCATTGTATTGAATATTTGTGTCTGTTTTCTGATTGCAGTTAAACAAAAAACTGATCTGGAGAAGGAAACTAAGCTCACCATCCTGGAGGCTGGAGTCGCTGATGTGAGTCCAACCTTTCACTTCCTGTTTCCTTTCATAATAAGACTCAGATTTAAATTATTTTACCCCGAAGGCACAAACTAGTGATTTAAGTATATATGGAATGTAGATAGAACGCTCAGATTGAATTTCTATTGAATATTGTTGAAGGAAGTGATTTTATTTTTGAGTCAGAAATGTGAGGAGCTTCAGATCACAACCCAAACAGCAGATCACAACCCAAACAGCAGGTGAGTGGCTGAAGACGAGCAAAAGTTTTTACTGTTATTGTAAAGCAGCACTGTTTTCATCCATGAAGCTGTTTGTCTGTGGGATTGGTGTTCGTATGAAAGCACAATGAAGTCTGACGTGACCTCAGTCATAACACCAGAGCAAATATAAAGTTATGTTAAGTATTTATTTTTTCATCCGGGATTCTCTAAAGCAAGTTGAACTTATTACACCTGAATGGAAAGTACTTACTCTCTCTTTGTTAGAGGTTATAATAGCATCATTAGTGATTCTTATTGGGAGATTACTAAATCTATATGATTATTTATTTATAGATCTTTATAGTATTATTAGTTTTACCTCTGAACCACTGACCACAGCATGAATAAAGCAACAAAATGAAAACCAAAGACTCTTAGAGTCCAGCTTCTCTCTCCTTCACGTTTCTCCTCTCATCTCCTGCACGGTTATTCTCCACCAGCTCAGCCGTAAATGGACTGCCGAGCGTCTGCTCTCCACTATTGATTCAAGAGTTATTTTGTAACGATGACGGCATGCTGTTTGCCGTGCTTGTATTGGAGAAGGGAGCAAGAAATGGTTTTAGAAAAGAAGGCTTGCCAGAGAAAAGAGAAAAGTTTGAGGGTAAGGGATGGACGGAGGGTCTGCTGAGGTGATCAATACCAGACAATTATTGCCAATCGACGGTATGTCGTAGGAGAGAAAACTATAGAAAGTCCCGTCATCTAAAGCTGCAAGACCAGAGCGAAGCAAAAATCTGCAGCTCCCAGCCTGCAACACAGCATCCATCATACCCCTCACTCTGTGTTTATTATAGTTTTATCACATACTGTAAAGTGAGAATATTAGCATACTTCATCACACTGACAGGTTGAAAATAAAACAGATGAGAAGTTAGTTTCAGCAGTGGAGAGGAGGCCATTTGTTCACTCGCAGATTTGCAAACTGAAACTAAAAAAAGGCCCGTAGCTTTGAGCGTGGGGTTTATTTGGCAAGCACATGGGTGAGTTGTCGTTTTCCTGCACGATAATGGCTTGATGTAGTAGTAATGTGAAAATGTGTTATTCCAGTGAAACGATAACGGGGTGAGCTGCATGCAATAAACCCGAAAAGACAAAACAGCTGAAAAGTAAAATTAATCATGATGGCTGTAAAAGTTTATGCACCTTAGAAAGAAGCCGTGGGTAGGAGACACCGGCTGAGAGGGAATCAACAAAACTGATGGACAATGTTTGTGCTCATCCACAAGAAATATGACAAAAGATCTACACTTAGAAAATGTCATATTTGACTTTACGTATTCGGCATCAGATTTCAGACTCGTAGTAAACTAAAATGTTATTCAGCTACAAGGTTTAGGTTCTGCATAAATATATTCTTTTCCCTCCAAAGAAGTGGTTTTTGTTTTGTTTTTTAATTTGCCTGATTAAAATGATTTTGCCTCATTTCTTGATTTCTACTTTTAATCTCCAAATTTCCAATTTACTGTGAGTTGTGCGGATGTATGTATGTCTTTAAAAGTTTTTTCCTTTCCAATCTAAACATTAATTTCTATCCCAGGCATCACAAACGTTGGCATCGGTGAGCGGCTTTCAGTTAATTTTATGGAAAATGTGCAGCAAGTGTCTACTTTTTTTTTTGTTTTGTTTTCAATGTGGATAATGATGACACACAGTCAGAACTGGCAGCAGATGAGTTTTAGAAATCAACCATGCTGTCACGTTTGAATAATTTTCATGTCTTGCTCGATATTCTGAGAGTGACTCAGCAAATCTCCTGCTGTTCATGATTTGTGACGCCTCTCAGATTTTTTTCCAGACAGTTACTCTGAAATCTGTCATTCAGGTTTTTGTCCTGTTCCACTTGGAGTCTTGAGTATTTTTTGTTGTGTGGACTTTGTACTTGTGTTGTCCTGAATTTTTGCCTCCAAGCCGTGAGCGGCTTGCCTAAAGAAAAAAGTCACTGAAAATTGTTATGCAGAATGTGAGTCTGCATGCATGCTCCTATATTTGATTAAATTATATAAAGTTTGTACAATATGATGAGCTTGCAGACTAAAGTGACAGAAGAAGCTGATTTCCCTTTTCTTTGACCTTCTTCCTTCAATTTATTCATTAATTTCCTTTATGGAATCATTTGGGCTTCCGATCCATTTCAATTGTAAATGGTGACATTTTTGCATTCCATTTTTTATTTGTTTTACAATTGAACTTTTGATTCAATTGTAAATAATTCTGTTTTCTTATCGGCCACATCTACAGTCAAAGTTCAGTTTTGTGTTGACGCTTTTTATGAAGTTGGAACTATTATAATTATGAATGACAGAAAATTACACATTTTAAAGGCTAAAACAAAATGCTAAGTTTCCGAAACTCGACATTTTGTTCCATTACCTTGATTGAATATAATGTGGTTATTTTTTCAGCGACTGAGGCTGTGAGGTAAACAAATGTTCTGAAATCATCCTCATTACCAACTAGATAGTTTATGCCCTGGAACTAATAGCACGTAAGAATAAAACAGGACTAGAAAAATTCACAAAGATGCTTGCTTTGTTTTATAGGCTGGATTAAAAAAACACATTAGTTGAACTAAAATTAATAAGTTTACTCCCATTTTTGCATCAGGTCACATTTTTTCTCCAGTTACAAATACAAAAAATGTAAAAATAATCAAAAATATGGAAAAAAAATATTCTCCTCTTCAAGCACCTGGTCTGTTAATCCGATTATGGTAAAATTATAATAGCAGCTTCTGACTATATCAAAAAAGATCATGTTCAGGAGAGCATTACTGAAATAAAAGGCAATTCAGAGGATTTCATTGAATTGCTACAGGTAGTAAAAAGTAGCGGAGAGCAGATCATATTTATATAAAAACTATAACTTATTCATTTGACCATAGAGAGGATTGGATAGAAAATGTTCTTCACCATCTATATATAAACCACCATCTTTTACACTGATCTGAGTTTTATTCTGTGAATACAGGGCAGCAGCAGCATGAATGTTGGCAGATTTCACTTTGAAGGATGTTTAACAGCTCATTCAAAATGAGCTTTTTGCAGTACACTTTTTAGAAATGGTTAGGGTTAGGGTTAGGGTTAGGCAGATACTACCTATTTGTAGTATCTGCAAATAGGTATCTGCAGACCTATTTGCAGATACTACATGCATGTAGTATCTGCAAATAGGTCTGTGAATGTGTCTCTAAGGTTTAGATTTTATGGTGAAATACTGTAAATACACAAATATTAGCACGATTTAAACTCGAACCCTTTACACCATCAGACCTCCTCAGACTTTATGCAGACTGACTTGCTCTTAATTTGTCAAATATTTGGTATACAACAAAAGCATTTTGTTTTAGGTTTTAAGAGTTGCTATAAAGATATTTATTAGTAATATAACCCAAGAATTGTAAGCAATACCAAAATTTGACCAAACTGGGTGGAGAAGGGACCCTGACGACAGCAAACTCAATTTACACACTCAATTTATCGCAAAATTACCTTTCAAATAAGACAGAAAGTGTCATATTTAGTTTGTAGTTTATAGTTTTTTGATATTTTGCATTCCTGTGGTTTCATCCCTGTCTGGAGAATATATTGTGTTGAATAAAATCTGAATGTATCGGTGGTTGTTTTGCTCTAGCCACAATGAAAAAGCTCCGTGATGATTTTACTGCCTGTGGTTTCGAAGGTTGGGATGATGGTATCTGTTGTAATGACACACTATTGTTGTTTGCAGCATGAAAGCAGAGCTGGATTTGAAAGAGCATATTCATAAAGCATCGAGACCTGGATCAAGGCTGTCTGTTCGCCATGTCGCTCTGCCCTACCTGCAGTTCTTGTCACAAAGAAATAAATAAATAATCGAAACCCAAAACAATGACATGCAGACAGAATGCAAAGGAGACCGAATGTACATGGGATTTAGATCTGTGTGTGGTGGAGTGAGAGTGACCCTGAGTGTTTTGTGTGGGTGTTTTTATCATTTTTTTCACATGCACTCTGCACTCTTTTATCCTCGTGCTTTGCTTTCTGTAGATATTCAAATGGGTTCATGCAAAAATTAGATGGAGAGGCTGTTGAAGTGTTGGTTCTCCTTTCTGTCTGCAACCAAAAAGTCTTTGATATGATAATGGCAGCTCGCCACAGGGGCACTAAAGGCCAGATGCATTCAGAGATTCAACCCAGGTGTCTGTCAAATTCTGAGCTCTACCTGCTTACAAGACACAGAAGGAAGCAGTCTGAAACATCAGTTTTCTGTTAGTTTCTCAAAATCTTGTCTTATTTTGTGCCAATCTGCACAGTTTTCCTGTGAAATGAGAGCCACTCTAAACCATAACGATACGTAACACTTTGTAAATGTTACACCACTGTTTGTTTACCAATTAGCTGCTGAGAAGTTGTTGATGTATGCCAAGATTTCTGCTGATAGCTTTTTGGGAACCAACTTATTAATGCTAAATTCAATAAAATTATTCATAAACTAGAGAAATGTGAACAATTTTACAGGCTTTATTAAGAGCACTGGGTTTTTGCTGGAGCTCATGAGGTTTTTTTTGCCTGATCTATTTGAAAATGGTCAGGTAGTGTTGATGTATAAACGAAGTGGACTGCCTTCTCACTATTGTTCTGCACCTTTAGCAAAATGGCAACTGTCTTATGATCATCTTCAACCCATGAGGTAAAATGTATAAAGATTAATCAGGCGTTCTGAGCATTTTCTGTAAGTCCATGCAACTTTACATTTCTTGTTACAAATGTCTTCATTTCCAACAATCGGACTGGGTGTTAGGATGCTTGGTAACTAATGCACAGCTGTTAGTGTGGCAGAGTAGCTGCTCTGCATCCTTGTGAAGGTTTGTGCTAACTTGACTGTTTCTGCACTAAAGTACAGAGTCATAAAAACATATTTTTTGCAGACAAACATGTGGACTTACACGGGTTAAGTAACCAGAGTGACTGATGGTCGTCTCCTCCCAGAATTCCTTCTGATGTGTTGTAGTCATCATAATCTGCTGTCTTATCTAGCTAGCTTATCTCCTTGATGTCTCCCATGATGTTGGAGATGCTGGAATGGCAGACATTGATTTTGGGACATAAATATCATAAATTGACTTGAGTGATTAATCTGCAGGCTGCCTGGTTGTTAGTATAGACGGTTTCTGAACCCGTCTGGCCCAATCGGAGCAGGAACGCAGACCTGGTTGCAGCTGATCTACCATTAGCGCATAAAAAGGATGTGATAAAAAAAGCCGACTTACGTTTCATAAATATGGAAGTACTATTTGTTCTCCATGTTCTTTGTTTACTTAGAAGACTGCGCAAGTTCCACGCCGTCTTTCTTCTACCTGTTCTGCATTCTACTCAGCAGGTTCAGCTCACACTGTTGTGACTGTGAGCTATGCTTCTGCAGACCAGCTTGTTGCTTTCAGAGGCTGACGGGCGCCCGCTGGTCTTTCTGGCAAACAGCCTGGCACAACAGACATCTGCTGTGCAAAGCTCACACCTCCTTTTCTTTGTGGCACAGGTGCTAAATAGGCTGTTAGGCTCAGTGCAGGTCACCTGGATAGTTGAAGTAGGAAATAAAAAGCCTTATTTTCAATGCAGGGAGAATATTTTTTTTTCTTTCCTCACGTAACTTGCTTCAAAGAGGCTGTTCAAGCTGAAAAGGTGTGTGTAGAGGCAGCAGGATGGAGCCTTGTATTATAAACCTGCAGACTCGGTGGAGTGTCTTGAATATTAAACTGTGATTTTAGCTGGACAATGCACAGCATTAACACTTCCTGTAAATGCATCACTGAGCAAATGGTTTGGTGATCTAAAATGGCCTGTCTCATCAGTAACGAGTCACGCTTGATTGACCAGGAGTATCTTGGGTTGGTAGGAGTCTTATATTGTGGTTAGGTCGCTAAATAATTACAATGTCACTGTGTTGTAAGAAGGCCTTCAGCAATTACATCCAAAGTTACCTGCATGCATAAATAAATGCATCAGGATTTAATCATGCGATTTTGACATGTCAGGTTGAGGACAGCGACAGCTTTGGACTGTGGTTTAGAATATCTTTGGGTTTGAATTTTTCTCAGAATTCTGACATTTGGTTTTTAGAATTGTTACTTTAATCTCCTGATATCAAAAGTCAGAACTCTGATTTTTGTAGTTTTGAGTCTAGATGGACATCTTTGATTTAAAAAAAAAATCTTTTTAGGCTTTTTGCATTAACCCCATAAAGAAAATCGAGACCAACCAACCACTTTTCAGTCATCAAATTTGAAACAACAGAACAACACTCAGAAATGAAAATGTGCAGAAGTGTGAGTTATGCAAGTATTTGTCATGAGCTGTTTTTTTTTTCCACTGAACACCTGCTTTGCTTAAATCCTCCGGTTTTCCACCCGCAGCGTCATTCTCCACGCACTGCGTTGCATCTGCAGCTGAAGGTTCCTGCTAGCTGGGAGGCTGCTTGCTCATCTGCATAGCTCATACCGGACTCTGGCCGTCTGACTGGAAGACACAGGCCGCTGTGCTCCACAGGTGGGCATGAAAGGGTTTGTTAGAGCCTGCAAGGCCGAGCCGTAATCACCGCCGCCCACAACAGCAACCATTACAAGCTCACCGGAATATTTCTGCCTCCCTGCCACCCTGCAGCTGACAGAGCTGATGTGCAGCGGTGGAGTGATCTGTTTGTACAGCTGTGGTGTGGGTGTGTGTGCAGGCGGTAATGGACAGAGGTGCCTGTGGAAATGTAGAATGCATCTATGTGCATAAAGGCAAACTTTACTGGAGAACAGTAGGCATGTAAACAATTCAGTGAAACGAATGGAGGGATCATAAATACAAGCTGGGAAAGTGATTCAAGTTTTCATTTAATTTTATTTTTTAACTTTAAAATGTTTGTGTTTATGCAATAAAATTGCATTGACATAATTTTTGTGTGTTATTTTGGAAAAAGATATTCAGTGAATAAGTTCTGAATAGTGAAATTAGCTGCTCTGAAATTCATGCATTGAATATGTGCAGCATTGGCTGCAATCACTATTCAATATTTGCTTTAATCTTGCAATACTATTAAGTTATCACAAATGGATTAATGTTTGTTAGTGCAGCTTTTTGGGCTTAATAAAATATTAAAGATATATTGATCCACTAAATCCTGATACCAACATAATTCAAATTCTCATTTCGAAAAGTTCTTTAAGACTTCAAGCTTTCATTTAAACAAAAAAGTAAAAAAAAAAATCTTCTGGTTTTTAGTTTTTGTATCTGCAGCTTATGCCATTATTTATTTACTCATGTTTTTTTTTTTTTGGGTGGAGGCGTTGCATGTTGGAACCATTGTTCTCTCTGGTTTTGGATGCTGTGCAGCTGGAAGGATCTTTGCTCTCACTTTTTTACTCTATAACACTCGATGCTTAACCTTTGCAACAAGGTGTTGTTTTTACGACTGGGAGCAGCTGATTAGCATCTCAAACGCTCAAATAATTCCTGAACTATGACCCCGAATTCAAGGGGAGTTCAAAGGAGACAAAGAGAAAGTTCAAACCATCTCTGTTTATCATAACGGGCTTGAATCACATCCTCAACTACCTCTTCCTGGTTTTCTAACCAGACAGAGATTTAAAGTGGAGCAGCAAAAGCAACTGAGTCAGATTAGCAGTACTTAATAACTGATGGTGTCAACCAGAACTTGTAACTTTGGAATCTTGTCTCTGCTGCCTGAAAGCAACAGTTATTAATCAGAGGCTACGTCAGGTTTGCCGCGAGACTGACTGCTACTGGCCATTCTTACTTCACCATCCATTACGACTCATTGAAGATACAAAGATATGAGTTACGATGTTTAATTTCACTTTAACATGAGCAAAAAAAAAAAAAGTTTAATCAGTTTCAAACATGATGAAAACACATGGCACACTCCAGCAGCGTTATCATCTTTCCTATTACAGTTTTCTCTCTGAATTTAGTATTTTTCTAGATCATCTGTTTCTTGGTCAGTCTGCTGTCTGCACCTCATCACAGTTTGGGTCACAGGGCAGAAGATACATTAGGGAACCCCAAAGATCTCTACCCAGCAACACTCCATCACATTCTGGGTGATCTGAAGGAGCTCTAGAGCTTGAAGGGATAGATGTTCCCTACAGTGAGTTTCTGGAGTCTCCCTCAGTAGGATGAGCCTGGAAAACCTCCAAAGGGAGGAACATCAAGGTGCCTTATAAGAGCTGCGTTCTTACATGGCAAATTGGTCTCAGGGGAGGGAGCGATCCAGTCAGCTCTGACAGCGGGCCGTGTAGGTTGGTGAACCTTGCTTGCACGAAGAGGGCCGGGGAACCAACATGGGGGAGGAGAACACACCCGATTGCTCGATGGTCAGGCTTTGACTCCTGGAGCTTTTCTCCACCCAAACAACTGAATAAACAGAAACGTTGGAGTTCATTTAGAAAGTTACTGTTGGTTTTTGACTGCTCTCATTTGATTAAGGAGTGGCTATTATTCTTTATAGTGATAGGAGTGAGACAATTTGATCTGTTAATGAGTTATAAAAAAACTTGATATAAATTATAATTCTATCCTGAATTGTTGGTTCATTCTTGTCTTCTGTGTTTTGTAGTTCCTGAAGTCCAGCTTAAGTTGAAGTTTTTCTCTTTGACATAAAAGTTGCTTAGAAACAAATTCCTCCTAAATTCAGAGTTCAGTTGTTCAGCCAAAAAAAAGAGCTGAAGTTTTGATACTTGCCTAAAATGTGTGAAAAAAGTCAAAAGAATAGCTTTGACAGACCTTGAGAAAGTCTGGAAAACTGTTACGATAAATTTAAAGATCTGTTTGCTTGGACACAAAAATATAAAGACCTTTTTACAGAACCTGCAAACTATTAAAGCACATTATTGTTTATATAATAATAATCTTTTTTGCTTATTTCAGTTTGTTGCACTGCATTGGCCATAAATGTTTGCAGTTCAGCTTAAACACAGCTGAATGGTGTTTTTATGTATTTCAATCAATGTTCAGTGAAGCCACAATTAGCAGGGTGCTAAATGTTCACATTGGAGTTAATTATGATCTTGGTTGCGTTTGCTCATGTCTGCAGTCAGGGCATTTTAAATGACCTGTCATTGTTCACTTTGCTCTCATCAGTTTTTCGTCTTCTGCTGAGCAGCTATGGACTGCTTTATACATTTTACGTCAGGCTCTCACATTCCACTTTGCTAATGTAGCCGTTTGATTTGCAGCATGAACAGCTTCCTGAGTTATTAACACTAATCTATTCTCAGGTTATCACATTACTGTCTGCTCCTCTGTTTTCCTGCTGAAGACAATTGGTAAAGATTGATATCTGTATTGATGATGGTTAAGTTATTCACTCTAATGGGTCTAATCTGATTCACCATTCGACCTTTTGGTACTTTAACCAATAAAAACAGGCTTAACTACACCTGTAGTGGGATTACAAAAAAAACAACAACAAACAACTGAATATCTTTCCATTATGTTTTAGAAATATGTTCTAATGGTGATGCTCATCTATTGGGTTAAAGGCAAACAGGTAGAACATTTTAATGTCAGAGTCATTAAAACCAAACGTTAGTATTGGTGTTCTTGAACTCTGATACACTCAGCCTTTTTTTCACAGAATTTAATTACCTTTGATAAATGTGTATTTTATTTTATTTTAGAAAGCTCAGTTTTGGAAAGACCTGTAAGGTTGGATAAAATCTTGAGAAACAGGCAATACGTGCCCTGAACTAAAAGAAATTCAAGACCAGATCAGAATAATATGAATAAATGTGTTCAATTTGCTCCTCATTTATAGGAGCATTTGAGCTCAAATATTGTTTTTAATTTGTTATTTAAGTTTTTCAACCACCAGATTGGGGCAGATTGCTGGTTTTCAGTTTTTCAGAGTTTCAGGAACTTGTGATCAATCATGAAGCTTCTCTGGAAATATGGACTGAATCAGATACACTCTAATGTAAATGTTGATACTGGTAAAAATGCTGCTATCTTCCCAGATCCCACTGGAAAAACAGACTGTAGATCTCAACAATGAAATGATAAATAATGACATGTGTCATTTATAACCTAATAAATGTAACAAACAATGAACTGTAGGAAAATTTAATCTGATTTTATCAATCAATAATGTTTAGCACCCTCTTTGCACCAGAAAGACTCAGAGTTTTCAAAGTATGACCTCCCTGCCAGGCTGCTAACATTTCTGTCCTGCTAATCTGTTTTTATGTTGCCAGATGCAGGAGATATAGAGGGGCAACAAGTGCATTTTCTAGATGATAAATCAAAACAAAGCAACCAAACTTTGTTTTCTTTTGGACGGCTGATGTTAAAGTTGTTAGAACTGTTTAGCCTTTTCAGAGAGGTTTATTATTGTGACAGAATAGCACAAATGGACGTCGTTAAGTGTCTTTAAGCTTTTAGACGGACTCAACAGAGTCTTCACCTGACCTGAAATGAGTTTTGAATGCAACCATTTCGTTGTTGAAAAGTGTACATTATCATCTGTGTACTAGATCTTGACTTCATTACGAAGCTCAGGGTGAAACAAAGTGAGTGGTAATGCTGTGAAAATTCAGTTTTTATGCTTTTCTTGAACCACTAAGACATCACATCTGTAATGGTCTTTTTTTTAAAAGACAGTTTAATGCACTGGACATTATTGCACTCCAACTACCTCCGCTGCTGTTTCCCGAGCAGTTTTGCAACTTTAAAAGTGCTCTCCAGGCAAACAACACAGTGCCAAATAATGTTTTCGATCGAGCAATCTCCCACAGGTCTGACCTTGGCAGCTTTTATCAGGTGATGAATACTTTCAAAAGATTGCAACGGCTGGTTTATAGCCGGCCTCCATCCAAATACTGCAATTCTCTCTGCCTTAACCTTCCTGCCAATAAAAAGGAAGATAATACTTGATTGTAGATTTCATCGCATTGATAGTTTCATCTAAATTGGAAAAAAAAGAGAAGAACATTTAACTGTTGATGGAGCTTTATCTGCTATCTCTTAAAGGACATCTGTGGCTCTTCCACATTTAAATTCCCGTTCCCGGACACATTCTGCCTTTTCTCTGTTGGACCCGAATGTTTGCAGCAGTAAATAAACCGTTTGTGTTTTGATAAAGCTTAAACAGCCAGTATCGAACATTCAGCAGCCATGAAATGAGAGCAGTGATCAGCGTGATGGATGACTACCTGTCTTCTAGGTGTCTGTCACAACCCAGTGATTGCCGTCAATTAGAAAACTCCACGAGGGAAGGCTGATTAGAGAATTAACTGGAGGAAAGATAAAGGCTTGCTTGGCGATGATTCTTCTTGTTTACCTGATACTTACCAATAGAAAGCCAATTACTTTATTTCAAAGTTTACTTCAGATAAACTCTAAAGGACAAGATGTGAATTCTTCTAAAATAAATCAAACAACAGGTTAGTTGGCTTGCTTGTAATTGTTTTTCTTGGAATTTCAACAGTTGAATAATTGATTTTGATATGGGTACGTTTCATTGACAGCCTTCACTCTTTGTATTCCCTTGAAAATGTTGTCTTACTGAAACTTTGAACTTTCCAAAAAGCTGTTACTATTTCCTAGTAGACCATTTTGTCTTGATCAAAAGACATTGAAAGCTCAAAGGAATGAAAGAGAGCAACGTTCAGCTTTCCTGATGCCATTGAATTTTGAAATTTGCTCTCTGCTTGCTTTCTGGTTCCTCTGATTCCTGAAGGTAAATATTCTTTCCAATCTCATAGGCTCGCAGCTAATCTGCAAACAAATAATCAAATATCAGTGGAAACATTCAAAAAGCTGATCAGCAATGGACTGATTTCCACTGATTTAAGGAGGTACATTATAGCGCCACGCTGCTGCAACTTCAACCTGACAAATTTGCTGTATTGCCTGTAACACATTGATAAGGAAGTTTGTGAAGAAAGAAACTGTAACTCTAAAAAAAAAAAAAACAGTTTCTGGCAACAGTGTCTGGCTAAATCATGAAGCCAGAAACTTTGCCAAGCCTACCGACTGAGCTGTGATAGTTTATCGTGAAATTAGAGGTTTAAAGGATTGTACTTGCTTTCTTTGGAAAACAACTAAACTCTTTGAGCTGCATTCAAAGGAATACAAGTGGTGGTGTTTACTGCTGAATATCAAGATTCATTTCCTCTTCTTTTCAGCGTATTTGATCCTAAGTTTTATGTGGCGCCTCCTTACGAACGAGGATAATAAATGATTCAACTAAAGATTTGCCTCAGGATAGAAATTTCACTTTAGCTGAAAGGCAAGAAATTTCATTGGATGAAACAGTCATAACTCACTTTCATATAATAAATGTGATTTCATTCACTATTCTTTCCTGAAGTTGCTGCGAGCTGCCAAAACTAAAACAAGATTAAAACAAGAAGCACGACCAGATTTATGCTCGTCGTCAGTTTGCCAGACTGATGCGATCGAACCCAATGACGTAAATCTTGGATCATTAGAACTTGAAGTTTATTCCTTTGTAATGTATTCTGTTTTAGAGCATTAAAAGCCAAACAGTCCCCTCTCTGGGGATCGCTCAATTGAATTTTCAGCTTCTTCCATCATTCCAGCCCTTCTCTGGCTTGGATCACACCAAAGAGTCTGGCTGTAAATCTCTCACCACCTTGTCCTGACACTTTTTCTCTCAGCGACTGCTGGCCGCCGGCACGTGCGTCTCATTAGCATTGGCTCAGTTTCCCCAGATTAGCAATAATTAAACTGTGAAATTGGAGCCGTTACCTTAAACTGGGTCGCAGCTAGGACGCCACGAGCGGCGTGACATTGCTGGGCAGGACGCTGGTGGGGGAGGAGGGGGAAGACGGGAAAGGCTGGCAGACTGGCTTCCTGCCACAGGTCCTCCCCTCTGCTCTGAGAAGCAACAGACGGTCAGTTCATGAGAAAGGCTTGCCAAAGAGCAGCCTCGACCGAGACGAACTCAAAGCGTTATCTATTCAAATCTCTCTAAAGAAAGAAGGTCACTAAACTTCATGATTCAGTTATCCAAACAGAGACATGTTCAAACTGCTTCTGGTCTTTTTTTCATGTGTTTCAGTCCATATCTTTAGAGACATTGTGAAAATATTCACAACAAAGTTCTAACATTCACATTTTCCTTCTGTTTTTGGAATCTTTTAGATCATAAAACACATAACGTTTACCTGATGCAAAACAAAAGGCAGTTTTCCAATATTTAAAGATATAATTAAAGGTGCTTTCTGAAACTTTCATGTTTCAGCTGAAATGTTTAATGCCATTATTGTCCTCAGCCTGTCTTAGTTTATGACCTCAAGTCTCTGTTTCCGTTACAAATGTATGCACATCGTTCCACTGATGCCGAGACAATAGTTTCATAATGTCTGTGTTTACATTAAATAAGTAACAGAATTAAAATCACACATCTAACAAACATGGGTTATCATTAAAAAAAACGACACACCTGCATCCTCTTACCACTTCATGCCGTCTTCTTTGTCTTTTCCACCAGCAATAACATCGGGTTGTTGGTCACATGACTTGTGTGATGCGTAAAATGTTTTGCGAAATACATTTATTTTGCTGCGCCCATGAGCACCTCCTCATCCGAGTGCAAAGACTTGACAAAAATTATGTTTTCTTTTTTTTTCTTTTTCCAAAATTGACAAGGTTACATTTAGTAAGTTTGTTTATAATTTTGTCATTTTAAGGCCAATGGAAAAACAGCCAGTGTTGCTAATGTTTGTTTGTTACTCTAAAATTGTGCTGCTTGATTTTCTGTGCTCATTCCTCCCTGCCAGGCCATTTTTGTAATTAATAATTTATTCTTTATAGCTCACCTCATTAAATGAAACCCATAGAAAATTGAAAACTTCAATAATATGATTTCAAGAAAACATTTCAATATTAATGCCTTCATTTCCAACAAATTATGTAAGCAAAAGTTAAAAACAATGGTGGGTCGACTCTGACAAAAACTTGTGTTTTTTCTTGCAGGCCTTTAAGGTTCTGGATTGATCCTTTTTTACGAAAAGGTCAATCTTATTGGTTTTCTATAGGATTCAGGTATGGAAACGCCATTAGGGTACTCCAGCCTGCTTAATGATTTTTTTAAAAAAAGAAAAATATTTCACTTTCATGTCATAAATGTGGAAAAGCATTAAGATCCCCTATCCTCTTTAATCCACTTCTGTTTTCCATCTTTTTTCAGGTTGCTCTGCCTTTGAACATATATAGTCTTTAGAGCACTTTGATGTTTTGTTTTAAAAATGCATTTTGTTGTTTTTTTTTGTTTCAGCCTCCTCCAGCCGGAGGTCTGACTTGTTTGTCTCGTCTGTTTTTCTTCTCTGAGAATATTTGATGTAAAGTAGGACACAAACCTCCTGTAATATAGATGCAAAAGATTTGATGATACAACAGAAACGTGTTTTTTACATTTAGCCTGGACGTCTGAGTTACACTGACCAGAAGCAAGATAAGAAGTTTACCATAAAAATAATTGGTAGAGTAATGACTTAAATAAGGTAGTTAAGTAATTCCAAATGTATAAAACAATAGTAAATAGTTCTTGAAATGGTTATATTAACTATTACATCATTGTTTCTGAGTAGAATAGAATAACATGGAATAGAAATATCCTTTGTTCTCCCACGGTGGAGAAATTCTGGTGTGGCAGCAGGACATTGAGGCATGTACGTTCACACAAAGATAAAGTACAAAATATAGAAAACAATAAGAGTATTATAGGGCAGAATTACAACACAATGTGTGATTATCAAAAGAATACCAAATGACTGTGCAACTAAGCAGAATAATTTACAAAAAGTCATGTGTATTTGAATTTAAAAAAATTTGCAACATATGAAAACAGATGCAAATACCAGCAGAACTGTTATTTTACATCAATAAAACTGCGCCTGTACCAACAGAGATGAGTTTGTTGTTTATTGAGTCTATCAGCTGCTGGGAGGAAGGATGTGTGTTGATGCTGCTTTGTACACTTAGGATGTAGCAGCCTGTCACTGAAGCAGCTCTGGAGCTGCAAGTTTAAATTGTGAATAATAGATAACTAAATGTGTCTGAGCGAAGCTCCACCACTTGAGAACTTTGCTGTTTTGCTTTTATCTGATCCAGAGTTATTGTGGTATCAGCTTTTCTCCAGGATGAAAGCTTGATTGGAGTGACAAAGGACATCCGACCCGTCTGGCTCTGGCTGTCATTCCATTGATAAAGCTGTTGGTGCGTATCGTTTTCTGATAAGCAGTCTGGGATTTAATTCTTATCACAAAACCATATTTGATTCATATCACACATGTAGAGTAGTAATTGCTATTCAAGTTGAATAATAAATATGTTTAATTGCAGTTTCTTGTAAATAATTGAAAAAAGAAACTTCATTAACATTATTGGATTATTTCATGTCTTCTAAATGTTTTAAATGAGCACTTTCAAATTTTTTAAGGTTAACCTTCACTGTTTGCTGCAGAACAGCTGCATACAGCAGCTTTGTAAATCAATCACATATCTATTTGTAACACAGGGGAAGGAAAACAACCTACAGGGTCTGGCAAGCAAATGTAAAAACAGCTTTAATGACGGGAGAAAAGTCATGGTTATCGCCTTCTTCCTTAATCTGCATCTTGGAGGAAAATAACCCTCAATTTATTTTGCAAGGCTCCGAAGCGGCATCCTCCAAGCGGAGAAGATGGCTGATAAAGGTGAATGTTGAAGGAGATCCATCCTTCTTGGCCTTTCTTCCCAACCTCCCTCCCTCTATCTTTTGGAACCAGATAGTACGTATTATTTGAGGAAGTAGAAAAACAGAGATGAAACCATTTGCATCTCCTAAGTACTAAGTTTGTTCATTTGAACATCTGCAATTTTAAATTAATTCTACTACTTATTCTGAGGGCGACTCTATTTTTGGTCTAGTTTCTTGAGCAAATATCTCAGCATGCTTGAAATAAGATAAAATTCACTTGAAAGTAACTTTTCAGATATAGAACCTTGAGATAAGTCAATAATACTTAAATGTGGAGGAAAAAGTACAAATTTCACTGGCAGATTATTTCACTTATAGCATGGGGAAAAATGTCTAAAGGGAAAGACATTTTCACTGCTAATGCAATATTAAAATCAATATTAAGTAGTTGTTTACTTGACTAAAGCTCCTGCAACTTGCAGAAGTTACTTGTCTGTAAGTTTCTCCAGACAAGAGAAACACATTTTTGTCAACATGTGGTGATCAGCCTGTAGCTTTTATGACGATGCTTTTCATCACTAGATTCATTTTGTTGGACCTGGTGTCTTTCATCTTCCTCTTGACAATACAGCATATATTTCCCATCAGGGTCAGGGAAGTTTGTTGGACAAAGAAACACAGATAGCATCGTAACGGCAGGTATTCTTACTTTTGGCAGTGTGGGCAGGTACCAAGTCCTGCTGGAAGATGGAAGTAGCATCTCCATAAAGCTTGTCAGTAGAAGGGAGGAAGTATTTAGTTTACATAAACAATTCAATAATTTGTGTGTAATCAATCTATATAAATTTGAATTCCATTATCTTGTATAGATAAATTAAACATGGAGAAATAGATAAGTATATGCAATTGTAATGGTTTGGCTATGTAACACTTCTAGCCAATCAAATCTGTGTAGATATTGAGGACTTGTTTACAGATCCAAGGCGGGGAGAGAGTGTATCTTTTGCCGGGTGGCCCGTAAAACATTTACTTATTTGAGCAAACGAGCGACAGACGTTTTTATGGCGAGGACATTCTCTCTGTACTTAATGGTGGGGAACAGCAGCGAGGACACGGCGCCTTTAAGTCCTCAGGATGTGATTGGACTGGTGAAAAGGAGCTCAGAGACTTAGACAGTCTGACGGTGATGCAGCTCTGTTTGAGACTGTCAGGAGGATTGTTTTATGCTTGTCTTTGTGACTGCAGAGGGGAGAAAGTTACATTGGCCGCTTCTGTCAAGCCATTCTACAGCTTTGTGCAGTGAGCTTAGCCATAGGTGAAAGACGGGTGGAGCGCGCGTGTGTGTGTGTGTGTTTGGAGATGTGTGTGTGGCGAAACACACATGCAGAAAAGAGGAGTGCCTTCCTCTTGCAGGAAAGAGTGCAAGAGAAGAAATAAACCAAGTCTGTTCGTTTCTAACAAAGACAGATATACTCTAGAAAATCTCTTTCTGTTTCAACGATCAAGCAGCTGAAAACCAAATGCCTTCAACTTCTCCTGAACTTACTGTATTGTTTGCATGTATGTTATAACATCCTATGAAGCCTTTCATAGCCTGTGAGCATCGCTTAGCAAAAATGTTTAAACACAGACAGAAGTACCTGACATACTTTCACTTTCAAAACAAATTTTATTGACATATTTTTCTGTTGTTCCAAGGTTGATGAGCCAGTTTTGTAATTTCCAGCTGTTAAAAACAGTAAGTTAGTGAAAAGATTGCAGATGGAAGGGCGTGAAATGAGATAAAAGTAATCCATTAAGTCTTTAGAGCAACAAAACGCTGAAACGTTTGTCTTGGAAATTGACATAACAGACACAAAAATGTTTATTGAAAATTCACTTTATACTGTATTTTCTAGATAATACGTAGTGTTTTAAATTACAAATACTCATTAGTGTTGCTCTTTTCATCTCACAGCCTGTAAAAGAAAAAAACAATACATTTTTAATTAGTATCTTTGTACATTTAACTCTCTTTCTTGCATCTGTAATTCACTCCAGCCGTTTCGGTCGGGGGTCTTCCTGACACTCATTACCATGACGCCACTGCTAGATGCAATTAATGACATCACTGGCCTGACCGCTGCTACCAAATATACTCAATTATTGTAATTTCACCCCTCCAAAGACAATACCACAGCAAGAGAAAACCTATAGCATTAAAATAGTTTAGTGTAATCAGTTTGTGCAGCATACTGCAGGAGATCTTTCACTCTGTATAAAAACAAAAGGTCACTTCTTAGTATTTCCTGTAACATTTTATGCATTTAATAAAATCTTTGATCCATCATTTTTGAACAACATCTTTGATTTTGTGTCTGGCGAATCGTTTTGTAGAGTTGACCAGGTGTTTTAGGTCTCTGATGTGAATAAACCACTTGGTTCCAGTGAAGTTAAGACAGAAACAGCCTTTTTCTGGCATCGCTCAAAGTAAAAAGTCTTATTGGTAACTTTTGAAAATACAACTTATTTTTTTATATGCAATGATTGTTGAATTTTTTTTATTTTATTTTTTTACACTCTTTGTAAAATGAATTCATTTCAAGGCCTTTTACACATTCATGTCAGGCGTGATAAATGGGAAGAACACTGCAATTAAAAAGCCATTTCAGATTTGACTTTTTTATCATTTGAACACCAAATTTCTATAAGATACATTAAAAGTGTTTTACAGTCAGGAGATAAATATTTTGCCGTAAAGAAATATGTCTGTCATAAAACAATGTTTCTTTTTGATATTAGAAGCAAAAAAAATTAAAAATTGGAGATATTATTTGCAAAGTAACAAGCTCTTTTTTCTCATTGCTTTGCAGTTAGGCTGCACAACTTTCACAGTCTATAAAATAAAACACTCAGTGTCAGTTTGTCAGTCAGACCAGATGTTATGCTTGGCTACTGTACGTTACAGACTCATGTCCCAGGGGGCATCAGGGCGGTGGGGCTACCGTATAATCCGGATGATGGCTCCTTTGTCTTGGGTGCCATCCCCGTCAACAATGAGAGCGAGGGCAGCGCGGTGGGTCGCAGGAATCCCAAATATCTCGCAACACACAAAGGACAACAGTTTGGTGGTCCTGAGCTGAATGAGCTGTCATTTAGGTAGAAAAAAAAGGGAGTGAGTAGTCTTTTATTTGGTCTCCGTCAGTAACCGTTTGAACGCAACGCAGGCTGTTTGTGAGTATCCAACCGAAGATGGCCTCTGATGTTGTCGCCGTGTGACGGATCCCACTGCAGAGATTATGCCTGTATTGTTCTGGAAGCATCTGAACAAAGGGGCAGACCTGACTGTTTTCACAAGAGTGAGGTGTGTGACGTTTATCAAGCGTTTTGTGTGGAGACCTTGAGTCTGAAATCTTTCATCTGTGTATGAAAGATAATTGCACTCAGAGTACGGTTTAAAGATGCAATTCAAGAATGTTTCTCTGTCAAGTTTTCAATGTCAACGGTCAATCCGTTGAGATTAGAAACCATTCTTTTCAGAAAATTTTATCGGTTAGAATGACAGGAAACTTAAAAAAAATAAATAAATGAATTGTTCAAGATTTTTGCTCCATGCTGTACCTTCTTCAACAACATGATAGTTTTGATTTTGATTCAAGATGAAAAAACTGTGCAAATTTTTAGAAGACAGTGCAAATTTCTGACACAATCCGCTCCTCCTCAGGTCTTTTACAGCGCTCGCATTACTGCCCCTCTATTCACATCAGCACTATTCAGAACGTATGCTCAAGATCGTAAGGCGGAGGTGTTTTATTCCAATTATTATCCAGCTCAGTATTCATGACCTTACGTTTTTTTTAATACACATTCTGTTTAATAAAACCTGTGACCATTGATTGTACAAACAGTCCTTGAAACAAAAATATTTTACATATCCAACCCTCTGAGCCAATGAAAAAGACTTTAGATTTTCAAAACTCGTCAAAGTGAAGAGCTCTTACAAAACAGTGGAAGATGTTTTGACATGAAAAGAAAAACACGGCTAAATTTTAAATGGCCTTCTCGTGTTGTTCCACGCAGAAGCACACCAGGCAACATTTCTAAGGCTTGCTGCTGCATTGATTTATTTCAAAGAAGTTGTTGAAAGCTCCCTAAATTGGCCCTTCCCCCCATAACTGTTCCCATACTCATGTTTATAGTTTCACTAGGTGTTGGCTTTGCATCTTGTAGGGGATATCCAGTAAATTACATTATGCAGAAATCTTTTGCTTGTACTGTGGTGCAAATTATACATGTAACTAAGTCTGTCTGACTCTGACGATGAGTTGTAGTGATAATGTCTGAATTACAGCAGAAACCTTTAAACCTGTGATTCAGTCAGTCATTACCCCTTAAAACTTATCTAAAGTCACTGTAAATTGTTTGGAAAAAGTGTGACTGAGAGAAACCTTAGATTAATTTAGCAGATACAAACTTTGATGTCTGTTGCACTTGAAAAGAGAAAACCAGTCCGGATTCAGCAATAACTTGCATACAAATTGTCAAAAAACAAAAATCTAGACAGTAACTAAAACAAGTGTTTGATTCCTGCAGAGCCAATAAAAACTTTTCAAATCAAAGAGTATAAGTTTCCTATAAGTGACTGGTTCACTTATAGGAAAACTTTCTTGCTACAATAGAAAACTATTTTCACTGCAACCATTACGTTTTGTTCAAATTAAAGAAATATTTACTTAGAACAAGCTCCAATTCCTTGCTAAAAAGTAACTTGTAAGAAATATTGTTTTGGACTAGAAACTGGACAAAAGATACTTGGTGAGATTTTGTGTTTTTGCAGTGCAGTTATCAGTCTTGTTGGTTTCTTACATTAACATTTAGAAATGATAAGAAATACTTGGAAGGCTGTAATAAGAGCTTTACTTTACACAATCCAAATTTTATGTAGCTTATAATCAAAGTAAACACATAATGAAATAGGCATCTGTATTACACTAGATAAGACCATAAAGAACATCAGATAGAAACCTTGACACCACTGACAGTAAACCATGAGGGTAGAGAAAATCTAGTGTTTTATGCTCGCATTGATCTATTTCTGATCTTGATGGCAGAAAATAATGCAAAATACATTTGGTTGATATTTCAGATTTTGCCTAAACTGTGATAGAAATGAGCGGAGAAGGTAATTAAGCATTTTTCTTTTACTGAAGATGTTAGGCATGCAGACAGATCAGGTACATCTGGCACTTTGGTTGCTGGAACCGTGTGGCTGCACTGAATAAAAGCTTTAAATATTTTTTTTCTTCCTACTCAAAGAAAGAAAGAAAGAAAGAAAAGAAAGAAAGTGTTGGCGCTCAAACCGCCGAACATTTTTCTTCCAGCTCCATTAGTTAGCGTTCGAGGCAGTGAGAGTTAAGCAGGTGGAGGTCGAGAGAAGTGGTGGGGGGTGGCTTGGGCTTGATATAAACTGAAAGGCCCGGCCCCCCTCCCAAATCACCAATCACAAAACGAACACCCTCCACCCCCTCCACCTCTTACCCCGGCATACTGAGTCTAGTTGAAGGTCTTCGCCGCCTGCCACCTCCAGCTGTCGCCAAGGGGGACAAAAGGTTGCATGGGGGTCTCTGTGAAGGAGCTGGGTGTGGGGGGGCAATGGGGTGTGTTGTGCGGGTTGAATAGAAAGATAAACTGAAGAACCCTTCTCCAAGCTGCACACACACTAACAAGGAAGGACCTTGTCAGCTGCATTAGGCAGTATCTTTTATTCTTCGCCTCTTTCCTTTCTCCTCCAAGCTGAACTGCAAACACTGGTGAGATGGGAGTTATCAGCCTGCGCGCACTCACAGCCAACAAACAGAAAAAACAAAACACTGTATACAAATATACCTGAAATCCCCGCATAAAAAGCTAACATCTAAACACCTATTTGTCTCATGCATTTGTACAAACAGACCGACTGCAGCCTGTTCCTGACTCGGCTTATGAAGCCTACCATTGGCTGCTTTGCACCCTCAGCATCTACTAATTAACCTATTTAAATGACACAGGCTTGAGGGTGATGTTTGTATGTGAGGTCATACACCGGTCACCTCTGCAACATGACAACCTTTCAGTTGTTTCTCTTGGTCAACAAAACAGCAAACATATGTACTGATCGAGATGTAGGTTTGTGGCGCCATCTTGACTAACTGGCGACATTTTAGGTGAAAATCCTGGGAGCAGTAACCTGCCTCTTTGGATGAATTATGAGCTGCAAATGCAAAGAGAGACAAGGATCCTGTCAGTGTCACACCTTCTGTGTTTCCATTGCAAATGTGCGCTAAAACTTTTTGATAATTCTGCTAATGTCAAAAAACACAATTTCGCAATTGCGGTGATGCCATTAAACAAGAAATGTAATTAAAATGTCATGAATAATGTTCAAGTAATGTCATCACAAATTATTGTGATTGATGTCAACAGTTTCATGAGATAAATTCATAATTCAGCTATCAGAGGAGACGCCTGCGTCTTGTTGGCATCGGTACAACGAGCTAATTATACTCGGAAGCAGCAACATGTGCAGCATTTTGGTCGCTGGTGATTTTACAGAACAGTGATTATTTTCCTCTTTTTTTAAAAGTGTCGTGTTTCTACCTACTTTCTTGATTTTTTCACATTTTACAAATATTCAGTACGTGAAGAAGAATAAATATTTAGAAGCACTAACTTAGTTTTTTGTTGTAAAAGCCAATGACACAGGTAGTGTTTCATATTATAGTTCCCAAGATGAAACATTATGTCTCTAAATCTAACAAATAGTCAGATACCTGCATGGTGTCAACATTTGACACTTTTATCCTCAACGTATCGCAACTGAGTGAACTCGATTACTCTCAGCTAAATCTTGACTTTGTTTCTTTAAATATTGTAAAATATTGACCCTCTGATTATGATTTTAATTAAGAGGCTTAAAATAAATTTTAAAAAGCCCTGCAGAAGTTAAACTATTTTACTGAAAACAATGAGTAATTGATTATTGTTGATTTGCATGGTTATCATTATTAAAATAATAACCTGTTTATAGTTTTGTCACCTCAGATGTAGATTGTTATCGTCATTCTGAGATTACAGAAGGTTGTCATAAATCCAACAAGTTTTATGATGAAATCAAGCTTGGATTGGGCCTTCCAGTGATCTGCTGAAAGTCTTGCTCTCTCTCGCTGACTAACAGCTGCCATGTCTCAGTGTGCCACACAACACAGCTTCCTTCTCTGTGCTTCCTCTGACTTCACCTCACTGATGCAGAAAATAGCTGCTGCTGCTTCTTCGCTGAGGATTTCTAAAGACAACCTGGTGGCTGTTTTGCATGATGCATTCACTGCCTGGAAAAGGATCTGACTTTTGACTTTCTGATTGGACAACTGAACTCTGAAACCTTCCGATTTCAGCCTGCAGCTGATTTCCCAGAACATTTACTCAAAGAGAAGCGTCCAGATGAAGGTTCAGATAGCAGAACATTCATTTGTTATTCTGCAGATTGATTCTGTATCAATCTGCAGAATAATTGGTACAAAACAGGAAAAATAAATCAGTGTTATTTTGATTAAATTTCCTCTCATTTTCTGATCATCCCCCCTTCTTTTTTATCTTTCTGTGCACTTTCTTTCCTTTTTTGCCCTCAGACGCCCCTCTCTTTACCCTTTTTTCTGAACTCCTCTTCCTCTCACCTCCTGTCGGCAACATGTGGAGCCATCGCCATGGCAACGAGGGGAGGTGACATGTGCTGTAGACGGGCAGGGGATGGAGGGAGGGATGGGAGAAATATAAGGAGGAGCCCCATGGAGCACTTTGTAGCCTCTCTCTCTTTCTGTCTTTCTGTGGAGGTAAAAAAAGAAAAAGCGTCTCAGTTGTCCATGTGGAAGCGCCGGATGCCTGCAAACCTTCATCACTTTCTAAACATGCACTCAACCTCATCCAGGAACAAATCAGAGAATCTTTCCTCTTTTTAATTTTTCTAATTGAGAAAAGGAGAAGGAAATGGAGCAACCCAGGAACTTTCTTTTTCATTTTTTTTTTGTTCATCTTCAAATGAGGTAGAAAGGATGATGGGAGGAGATAAATCTCTCTCCAGCTCCCTCTCGCTCTCCCCTGCTCCTCCTCCTCCTCTGCTGCTAGCGAGCTGCTGTCTGTGGACCCAGAGTGGAATGGGAAATAGGAGCAGGAGAAGGTTTCCACTCCATCTCTCATCAGGGATTTTTGGTAGGACTCGTTTCACTTCATTTGTTTTTATATGTAAATGCTGAATTTCCATCTGCGGCTGTAAATGTCTCTTCCCTAAAAGTCTGTGTGAAATCTGAGGAAATCAGTCCAGTGTCGGGCTAAGGAGTGTTCCTTTTTATTTCCCTATATTTATATCACAAGCCATGTCTTTTCAATCATTTGTTGTCCATTTATTTGCGTTGAAATGATTGAAACAGTGTATATTTGTGTAAAAGGTGTGTTGGGAGTATCCTCAGAGTTGAGACGCTGGCTGACTGATGGCTCCCCGGCTCGGGGATTTCACGCAGCTGCATCTCACCGTAACGTTGTAATAACAGTCACTTTAATGGGATTTGCTGCTGTTTTCATTTTCTGGAGCTGCCGCTTTGCACCGCAGGATGTGCGACATTCAAATCATTTTTAATGTCATCCTGGAAGAGTCTATCTGCAGGTTGGCGCCTCACAAAAAAGCGTTCGCAGCACATCGCTTTAATATTTTATAGGCTTTTTTAAATTTAAGGATGAATTTAAAGTGAACTTTGAGTTTGATGATCAGCATTTATGTGCACAGTGTGGGATATGAATCAGTTTTCTGCGGAACCTGACATGTTTAGGGACTCTCCGTGCGTGTGTGTGTGTGTGTGTGTGTGTGTGTGTGTGTGTGTGTGTGTGTGTGTGTGTGTGTGTGTGCGCGCGCATGCATCTGGTGAGAAAGGGTGTGTGAAGTCCCGCCAGCTTGTGGAGTTGCTGTGTTTCTGTTTGCTGAGAGGTTCCGTTAACACAGAGCTGAACTTTTGCAAATGCCCAGGATGAATCAGAGATGAGAGACAGATCTTTGTTTCCTCCAGCAAGTCATCACAGAGGAAAACAATAGCCGTCCGCTGCGACCCCGCTGACCCCTTGGCTTTTCCCCCTTTCTTTAACTCATTCTGAATAAGCCAAAGCCGTGCAAATCCATCTGCCTTTTGTCTATGGGAGCCGGGCTAATCCACACCCCTATTTACACACACACACACATCCACTACCCTAACACTATTAATCCAGCACATCTTGACATCTTAAAATAACGCCACGTTGAATTTACACATTTCTCCACTACAATTTAAGTTTTTTAACAACCAAAACAGCATCAAAAGATGCTAATTACATCACTATTAGCGCAGCTAATGCTGATAGTCTAATGAGAAGTAAAATCTCAAATTTATCTTGTCAAGTTCAGCATGTTCTGACTTTAGCTGGTCGCTGTGTTTTTCCCCGAAAAGAAGGTAGATCCAGCAGATTCGGTGCAGATAGGCAGACTTCATCCTCGGTGGGCTTCGCTAAGGCTTTGCGAAATTGCGCACTCAGTGTGATCCACAGATTCTCCTGGCAAATTGTTCGCGAAACCAAAAGATTTGCAAGTACAATGAATTTTGTGAGAGCAGATGGGTGACAGGGGGTGGAAGTCCCTTCAGTTCGATGCTTTTCGGGGTGTTGGTGTTCCTGCTTCATTTTCAAAGCCCCCGGATAAAAATAAAATAAAATGTTTCTGTTGTTTTAATAAATACAAACATAAAAATGATATTTGGGTTTTTCCTCTTTTTACTTGAACGAGTGTGCTTAAAATTTGGTTTGGCTTCGTGCTGACACTCCTACCTCTCCCCATTGATCTCGTGTGAAATGTAATTTGAGTGAAAGTGTTGAGCCACAGGAGGGATAACAGCGAAAGGCCACAAAGCTGCGGCACCGAGCTGATAACCTCTTATTATTCGACACGTATAGCGCAGTATAGATAGCACATGTAGACAGAGATAGAGGGTATTAACATACTCGCCTGGAGCTGCACATCACACAGGAGGCTGCACAGTTTGATGCATGCATGTGCATGCATCAGTGTTCCACCTCCCATCTGGAGAAAACATTTGATTGCAATTTTCTTTGCTCTGTTTTCCTCCTTAGCGGCTGCAGAGTGACTGCAGACACACGGCTTCCCTCCTTTACTGCAACCAAACTTGTTTAAGCAGGTGGGGTCAAGCAACATTTGTTGGGATCAATAGACAGACATGCTAGGCAGCCATGATAAAGAGAACAGAGGAGGAAGAGGAGGAGGAAGAGGGGGAAGTGTGCGTTGGAAATGCCGGCATCTGTCCCGTGAAAGATGACGGAGCTGTTACAGTTAGAGCTCTGAATTATGGGCCATTACTCGCAGAGCAAGGCGCGATGGCTCGCCATGAAACTTCATTTGACAAAACAGTGAGACGACTCGGGGAGGAAAATGACAAATGAAATTATTTGATCTGCAGTATTGTGGGTTTGAGAAGGAGGTGTGGGGTGTGTGTGAGAAAAATAAAAAAAATAATAAATTTAACCAAACATTACTCCACTGGAAGCGTGTGGGATCAGCAATAATTCATTATTAATGGCCGTGCCAAGCCCACAACACTTCCAGACTGCAGCTCAGCCACTTCTCTTCATCAGGCCTCCTTAATGGCTGCTATTCCTGCTGCAATCTTTTACATTAAAACCACATTAATGAAAATAAACTGAAAATAGACACAATCAGTTCCTTCTGCTCCTACAGATGTCTGAATTAATGTGTGTAGCCATAGAGGTGTGACGTAATTATCCTTCCTGCATTACGTTTGAAGCAGATTGATGCACTTCCATCAGGTTATTTCTTAGAAAGCGCTCGCTCTTTGCGGATCGACACATCGCGGCCAAGCGGAGCTGTGCGCTAACCGCTGGCCCCCCATTCTGCAGCCGCTCTTTATGAGGTGCTGAATGCAGCAGCAGATGAATGCAATCATAGAGGGGGGTCGGGTGGAGAATTATCGAGTGTTGATGGTGGCAACGGCGTTAAGGAAGGGAGGCAGGGGGAGTGGCACCCTGAAACCTCACAAGAATCCCCGATTTGTGTGCGGCGCTCCTTTCTTTCCCCGTCTTCCCGGAGTTCCTCTGTGCTGACAGGCGGGCAGGAGGGATTCAGGAGGACCGCTCCCCTCCCTCTCCTCCTCACCGCTCTGCTCTCAAAGCCTCCATTCCATTAACTCACCACGCTGCTCCTCACCTAATCTCTGTGACCTCTACTACTGAAGGACTGGGGGGGTTTTCACCCCCCTCGGTTCTTCTCTTAAACTCGAGTGAGAACCTGCTGCTTTTCTCAGATGTGAAGAGACCTACCATTGCAAACAAAATTTTCCTAGAAAAAAAAAATGAAGGCGATAAGGAATTGCGTTTCCAGAAAGGGACAAGCTGTTTCTGCTATTGATTTCTATTGAACAGTCTTTGTCAGGCTTGTAATTGGCAGTGCAATTTGCAGCTCTCCTCCTGTTGGTTCTTGCCTCTGTCTTTGTTGCCAACATTGTTGCGATGCATGTAATAATGGGGAATTATGTTGGCTTTTGTTAACTCTTAGTTTGTCAGGTAAAAAAAAGAAATGCAACAGGCCCCCATTATGTCAGAAAATGAACAGCGAGCAGCAGTTTGGAACTGCAGCACTTAATTAGGAGTTCAATAAAGACTCTCTTCCTCTTTCTCAAATTATTGCAGCCGTTCTTTTTCTTCTTATACGCTGGTGAAGCGGGGCAGGCTTTCATCGCACGCCTTGTGTTCTTTGTGTTATCTGGGGCGGCAGAGTGGACTGGAAGGACATTCTTTAATCTCCAGTTGTTTGCTCAGGGAGCCGGTTCTCACGCGTTGAGTCAGATTGCAGCCGAGGTCGGCGGAGAATCCCACATTCTGCTCAGATGTACCTGTGGATTAGCTCAGGGTTTATTAAATGCATCGCTTTTCCTTAAAGATAGTGGAAGAAGCTGTTTTTATCCTACAAAATCATTTGTAAATTTCCTCCTTGAGGGGAGAATCATTAGTATCAAAAATAGCTTCATGCTCTTAAAGCATTTCACGCAGATTACCTTGTTGGGTTTTGGTGCTTTTGGCCTGTGTTTGCAGATGCTTTAATCCAGGGGTATGAAACAGCATGCAGTGACGATCCGGCAGCCTGCAGGGTTGTTCCCATCCAGATGTATCCCCAGATTAGCTCCTCTTGTCTGACTGATCAGGAAAATCACCTGAAATCATGCTCACTTTAAAGCGTGTGTTTTCATACACCCCTGCAGCTCACAAGTAACTACCTCCGTCACACGGTTTCTCACAGGGCGGATGAATCACAACTCTTACTGTACATTTACGGAGGCAAAAGCATTTCTGACACGATCTGCTATCAGTTTATCTGGACACAACCAGAAGGCTTTTTCTTTTTTTCTTACGAAAATGGATTCAATTTGAGCAATTTTTAACATTCAGAGCCGTCATACATTACATTTCATGCAGGGTTCTAACTCTGAGTACATCAGTGGTTTTCATGCTTTCTCTCAGTAATATTTTATTCAGTGAATTCGTTTACACACATTTCACTCAGCATGCAGCTTTTACTTCACTGTAAAACTATAACTCACTCTTTGCTGTAACAGTTGGACCGATTTTTCTAATAAATAAAATCTCTTTTAAAATGTTCATGTTCTCCATTAAGAGCACAAGTATAACATGTAGCTGATGATGCCTTTTATTTATATATATTTTTTATTTTAATTTTTTTTGGCTGTTTTAATTAAATTTTCAGTGTTTTGTTCTCCTGTTAGAGTTTGCATGAGCTTTGAGGATGAAAACTGTTTATCATTCCTAAAATCTTTTCATTTATTATGTTTTTTAATCTGTTAATTGAACCCTTGCTATTGGTTAATAATGAAATATTCCATCTAATTTTAGATTATTTAAAACATGAACACTAACACAAAATGTGAAAAAGACTCAAATTGGTTCCTGAAAAAGAGCCTAATGAAGAACATGTAAATTATACAAATCTAATAATTTGAGTCTGACTGTCTGAAATTAAACTAAGTGGCCAAATTAGGACTGAAATGGATGAAATGTGATTTGAAATACAGGTTTTACAAATACAAAATGTGTCTTTTATTGTGAAATGGCCGATTGAATGAATAAAACTGATCTGAATTTAGACTTTTATCATTTCCCTTCACTGCTCAGCACCTGATTTCAGTGTTTTTGTTTCATACAACAAACTTCCTGATTTTCCCACTCGAGGAAATTCCAGCATCATTTTTCCACAATATTTAAAATAACTTACTATTGCTCAGTTTGGGAAGTTCAAATGTGCATGCAGTACAAATCAAGAATCTAAGGATATATTTATCATTTTAGTTTTTTTGGTATTTTTATCACTTTAGGTAAGACAAGAAAGTTTTGTTTTTAATAAATCAAAGTGGTGATATTTCAGTTTCTCAGCTTTAGTGTAATTAAAGTACTTTGTTTTTTCTTTACAGTGTTAGCAATGCCATGCCTCGTTGAGCTACGAAACGAGCCATATGGAAAATGAAATAAAGCGAAATGTTGTGAACTCTTTTGTCTCGTCCTGTTTGGTGGCCAACAGGGAAGCCAGATCAAGCAGATCCCCACCAAGTACAGCCAGGGGGAATCCACCAAGTTCCTCATCCTCACCGTTGTGTGCATCGTCTGCATTGTGGGCGTCCTGCTGGCCTCCACCGTGGTCTACTGCCTTCGCCATCGCTCCCACCACAAGCTCAAGGAGAAGCTCACCAATCTGGGCACAGACAGTGGCGGCGATGCTACTGCCACCTATCAGGTAGGAGGAGTCGCTGTCTCCTCTGAATCCAAAAACAAAAGCTTTCAATATTTATTTTATGTTTTGTGTTACATGCAAAGTCTTTTTTAAATCTTTTTTTTGCTAATGGATTAAACAAAAGCATAATTTTAAACTGCCAGTTGCACAATTAGCCGTTAGCATTGCAAACTGTAATGTTGAAAGCGTTGTTGTGTTTATGAATAGCAGCTTGAATGAACCTCAGTAGAAAACAGTTTGTAGTTAGTCACCTCTCTGCCGCACCAACACAAAGCACATTTAATGTTCTTCCTATAGTAACAACATCCACACCGAAGAGAGCAGCTGCTAGCCCAGCCTGTTGTTTCTTAGGTATTCCCATTCACTGAATGGGAAAAAAAATATATTATTTTAAAATTTAAGTTAAAAAAAGGTGAGTTTTCTATTTTCATATCTTATTTGTGTAAACTTGTATTTCAACTAATGCAATGAATAGTAAACAAAAAGACTAAAAAATTAGTTTTGAGTCAAACAGAAAATTAAGAAATTGATTGATTGTCACACATTACGGACCTTATCCCCCAACTTTAAATGCAAAACAAAAATACTTCTAATAAAACATACTGTGGGACGTTAACCGAGCGGAAAAATTAGAGTTTTAAGTTTCAGCGCATTTAATAAAAAAAGGGAAAAAACAATCACTTAATGAAAAATGGCAAATTTTTATCACACAGTAACTCATCGATACTAAACATAAAAACACACATTCAGTATTCGGTTTGACTTTTTGTTGATCTTTCAGCTGGTTTGTTGAATTTGTTGTGTCAAAGTTTAAGTGTTATGCTGCTATTGATCCATTGATGCGGCTATGCTCTCCTCTGATTGGCCAGCCTGAACAGGTTCATCACATCTGTCCTGCTAAAAGTTTCTACCCTTTTTTTTTTAAATTGTCAGAAAAAGCTCATTTTTCTCCACCTTTGTTCTCAGTTTTGATTAATATATGATTGCATTATTAATATATGTGACACCCGTTTTTTTTAAACCTTGTGGTGAGTGAACTACAGGAAGCTGCTGCTGATAACGATTTTCTTGTCATGTTTTGAACAAGTGAGTGGTGTGTTGTGTCTCGCCATTATTTCCTGCTTACGGCTTGAAGAAATAAAACAAACCCAACAGGTTTTCTGTTTTTTTTCCTCCAGTTATTTTTATTCCTCCTCGTTTGCTGGTTGCAATTATCCTTTGGCCAGAATAGCCAAGTGTGAAATTTAATTTACAGAATCCAATATTAAGTGGCTTTTTGAGCAAAGAATTAGATTGAGATTTTTTTCCATCGCTCTCGCTGACCTTTTCCCCGCCATGTTTTTAAATGAGAGTGGTCCTGTGAGCATTGATTTTATAATGAGCCCCACACACACACACACACACACACACACACACACACACACACACACACACACACACACACACACACACACACACACACACACACACACACACACACACACACACACACACACACACACACACACACACCACACATCAGTGCCTACACTTTCTGCTCTTCTCCAGAGATTTTTAACTCCTGAAATAGACTGTAATGCTGCGTCAGGTAACGCAGAAGTTTGACGCGAATGTTTGTGGATAAATTGCTGCTTAGCTGTCAGGAGAAAGAAAGAACCAACAAATATTAGAGTAAAATTATGGTCTGTGATTAGAATCTGACAGATTACTCACAAAACATCAATTAATATGGAAACAAATGACTTTAAATTGTGTGTGTCGTCATAATTTATCAGGGTTATGCCTGACAATAAAGTCACTTTTTGCTGGTTTTTACTTGTTTGACTGGATCTCATCCCCAGAGCTCCCTCTGTTGATCCTGTTCTCTCCATTGTCTCCGCTGAGTTCTGCCGTTGTCATCCTCGGTGAAAGACCTCGCTGTTCAGCTCCCATCTTAGCCGTGTAAACCTCGTCTCTTTGTCGGCACGACGGTGTGGAGGGGTTCCCTGGGTTGGATCCTGCATGTGTGTGTGTGTGCGCGTGCATGCGTGTGTGTAAGTGTGTGCAGTCTCTGGGGCTACAAGCAATTAAAGCAGACAGAAAGCGGCAGGCTGCCTGAAGGCTTTACTACTGCAGCTCCTTCATGCTGACTGTCAAACGTACACACACACGCACGCACGCACACACACACACACGTATTTGTGCATGCTCACCATGTTAAGCATTCTTGCCCCTGTGGCCCGTTTGTTTGGGTTTCGTACCTTTGCTCACACCCACTTCACCTTCCATTTATCTGGCCACAGCCCCGCCCCCTCCCACTCTCGTCTCCGCCCCGTCTCTCAAACGGACCGGTTGCAGCTGCAACATGGGAGACAAAGGAGATGTTGATTGACTGGCGTTGACACAGCAGGGCATATCAGAGCGTTTGGCGAAGAATTGGTAGATGAATCTCGTCAGTCACTGAAGCTCTGGACTCCTCCAGGACTGAGCCGGTGTCACGTTTAGATTATCGCCAACGCTCATCTTCCATCTAAAGTCCTTTTTCTTTAGAGCATCAGACATTATGCTGATTGTTTCATTCATTGAGAAATGTCGCCTTTACAGAAGGTAATGCAAATGCTAACATTTCAATCAAAACACTGAGAATGAAGTACAAATTTAACATGAATCCAAAGACCAAGAAGAATTTAAAATTACAAAAGTTATCAAGAAAATTTATCAAAAATATTTTATTTTGGATACATTTGGTCATTCCAGATCTCAGATTATTTTATTATGGTTTGCGCTTCTAAGGAGAAAAAGTGCAGGAGTCATGATATTGAACACAAGGACCTGTCATAAGCTCATAATAATGCAGTCTAAATTGGCAATAAAAGATTTAACTGTAGTATAAAAGGCATCATGACGTCACAACTCTGTGGCACCATGACCAATGGAGAAGCTCAGTCTGACATTAACCTGTTTGCTTTATAGCCTGATGAAATCACGTAAAAGGATCTGTAATGAGAGAACTATTTTATATTGCCTAACCAACTCAATAAAAACTAGAACATTGATCAATTTTATTACCATTACAGTGGCTCATGATACTGGGAGAGTCTGCCAGAGCAGAGGATGCAGAAGGGAAGGAAGAGGCATAAGGTTCAAATCTGAAGAGCGGTTAGTTGGAGGGGTCAGGTCATACAAACACAACTGACTGATCATTACAGAGTGCATCTAACAATCAAGATGTTTTTCTCCTCTGGTACAACATGAACATGTACCTTAACTTTAATTGTAGCACACATTCACATTGCATCGTTAATGAAAAATGTATTTTAGATATGGGAATTGAAATGAAACTAACTGGAGATGACATGTTGATTCTGCTCTAGTATGAACCGCTTTCCATCCAGACATAACATATTCATTTATTGAGTTATAATGCAGAGAAAAATATGTTTTGTTTTTAGGAATTTGTGGCCCTGGCAGCCTTTAATAATAGTATCAAGATAGGAAATGGGAGAGCAGAAGAGAAGAGAGGCAGCAAAGATTTACTTCTGCACACACAAAAAACTAAATGCTTCTTATGTATCAGTTTGATTTGGCTGCTTATAACCTGCATTAGTTGTTTTCTGATTATTTAAGAAAGCTAATCTGCAACATGGCAATTTTTTACCCAGGAAATGACCTTTTGATGATCACATCCGCATTTCATTCATACAATTTGTGTTTGATATCCTATCAGTACACATTCACATTCTTTTTATCAACACATTTAATCACCCATAGTATTAAATGTTCACCTCAGGCATGCAGAAACAATAGGTAATGAGCGCTGACCTCTGATTAAAAACATCCTACACAAGAAGAAATGAGTCCCAGAAAACCTGCACTGTTTGCAACCAACAGGAAAATTCATCTGCACCCTCCAACCCCAGGAGGGCAGCACTGAGACGGCTTTGGGCCAAATATATTGCAGAATTAAACGAGTTTACATAAAAATGTCAATGAAATGTAAATGTGGAACCTATTTAGACAGATTATCTGTAAAATGAAGTTGATTTTGGTTTTAATTTAGCCGTTTCAAAGCTTTTATTTAAGTTACAACCATTCCTGAGTACTAACATATCAGACTGCATGAGATTAGGAAAGGGTTTAACTTTTATTTAATATTGAATTCTACCAGTCAACACTGTTAAGCCCTCAGATCAGGTAAGGTAAAACAAAAAAAAGCTCACATAAAAAATAAGTATTGTAGTGAGAGATTACTTTTTATCACCTAATAAAGCCTCGGCTAAACACAAATCTGTGCAGGATTTTTTTCTTCTCTCCACTTCAGCTTCCCTTTAGCGCTCACCGTCCAGCATATTTATTCTGCCTTTTATTTGTTTGTGCTTTCATTCAGAGTTCCAACGCTGAGGCCTCTGAATTTGTTTTGGCCGGAGCAGCATGTAAACAGAGGCAGCCTCCCTTTATGCCTCGATGCAGAGATACGCCTCCTGTCACCTCCTGGTGATGCATGCAGAGTCCCCGGCCTGTCGCCTCTCAGAAGTGGCGTTGGGGATGTTTTAATGTTCGCCGGCAGGGACGCGCTAAAGGGCACAGATCACACAGATACACCAGTCTGTCTCAGCTTAATTGCAGGAGCCGCGTTCGTGGGTCTTCTGGTCCACATGGATGTCTTCTCTGAAGATGTCATCTTTCTCGACATCTTTCTTCAAGAGTAATTGAATTTCATTGATTTCTCTGCTGTTGTTGCCAGAAAATAAATACAACAATCCACATTCATTGGCTCTATGGGATAAAAAGAAAAAACAAACAAACCTTAAAACAAAGTATTTTTTATTGCAGCAGCATTATTTCCCACTGAGAACTGCTCCGGTTCTCAAGCAAGTGAGCTGTGGAGATATTTTTACCTCCGATTCTATTAATCCTCACACCTGCACCATCCAACCTTTAAACCTTTCACTTTAGCTCTGATTGCAGATGTGGTTGAGTCAGACCACCGACTGTTTTCCTCTTTCTCCTTTTGAACATAAAGTCATATTTTTACCACACAGAAAAAAGAATCAGACTCTGTGACAGATTATCTTTAATGCTAAAATATAAATTACAAAAATGTCCCAGTTGTATTTAGTTCTCAGTAAACTGAGTCGTGTGTAACGATGAGGCTTGTCAGATGAAAAGAAGCTTTTGAAAAAAATTTGCCTTCAGCTAATATTTATGTGTCAAAGGTGTTTTTATTTGCTCTGATATAATCTGTCAAATGTTGTGTTTTTGTAAGGCATAAGGGAAATTCAACAAATATATTTTAGCTTATTGAGATGGATCTTTTTTGGCCATTAATGCCACTAAATTGAACATCGATTTAAAAAAAAAAAAAAAAAGCATTGTTTATATAGAGGTACAAATACTATAAATATTAAGAACATTGGTTATGAACAAATGAAAACTGAATCTGGACTTTTTTATTTCAAGTCAAGAAAGGGAAAGTAAAGAATAGTCAATATCATTGACACAGTAAAAACAAGAAGGGTGATTAAAAAGGCAAGTCTCTGTCCTTTTATTTTTCACTTTTCATCTAAAAAAAATAAATCTGATTATCTGAGAGTCACTTTCAATTTTAACATTGTCCTCCCTTCCAGACACATTAATTTTCATTCATTTAATTGTACTTTAAAGCTGATTTGAAAAGCCTGACAGAGATAAATAATCCATCATTGTAAACATTGATCCACTTATCTTATAAAAGTCAAAGTTAATGTCGTTGTTGAAGCAGCTGATGCAACGCTTTTGATTTGCCAGAAAGCAAATGATTGAAGAGCCGTCCAACACGTTCATCCCGGTGGCTGAAACGTGAACGTCCCGGAAAAGACAATTTCATCACTGCTTTGCAATCAAAATGACTTTCAATCCTCCCACTCTTAGGTTTTACTATTAGATATTAAAATGTATGAGAAACATGAAGGTACAAACAAAACTTTTCTGTTCAGGCCGGTCCTGACTCATAAACTTAAAAACACAAACAAAAGCTGTAAGCAGTCTCAGCAGAGTGACCTCCATGTCATAAAGCAGTGAGATTAGTGGGATGAAATGTGGGAATCGATACGGTGTAACTAAAGATTCTGGTGGTTGTTTGCTCGCAGCTCAGAGATCCGAGGTGTCAGAGTGGTAAATTTGCGCGCTTTACACTGTAAAGCTGTCTGGGTTATACAGGTTCTTTACATTTTTTTCACTCTTTGCCCTCTAATTGGCTCTCAGAGGAAAGCCATTTTGAAGCAGCTTTAATTACATCATAAAAAAAATTGCTGCAGCTGCAAAGTTCATTGTCGGGATCGTTCTGCGATTTTCCTCTGAGGCACAAAACCCTACAAACAGCCAGAGAGTCAGAGTAATTCATTGAGACAATATTGTATTTTTATTAAACATATAAAACAGCAATGTTGTTGGATCCATCTTCAACCCCCTGCTCGATTTTTTCCAGTTTCTCACCAGTTTGACATGTGAAACACATCCTGAACCTCTGTTCATTAACTGGAGAAAAATATTTTTCATTTCAAGATAAACTTTTCTAAAGAGTTAATTATAAAACTGTACTTGAAATGAAGAGATATTCATTTTAGTCTGATTAACTCAGCTCACCATCTCAACTCTTCTTGGCATTGAGGGGAACGAATTTGTGATTTTTATTGGTTTATTTTAATTAAATGATATCAAACACATCAGGAAATTGAAAAAATAGAAACTGGAAAATAAGTCTGGATGAAAGGAATTATCTTTGATGAACATTTGATAAGAATTATTTGTAAATCATAAAGTTTATTCACATTTCCTCTTCAGTCATTGTTAAATGTTTTTTAGTTAAATGTTTTTTTTTTAGTTTCTGGCATCAGTCTGGCTGGATACTTGGTTACTTTCACCTTACTTTGTTTAAACTTTTGGTTTCTTGTGCAATTTGACATTTTTAAAATAAATTTGCTCAGTGGAAACCTGATAATTAAAAAAAAAACTAGTTGAGCTGGTGGCTTTAAAAAAACCTTTATATAATCTTCATATGTGAGTTTATCAGAGCCAGTTTCGTTGTTCTCTTGGAGCACAGAGTTTATTCCTCTATTTTAACCAACTAGCTGCTTATTTGTGGTGATGTGATGGAGAATGTTGAGCTTTTCCCTCCAGTTTTACTTTTTTCTACTTTGATGTAATGTTCTGCTTTTGGCAGTTTGACAGCCAGTTTGTAGGTTTGAAAAACTCACCTGGACACCTTTGAACACCTTTCTTGTCACTGTGGCCAAATACCTTGAACAGATTTGACTCATATGAACCTCCAGAAGACTTTTGGTTTCTGCAGTCGAGCTTTCAATCCAGCTCATTTCTAGAGACAGGGTCTTTTTTCTTCCTGTTTCTATTGTGTTATAAAAAGTGCTTTCCAGTAGTTTCCAGTTCATGACACACTGGAACTTTGTTGTTTTCTAACCAGTTTAATATCATCTGAACCAACTACTTCCAGATTTTGACAATGATTTTAACTATTTGGTTTGAACTGATATTTGAATCTGCAGTTTTTCAGAAAAATCTCCAAAAGATTTTCCTAATGCAAATCAAAATGTTTAAGGTTTGTTGAGTTCCTTGGACTTAGCATTCATAATCCAAAGAGTGCCATAAAAGTTACTTTCAGGACAGCTCCAATAAATCATTAATAATCTCATATTGGACTGTTTAGTGTGTTAGAAAGCATGTTGGCTCAGAATCTTGTTACAAATCTGTTTAACACTCAGAATCAAGAAGGATAAGAATCATTTTAAATATGTGGTTATGCTGAGAGCCAGTCTGATGTTCTCATTTAGAGAGCTTTATCATACATTAATGGTGCTATCACATGCTTAATTGTTTTGTGCATGAATCATTTGAGTCAGCGTATTGATTGAAAAGACTTTTGTTACGAGATAAGATGATTTACTCGTCCAAACGAACAGCTCCATGGATCAGTAAGCAGAGACTCGTGACTAAATCTGAGAAATCCATTAAGTCTGCAGCAATCAGTCAGAACTTTATTACTCTGTTTTTATTTTGTGAATTGCAAAAAAGTCAAATGTCAGGAAACAAAACGGGTGGGTGTGTAGAAATAATTCTTTCAAGATACGTCCTGTTGGAATATTTAAGACATTTACAGCTGGAGATGTTTAGACATTTATTAAATAATGAGGCGATGTTTTGAAATGCAATTTTAGTTTCTCATCCCGTGAAACTAAGAGATGGGTAAAAGTCTTTGTATTTTATTTACTAGAATAAGAGTCTTGTGTCCCGTGCCAGCCTGTTTTCACCTGCCTTCCAGCCAGAACCCCTAAACCCAGGAGCTTTAATAATCTGAATGCGTTTATGAGTCCTTGTCCGAGCCCATAGATCAGTGTCAGCGTGCTGACCTGCAAGAACATCCGTTAGATCTGATACGGACTAATGAAGGCCCTCTCACATTACCTCTGCTGTCAGTCAGACGCGCTGTCGGTTAATCATCGGCATCTCCCTCATTAGGAGACACAGATTCCCACGGAGATTGGCTCTGCTGTCCTGCTGTAGCTGCTGTCCTTGCAGGTGGAGCTCCGTGATTTATGGATCTCTGGAATACGATGCAGAGTCTGTGCCAGTGTGACAGGTTAAGCTTTTATTTCCATGTCTGTCTGGAGTCAAACACAGTTTTCTGAAGGTGTAATTAGTAAATGAGTGGTTCTTACTGATTATGATCTGAATCTCCACCAAAGTGCTTTTACATAAATGGTGTCAAAAATGTTTCAGATAGTTACAAAAAGTGTGTTTGGTAAATAAGACATGACAGCATCATAAACATGACATAACACCTGTTATGAACATGAAGACGCCTTCATGAATGTTTATGACTGTTGTCATGATGTCTCATTTGGTAAATTGCAACTCTTTTAATTCAAAGTTTACACTTTTAATGCTGGTTTTAATTAAACTTTGCAAATGACACTTCATGACAACAGCTGTAAATATTTATGAAGGCTTCTTCATGTTTGTGACAGCTGTTTATGTCAGTCGTATGTTTTACTCATTTCATAGCGAAGCTGCATTTGACTCCAAAAACTTCAGCCTCATTCATGTAATTGTTAAAGTTAAACAGATTTGGTGATTTCTTTAAATTGCAGAGGTTGATGGGTCCAAGCGATCCTAAAGGTTCATTCTAAGCTCTTTTGTTAGGTCTCACCTTTCCATTTCTGCTCTTTGTTGACGTGAATTTATCCTGATTTGCAGACAGAAGTGAGAGGAGGAATAAATCTGGATCAGTGGCAGAATGTCTGCAGGTTCCACTCACATAGTTTAACTCTCTACGGTGATTAGTCAGAAAATCTTCCTTTCCTCTCCCATCTCAAAAACAAATGAGGAGTTAAGTGTTGTTCTGTCAGGCTCACCAACTCATTTGCAGTGTTAGTAAAATCATAACCGTGCATTTAGAGCCACATTGTCTCCCGGCATTGTCCTTTCCACCTACGGAGGGAGGCGCAGTCGCTCATTACAGCAGACTGACGTTGCCGCTCGGGGCTCTGCGGAGGAGACATGAACCACAAGTTAGACACTGTGTTAATATTTCATTGTGGTCACGTATCCAGCAGACAGAAAATGACAGTTTGCTCAGGCGTGTGAATGAAGATATTGTATTTGCTGCAAAGAGATTGTGGCAGACGGCTTTTCTCTGAAGTTTCCCTTATTTAACCAGCGAAAGCCTGCTGAGCAGCTAACATTTACTGGACGAATGCCAGGAGTTGATGAAGTGCCTGAAATTTTAGGCTTTTCAAAAGAAAATTAGAAAAACATAACCCTTAAATATTGTAAAAGTTGTTTTATTCTTCAGAGGACACAACTTCTCAACACTTAAAGTTGGGCTGGAAAGTATAGCTACCTGCCACTGATCCCATCATCTGGCTGTGGAAAGAAAACAGTCTTTTCTATTTGGTGGTGTTGTGGATCTTCTGTGGTCTTAGGAGGTTTCTGGGCTTAACCTTGTAGAACCAGAAGGTTTTTGTGGGACTCTCTGTCTCCATCAGGTCTGGGAAAACCTTAATGTCTCCAGAATCAGCTGAGTCGTGTTGTTTGGTAGAAATTTCTGGGTTTCATGCCTCTGATATCAGCAACTAGTTTGCAGTCAAAAAAAGCAAACTCTGGTTCACCTAAAAACCTTTAACTTGTTTCAGTTGAAGCGAACTCTGATGCGATTCGAATGCGTTTGTGAATGCCAAGCGGACCAGAGACAGGTCCAAGAGGTCAGGACATTCTGGGTAAATACAAACAAATCAAATGTCTAGTGCTAGGGGGAGAAATGGATCTTGGGATTTTACCAAGAACAAAAAAGAAATCCTATAACTGCCAAAATTTTGCCAACATTTTGTGAAGAAGAAAGTTGTGCTTTTGTCTTCTGTGGAGATTCTTGTGTCGTTTCCTTCAGTGGTTCTTGATGCAACGTCACTCTTAAATGTTTAAGAACGTCATAACAGCCATGTTTAGAGTTTGTTCCCAAGTTCTGGATTTCTTGTTCAACATATTTAAGTCTCATGAAACTTAAATTAAACTAAAATGAACTCTGGTCAAGAAGGTGAAGTTTGTCAAAAGGAACTTTAGATCTTTAGATTTCTTTTGAAATCTTTTTGAAAACTTGTGGCGTCACCCCGGTTCCTGTGGCTCATGTTGAACCCCACTTTCCCTAACGTTCATTCCCAATCTGTAAAGTAAGAGTCTCAATGTCAAAGTGATCGGTAAAACCCTGAAAGTGCTTTATGAATGCAGTCCATCTACATTTGATGTCACGTTTTATTACGTAATTAGAGTTAAGTGCAGTGATGGCTTTACTCTGACTGAGCGGCATTTGATCTGACAGGATGGATATTTTATCCACATCCAACCACATTTGTTATGTCTTTACTCTGTAGTCTCCAGCTGCCAGGTTTCACATGGTCCCTGTGAAGACTAGGTGATAAAGAGTATCTGTCATGTGTCGTATAACTACATCACGTCTCTTCATGACTTGTTTTCCATCAAGGTGAGCTGTGATTGATGAGTCCATGTCCCTCGCTCTGCAGGAACTGTGTCGGCAGCGCATGTCGGTCAAACCTTCTGTGGACCGTCCTGAGCCCATTTCCTCCAGGATCAACAGCGTCTCGTCTCAGTTCAGCGATGGCGGTCCGGCCATCAGCCCCTCCGGGCGCGGCAGCATCTCCTCCTGGAGCGAGGAGCCCGCCCACTCCAACATGGACATCTCCACTGGTCACATGATACTGGTGAGTCTCCAGCTCAGTCGCTTTACTGTTATTTTGCTGACTCATCTTTCACATCTAAAATGAAGCATTTTGTGATCATGAAATATTTCAGATCAATATTTGATACATTTTAAATCTACATTTTGTTGTTTGTTGAGTTTGGATTTGCTTCACTCATCCATATTTTGGGATATTCAGATTAAAACATGCAACTGTTTCAGCAATGAGCATCAAAAGTCATTTCAAAGGGAAGCTTTGAACCTAGATTAAAAAAAAAACTTTATAAGAGGAGGAATTATGTGCTTAAATACCTAATTCCTAATAAAAACCAAGTAGATGGAGTTTTTAATCCTGCAGATTATATTTCCAAAACTTACATCAGTTTTTGATGTCTAACAGTGATTAAATTCAACCAAGAAGAAACTTTTTCTTCACTTCTTGTTTAAAAGATGCATTCTGCTTTGTAGAACTGAACTGTGGTCCAGAGCAGTAAAAGCAGGGACTTTAAGGACGACTTGTGGTCAGATGAAGGAGGATGTGATGTTTCACAACTTAAACTGCTTACAAAGACATTGATGGTCAGAAAAATGCACTGAAACATCATCCGACGTCAAAGTTTCCACTTCGAAAATGGGAGAAACTCTGATTCAAGGGAACATAAACAAGGGAATATCCAGATATTTCCCCTGGATCATCTTTGAGATTTTATGCTTAAATTACTGCTAAGATATTTCATCTTTACAGCTCCTTATCAAAATTATAAAAAGCATGCAAGCACAATGTCTACATATTAATGTCCATCATCCATGACCTGATAAAGCGTCCTTTGCTCCCTTCATCTTCCTCTCTGTCGTTCCTGAAAGCTTTTTTTTTCGAGAGCTAGCTGAACTATTTTGGCCTCGTGTGAAACATGGCCGTCTATTTTCCTGCACACACAGAACATTCCCTTCACGTGCAAACTCTTGTTCCTCTCATCTTTCCCCCATTCTGCGTGTCTCTGCGCCTCTGTACATCTCATTACACCCACAGCTTCTATAAGCAGCCCTCTCAGCCTCGTCTGTTCCCGCAGATGAAAATCTCGATTGAACCTCAGTTGCATTCTGTCGAGTGCCATCGTAATTTCGATGTACAGCTACTCACTTCAACAGCCCACCTCCTCTTCATCCCTCCCCTCCTCTCTCGCTCTCCATGTATTATGAAGCTGCCAGCGAGATGTGATAAAGCAGGCTGCTCCTTTTTTTTTTTTTCTCATTTTTTTGATGTGTTCAAAGATTCTAATTACCCATGAGATTTGTGTACGGCTGAAATGACTCCCTCTGCAGCCTCTGCAGTGAGTCCCTCTGTTGTTCCACGCAGGCACACAATCAAGCTAAAATATTTCTTTGACAAGCGCAGCCACAGCACAGAATAGCTCTTGCATTTGAAGTGCTCAGGTTATATGTGGCTGTAAATAAATTTGAGTTTGTTGACAAATAGAGGTGAACATGTTCAGGTAGATTTTCTTGTTGAAGCTGATAGGAAGAAGAAAATTCATAATTACATACTAAATTAATTCATGTAATGCATGGGGTCAAGATACTGGCTCACATTATGCAGCATTAGAATATTTGTAATATGTAAATAAGGTGAGGAGTTCAGCTGGTCATTGAATTGTAAATTATGTCATTCTGAAAATAATATACTATGAAACATTGTTTTAATACTGAGATATTACCATTAAAAATGTGTAAATGTCAGATTAGGTAACGAATTTATTTTAAAAAAAAAACAGATATGGATCACATCTACATTGATTAGCAGACTCACACTTAGTTGTAATGTGCAGTTGATCAGAGGAAACTTTGAGCTTCCTTGTTGAATTTGATGGTTCCAGCTGATCTGAGCTGCTGGAGTCAGAGCCACGGCTGCCGGCAGCACCATGGACAGCTCCTACTGCTCAGTGATGCAGGTCTGAAGCAGCGCATCCATTACTGTCTCACATCAGCAGCAGAAGCTTTGGAAAGACCTAACAATCCAACACTTTTTATGGACTCAAAATGTAAACTTTTCGAAGCTGAAGGACGTGTGATTTGTTCTCTAATAATTGTTTACAAATAATTTGTACTCACTGGGTTATGAGAAAAGAAGTGGGTTTTCAACCTGCAGCAGAATGAAGATGCAGACCGGATTCCTGCAAGTTCCCCAAAACAGCTGAGAAAATGTTTACAGAAATTAATTTTCATAACGTGAGGAAACCAGAGCAGTTTGTTTCTGGTTGGTTGTCAAAGTTTTGACTTGTTGCCTGAGGAATCGTCCATGCTTGAAAACTCACAGTGACTGACTGATATCAGCGCCATTCAAGTGCCTCCTGTTGCTGAATGCAGGAAAAAAAAATCATAAATGTTTAAAATTTGTTTTATTGCAAGTCTTTCAAACTACATTACATCATATATCATCTCCAGCTGCTCCGTTTTCCTCTCCTTTTTAATACTTTTGGATTAGACATTTTTGTTTTATTTTTTTTCCTTCTTTTCTTTCCATCATTTCTTTTTTTTTTTTTTTTTGCTTTGTACCCACGTTTTGGAACAGTGCCTGTTTGTGTGACTGCTCATATTTCCATCTTGCAGTCAAAACTGTCAGCCGAACAAAAATATTCACACTTACAAGAGACCTCATTTCGAATTCCCACCGTGATGTTAAGTGCAGACAGGAGCCGCAGGAGCAGAGGGTTTCCTGGCAACAAACCGGGGCCCCGGTCGACATGTTTGAGGGGGAAACTCAAGAGACTGGAAACATTTTTAGTATTTTTTAGGAGCGATATCACATCAGGAGTCACAATCCGTTGCGAAGCAGCGAGAAAAGAAAAAGTAAATATTTGATCTGACGGTGCGGCCCGTCCTCGGATGAGGCAACTGCTGAGCAATTATTAAGAAACTACGACTTAAGAGGAAGAATTGACATTGCCACTGATGAGTTGCTTTTCCCCTCCTCACCCCCGCTCAAATATTAATTGCCACTTGTAAACCTCTGGCAAATTGTGTCTTCTTCTACTCAGTGACTTTAATATGAGGAGAACCAGCTTTCACCATCTTATCCAAGTTAATGTAGCTCCCCAGTGACGGTCTCTTTGAGGACCCTTCACCACCCCCACATCCTCTTTGCCTGTGTCTTAAGTGGATTAGGCCACTCTCTATATAAAGCACATTATCTTGTCCTTTGTTGCTGGCCAAGTAAGTGTCATAGATTATGTTGCTGCTGGAGACTCCGCTGAGATTTGCCTTGCTGGGAATGTGTCTCCTTGCTTTTTCGTTGCTCTCCTCCAGGCCAGGCGGGATGTGATACGCGAAGTTGGAGTAGGTCACAACGCAAATGGGGGGAGGAAGAACCGGCGTCGGGAAATGGATGTTAAATCACTTTAATATGGTCAGCTGAAGAGGGGAAAGACTGAGCTGCAGAGACGATGGACTCATGTAACGGGATGATGTCAGCTTCTAAAACTGAGGCAGCTGCTTCTGCAAATAAAACTGGATGTATTTTAACACCTGAATTATAAACTGAGGCTCACTGGATATTCATCATCTGAGTGAGAGAATCCCTGCAGACGCCTGCAGTACTACGGTCTTCCTGTCTGCCTGCAGTTTGAAACTAAACACGTCGCCTTCAACATGTCAGGACTCCTAAACACGTGGAGGTGCTTCCGTGTGATTGGCTGAGTCATCATTTCTTAGGCTTGTGCAACATGGCTGATACAAGATGCATCTCTGATTCAAGAAAACAATATGGCATAATATGATTCTCCACTCTATCACCATGCAGATCTATTCAGTTAACCAAAGCTATTGATTATCATTGATTAACTCAAACAATCAGTTAAGATTCCTCCTTTATTTTACTGGTTTTCCTGGAGTCAGACCTGGCCGCAGGTGAAACTCGATATTCGTCAGGTTAGGAATGACAAACACCAGGGAATAACTGAATTCCTCCAATACGTGAAAAGAACCTTCTCTGAAATTGCGTATTTTAATAAATCAAACATCAAATGTACCATAATATGTATTAATACACACAGTGGAAACTGTCTTAACACCGCCTAACATTCACCATCTGTGCAGCCAATCAGCATCAAGGAAACTAAATGATAAATGCGTTTTCTCTTGATGCCATTTTTAGGCCTCTTCAATTTGTTCAAAACTCAAAAACCCTTCCAGAAACCCTAAAACCTTTGCCTGCTTTAAAAAGACAAAAATTATATCTGGCGCAGTAGAAGACGGTGGGTGGTTTCACTTTTCCTCTTCTGGAAGTATAAAAAAGAAATGGTTTATTTGGTATTAACAGAAATAAAACACTAAATAAGAATGTGATAAAGGGCAGAGTTTCATTCTGGCCTCTCTTCCTTGCTGAGTAACTGCACCCTGCTGTGATTTCTTCCACCCACTTCCCCTTTTCATTCGCCGTCTCAGTCGAACCAAAATGGCTCCTGCATTATGTCACCTCCCATGCTGCCTGGCTTCCATGCTGCTCTTTCCTACAGGTGCTTCTGGATGGTGCGTCAGAGCCACAATGGCAACTCCGGTAGCGTTTTTTATTGAGCACCTTTGGCAGCTGCGCGCCTCCACCCCCCCCTGCTGTAAGGGGATTATTCAGTGTTTGGCCGCCACATGGTGATCTCAGCACCTCCTGATTGGATTGCAATAATCCCTTTACACAGCCACAAAACCCTATTACTCTGGCATTAGAGGGGGGAGAGGCAGGGTAGGGGGTAAAGGGCAGTTGGGGGCATCTAATTTGGACAGTGCATGTTTGAAAGTGTCTTCTGATGGATTCATGTAAATTTCTGTAAGTTTGTTTCATGTGAGTTGCATTTGGTTTCTGCCTCCTGTTTATTTTTGTGTTTTTCTTTGTCTGTGTGGGTGGACTTGTTCTCTGTCATTATTTGGACCTCCTGCCATTAATAAGCACAATTCAGGTTGAGGTTTCCACCATCCGACCTCCTGTTACATCATGGCTGCTTTTAGGAAGTATAATGGGGGGAAGCGACCCAGGAAGGAACGGCTAATGTTACACTGTGCATGTCATCACCAACTGGGCACACAGAAAGACCTAAAGGACAATTTTCCTCCATCTTCCTCAGCTGCTGCTTCCTTTTTATGAACAAACTTTTTTTCATTTCAGCCCAGAGCCATTAGGCCTTTTTTGGAAGCTAATTCTGATTAAGATAAGCCCCTCGTTTGTAATTGTCGCCATAAATCACAGGCAGATCCATTTAAAGAATCCTTTCGGACCCTCATCTATTAAAGACGGTGGCCGGTACTTTGCGTGCGTTCGCCGCCGATTCTCGACTCAGAAACAAAGCTGCATCAGATACGGCCAACGACGACTTTTCCACTTGTTTTGGTCTGGAGCCAAGTTACTTTAAGGGCGATTGTTCAAAGTCACCTTGCCGCCTTTAATTATGAAAACTGACTGAATGTAGGTAATAACGAGGATGAAACTGGCCATCATGACTCGGAGCAGGAGTAGATTAAACAGGCGCACAGTGATTAAAATGACATTGGTGCATCTAATAAACTGAATAAATTACGCGTGTGGACATTTAGATATGAGGCTAATGAGGTGTCTAAATGATTTGTTTTTCTTTTAATCTTCAGAGAAGATCATCTGAAGAGAATCTTCTTGTGGTTCAGAAACACGGTTCAGCTCAACTACGTATTCTTTTATTTGGTGCCACGATTTGTCCGGATTTCTTGAACTGTTGAATTTTAGATAATCTCCAACTGCAACATAAATTCTCATGAGAAAGGTTGTGTTCTTTCATAAAAGAAGCGGAGCCTTGTTGTTTAAGCTAATTCTCAAGAAGTGAAATGTATGTATTTTACTGTGATTTTAAGATATAGACATAATAATTGTTTCTTAAATATTTTTCCACATTTTCCCACAATGAAAGCCTTTGAAGTCTTTGTCTGAGTTGCACACCCACATATCATATTTTTTTTCCATTCTTCTTTGTACAGTAACTCAATCCCAGTTTAAATTGAGATAATCTGTAAATATCAAATTTGAGGTTTTACCACAGATTATTAATTGTATTTGAATCTGAACTTTGACTGGGCCGCTCAAACACATGAGTATGATTTAATGTGAGCCAGTCCGTCCATGGTTAACCCCTTAATGGATAACAGCTGATATTAAGACGCTTAATCTCTCAATGTTGGGGTTTCAGGTTTAAAGGTTTATTTCTCCTTCCCATTCAGTGTGTAATGTATATTGTTCTGCCACAGAATCAGATCAAAATTCATTGATCTGTAGAAAACGCTGGAAAGTTCCTAAAGGAATCGGTTCAATGTTTGTACACTGAATCTCCTTCTTCCCCACATGAATATTTTAACTTTCTGCACTTTCTCTCATCCTGTCTCCTTCAGTCTTATATGGAGGATCACCTGAAGAATAAGGACCGCCTGGCGAAGGAATGGGAGGCTCTGTGTGCTTATCAGGCTGAACCCAACGCAACCACCACCGGCCTGAAGAACGGCAATGCAAAGAAGAACCGCTCCACTGCTGTGGTGGCATGTAAGCTCAAACACGTCCTTGCTTTATTTTCTTTTTGATAAGAGTACAAAAGTGTAAAACTTCCTCTTATTTCTTTCCGCTTTACAGTGAAGAGGCCAGATCAATAGTTCTCTCGGTTTTTGAAGCTTTTCCAAAGCTTTTTTTTTAAAACAAATCTTTAAGAAAATACCAGCCAACGGCCACCAGATTTGGGTTCAGCACCTCCTGGTATCATTCAGACATGGAGGCGTTAAACTCTCTGTCTCTGTTTTCCAGGCCTTTTGTCTATAATCAGAAACTAGGATCAGATGCAGCGAGCAGAAGGGTTGTAAATTAGTTTTCTATTAAAGCGCTCCTGCACAGGCCTCATCAATGATTAAAATTTCTAAGCCTTTGTGGAAATGGCTCCATCTAGGAAAAAAAGGAAAAAGTGCTGTCCCAGTCTCTGCAGCGGGCCGAGGCTTAATAAAATCCAGATTGTGAAGTGGGAAAGCGGTTTGTCGAGAATAAATTGCGCTTCCAATTTGAAGCACCTTAAGCTTCTGTGAGCGTGAAAAAAAACTGAACTGTTTTTGCCAATTAAGCTGGTGAGGTTTGACTTCTGTTGAATAATAAAATTTTATTAAAAAATGAAGCAAAGATGATGAGCAGCACATCTGCTTGAAGCTAAAAAGAAGCTTTTCAAGTCTCTGGATGCACAAGTCACTATCTTAGCCCTAAAATGTCCTTGGATTTCTGCTTGTACTTCTGTAATCTTTGGGATCAGTGTGATATCCCTTTGATTAAACCTTTGACACATCAGTGCACCCGCAGTTTCAGAGCTTCACTGTAGAAAGTTTGAAGTGTGGTGACAATTTGTTAGATCTTTTTGGATGAAGGGAGAGATTTAGGGATTAACTCATCAAACTTCAAGGAGCATCTCCATTTTTTTTCTCCACCAGTTCCGTCGTGAGCTGAAGATTAACTTGATTCATTATAACAGAAAATGCAAGTTATGTTTCAAAAGTTTGGTCAGCAGATATGCCAACTAAACATGGTGTTTTCACTCTAAAACTTGCTTGAGTGAAACAAAAAAATTGCTGAATCCTTCATTTTTTGTTCCAGATGATCACTCCAGAATCACCTTGAAGGTGGAGAACAGCCAAGGCAACTCCGACTACATCAATGCCAGCCCAGTAGTAAGCACCTCATCTGCTTTCTAAACTCTGCATTTCACAGCTCCACCCCCCGTGGGGCGTCACAGCAACACAAGCAGTCTAGCGTTGCCCGATGTAAATTTTGATGCAACGCTTGCTTAACTTCGGTGGCAGACTCGCAGTGAGCCCGCGTTCTCCGCCATGAATATTAACGATCTCCGTACAACAGACACCCCGGGCGGGTGTTCGTTCAGAGGAAGGACATGCACAGGATTCGCTTTACATTTGGTGGAACTCAAATTGATCTGCGGGGTCTTGGGAAATGATTGTTTCTGACCTTGGGTTATGCTAATTCAACGCTGCTTTGTGTTTACTGTTGCGCCTGTGCTCGGCCTGCTGAGCCCCGTTCCCGGCACAGTACCGGCTTAAGGAGGGAAAGCAGCCTGCAGGAAGGAAACGGGTGGGGGAGGGGGGAGAGAAAAAGAGCCATGTGAATTCAGTAAGTGAGGGAATCAATTTGGAAACCAGTGTTGGAATAGTAGGTTTATGCTTCCCTCGAGGCAGATACACTGGTATTCCATTAAAAGCAACAGAAACACTATGCATTTGAAATCTGGGCGCCACACCAAAAAGTGTCTCACTCTCTGCGTATGTGAGGGTGTGTGTGTGTGTGTGTGTGTGTGTGTGTGTGTGTGTGTGTGTGTGTGTGTGTGTGTGTGTGTGTGTGCGTATGTGCGCACGTCAGCAAGAAACCAAAGAAATCCAAACTATTGGAGAACAAAAGAGCAACTCTGTCGAACGTCAAAAATGCAACAACAGAACCGACACAGAAACCAACGCATGAAGCCGCTCATGTCCGAAGAGGAGCACAAGCTCTGCCAGGGCGCACATGCATGAAGCAGTAAACACACGCACACACACAACATAAAAGAAACAGCAAACACCCACACTGACACACGATCACTGTCAGGCGTACGCTCCCACCTCCCACACGCTCTATTAATACAGCAGGCTGGATGTGAACGTATGGCGGATGCTGCGCTTCTTTGAGGAATTTCCTCCATCCTTCGCTCGCCCACGCTCCGACCAAAGGAAGAGGACCGTGTTTGGGATCTTCTTCCAGCAGCCTGTCAATAACCATAAAACTCGTTTATTAAAAAAGATTATTGGCTGTGGAGCTAAATATAATTCGATTCCCTGCTGTCATGATGGATCAACCGCTTGGTTCTGATGACATTCATTCATTGACTCATACTTGGAAAAATAGAAAAAATTTGATATTTTTTTATTTTACATATATGTATAAATAACCATCAATCTTTTTTCCACAAAAGAAAACAATCGCCTAGAGGTGATGTTTTAATTTAGATGATTGCAGCTGCTTATCAAAAATTGCAGTTTTTTGCTATTTTTCTGGTAAAAAAAATTTACCAGAGAAATTACTGAGGAGGTAAATTTACTAGCACTAGTCCTCACACCCCTTAAACTTAACATTTTATCATTTTAAAATCAAAACGTTAATTTATTTTACTGATATCACATGTGAATATCAGTGAATCTTTTCAATATTTAGCATTGAAAAGATTCAATGCTAAATATTTAACTGGAATCTTGATGTTGAAACAAATGAGATAAATGCAGTTAGGGTGAAAAAAGATTTTGGGATTAGGATTCAGTTTGTAATTAAGTTTATTTGTGTGGAACTGACGTGCCAAAAGGTGTTGAAACCAGAAATAGTCCAGTTACAGGCGGTTGCTGGAGCCTCCAACAGTCAGTCAAACATGAACAACCCAGAAGAAACTCTGTATTTGTCTTTTATAGGAGAAATTTAAAGGGATTGCTTTGCGTTGAGAACAAACCAAGTTTTAGAGAAAGTAAGTAAAAATAGATGCAGCAAAAGTTCTGTTTTGTTCTTTAATAGGAGCCATTGTCGCTCATCCTTAGAAATGGCCTCAGGTGTCACGCGGCAGTAACAGCTTCCCTCGTTGTCAAACTTCCTCCCAGACTTAAGGCTGAGTGATGGAAACATCCACCGGATTTGACTCTTTCTGTCTTAGTGAGGAAGAGACAAAAAGGCAGCAGAAGGGATAATTACATGCGTCACGTCCCACACGTTAGCTTTTTGTTTAAAGCAACAAGTCTGAAAGGTAGTAAGAAAGACGGTTGTCCTTTTCCAGCTGCATTAATGGCAGGGTTTCATTCTGGAGACACTTCGACAAGTCAGAAAGCATTTCGTCTCCGCTGAGATGGAAAAGAAGAAAACGGGATGTCGGGAGATGAAGACAGATGATGAGTTTGCAAAGTCTCCCTGATCCCAGGATCCTGGTTTTCATCATCTTTTTCTGTCAGTTTTATACTTTCTTTATCTCCCAACTTTTTTATGCGGCAAAGCTTTTTCCCGAGAAAAAATATTTGTAAAAAGCGTCCAGGAAACAAATTTGGAGAGTCCATGCTGTGTTGTGCTGTAAGAGTTTCAAACCTACATTAAACTGAAAAAAACACATTAAATTTAGAAAAACATTGAAATTTTCAGGGTTTTTCTTTCTAATATTTAAGAGATAAAATCTTATTTACAAAAGAACTTTGTTTTCTATGAAACCTGTTGACAACTTTGTTTTACATTCAGATCCCACAGTCAATTCACTGCTTTTTGAGTCTCTAGAATTTCAGAGATGCCAAAAAAAATTTAAAACTTTTTCTTTGCACTTTTACAAACAGAATAAACTAATCAGAAATCCAAATCTGTGTTGAAATCCAGATCTGACGAGTCTAAACGTCTGGCAGCTGATCCAGATTCCACCATAACACTGGAAAATCAGAATCTAACGTTAGTATTGCTGTTTCACATTTTGATTCATGTGCAGGTAATAAAATGGCAGCCGAATAAACTAACAAATAAGCTGACTATGTCAGCGTTACATATGGAAGCAATAATAAAGTGAGTTTCCCAGACATGTTTTTCCAATAATTCTGCATTAGGTCTCATTTATGGGACTCTTTGCTCAGGAATGGACGCAGCAAGGTGTAGTTCTTAACTGAAACATCACAAGTTATAAAATAATCAGAATTTCCTTTAATGGAAACTTCTTGTCACAAACAGGAGAACAGCCCTAGAACAACAAAAGTAGATGTAACTACAGGTGAGACATAAACCTCCAAACCTCTGCCTTCATTTTTCTGTCCATGCTGCTTTTCTAGCTGATGTTTTAATGAGCAGAAACCCCCAGCAACATGTCACCTTTTTTCCTTTTCTCTTTCTTTTTTCTGCCTCTGTCTTACTACCTTTTAAGTTCATTAGACATTCATTATTGTTTGGCATTCACAAAAGCCACCGAGGACCATTAAAGACAATTTGGTGTTCGGAAAAGCCCGAGAAATTATCCGTCTTCCTTCTGTAATTGCCTCCAGCTAAATTGGTCACGCCAATTATTACATTTACCGTACAATTTGCATGCTAATAAGCGGGGGTGTCACTCACTTCCTGCGCTGGTTCTGCTCGCGCTCCGTCTGCCGTCTCCTGCTCACGACGCCTACACCATCCCTCTGCACTTTTCATTAAGTTGGAGGAGAAGTTGAGTTCCTGTTCAGCCTCTTCTCTGCGAAGCTTCCAGCTGTGAACAGGAGAACGAGGAGGGGAGAAATGGTGCTGTGACACGGTAAATGGTCTACAGTTTCAACCCCAAATGGATTCAGGCTTATAAAGTTCCAGGTTTATTCCCAACACGGGTGGTATTAGAAATGGTTCCCTCCATTTCTCTCTAATGCTGTTAAAGGTTGCAAATGAAAGTGACGCTTTTTTTTTTTCCAGCTTCATTTTCATGGCTCTGCTCATTAGATTTTTTTCTCTTTTTGTGTAACAACGTGTAGAATGTAATAATGATCACTAAGGCAGCTTGAACACGTTTTCAGGCCCAAAATGCTTCACATGCTTCATCTTGTTACTGAAGCAGAAAGAAAATAATGCATGATTCCAAATATTTGGTTTTTTTAACAAATAAAAAACTGAAAAGTGCGTTGTGCAAAATATTCAGCCCCCTTTTCTCTGAGTGCAACCAGTCGCCTTTAGAAGTTGGCTGATGACTGCCAACCCTTAAACTGAGTCCGCCTGTGTGATCTAAGCTCCAGCCGCTGTGTGACGCCTCGGCGGTCGCTTCAGAGAATATTGGGCAGCAAACAACATTATATTTGACAGAATATGGAAAAGGCCAAGAGATATTAATACTTTTGCAAGCCACTGTATGCATATATGAGATTACACCAAGTAATTTAGGATTTTTTTGTGAAGTAAATAAAATGTACTCCTTCAAATTCTAGTAAATTAGACTGAAGTTTGTGGTTGTAAAAAGAAAAAATGTTAAAAAAAAAAAGTTCAAGACTTAGTATATGAACATAAAAAATGACATGTATTTAAGGAATGAAGAGAACAAAGCAAACAGTTTGTTAATCCTTCACTTCCTCTCTCCCTACAGATGGATCATGACCCCAGGAACCCGGCTTATATCGCCACTCAGGGTCCCCTGCCCTCCACTGTGGCTGATTTCTGGCAGGTAAAACCACCAGAAAATCCACGGGCACAACACATATACACCATTACAACAAAAATCAATACACCCCCCCTTAAACAAGAGCTAGCCGATTTGTTATTAGAGCAGCAACTCACACAGGAGACCGTCTTGTTTTGCGGATGTCATTATTAATCCCTGCTTCCACATAAGGCTCAGTGCCTCCACCACAGCGGCGCACACAGACAGCGCCATACGTCGTTAACGTAGGAGGTGGCAAACACTTTTCCCGCTGTCTCCAATGTTGGATTGGGTTTGAATTGGAGAGCAGAGGATCAATAAGTTATTTTAGCCGGGGTTGGGGTGGAGGGTGTTTGTGCCGGGAGGAAAGGTCGCCTTGTCAAACAAGTAAAGTCTCTGTTAGGTTTGGAAGTGTGCAGGTAACCGTGAACGAGGAACAGGAAGAAAATAAAAGTAGTTCAAGGTAGACCATGTTCTCTCAACAGCTCCGGAATGAAATCCTCAAAACAAAAGATGAAAACAATGTTTTTTTTCATCCAATCTGAAATGACAAGTTTCTGTCAAAGCACAGAAAAACAAACGACTTACATGATGAGTAAGTCGTCTCAGATGAAGTATTTTAAATTTCCACCTGTTTGATAAAAATTTTACTGAATTTAATTCAATTATTTGTAATGATTTCATTTCCAGCTCCAGTTTTGCTTAAGACAATCTAGTTAAATCGAACTCATCCTAAATAAATTTGTCATTTTTCAAAATGCGTACAATCAAATTCGCTGTTCTATTGGGACAAATAAAACGTGATTTAATTCCAAAAAATTCAGTCAAATTCACTTGAATATTCAAGGTAATTAAAACACAGTTAGCAAAGGGATTAATTCTTCCCATCTCAAACTAGTTAAATTGGATTAAGCAGGTTCTGGTTCAAAACAACTGATTTCAAAAATATTCACTTCACATTCAATCAATTCCAAAGAATCAATAATTAATTTCAAGCCACATAAAACTCAGATCTAGTCATTCTTTTCAGTGATTAAGAGTCACGTTCCAGTCAGTTCAAATCAAATTTAACTATGTAAATAATTACAGTACACTGTGTCTGATGCAATTTTAGCAATTGATCTAATTTCTCAATGATTTTTGAGTTCAGTTGAGCGCAGCGAATTTGCTATAACTCACTAGACAGTAAAGCTTTATCTACTGGTTTATTCATATTAAATGTGGGATTCTTATAAAGAGCTACACTGTAAAACTAATACACATATTTTTCATAAAGTGCACAATTCTGGCAACATATTAGGATAAATCATGCTGCAATTTTTCATTCATACAAGAGAAAATCTCAGTCACCTCAGTTGTAAGAGCTGAAATATCTTGGTCTTTGTGCGAGGAATGGAAACAAAAAGATGTTAAAAAATCTGTGCTTGAATTGTATTTAAAATAAAGTCTGCTAATAATCTTACAAACCCAGAAATGCATTCAGCTTCCATAAATGTTGGTTTCAGCTGACCTGAGTAGGAATGCTGCCTGCATCTAAAATGAACTGTGACTGAAAATGGAGCACAATTAAATGCTTCAGTAGTACAAAGACATTTTTGTTATTTTTTCTTATTTAAAGAAAAGATGAAGGCAAGTTTGTGAAATCCCATTAGAAAACATATAAAGAGCACAAATCTTTATTCCTTTGAACCATAGAAGAAAAAGTTCAACTCATATGTGAAAAAATGCATTGAGCATTTTTTAGATTTACCGAATGGTAAAGATGAACCTGATGCTAAAAACCTTTGCAAAGTTTGATATCTACACTGTTATGAGACCAGAGGAATCTGCGAAAGTCAGAAGCTACAATATGACAAAGCAGAGTTTAAATTTGAAACCACAACTGTAAAACACAGAGACTATTCTTTAACAAAACACTGTGAGAAATGGTGATTTCATTTAGGGAAGATAAAAACTTAGAAGCCTTCATAAAAAATGGATGAAAAAATGGTGCAAAAATATTCATAAAACTATAAATCAAGTGAAAAAGTAAAGCTTCAGCTGTAGGTGTATCTGTTTCCGCAGGTGAAAACATCTGGAGCTGCTGCTCATTGGTTAACCTCATTCACTGTTTCATCAGACTTCAAAACTGGCCGATGTTGTTACGACACATCCATCATGCTGCAGATCAACCTGCCAGACTTAAAGAATTCAACACGAAGCGCTCGTGGTGCAGTTAACGTTTCACCGGAAAATATGGCTTTGAATAAAATGTGTATTTCACAAAGCTCAGGTTTTGATAAAGGGAGCTCGTCCACGCGGCTCCAGGAGAGTTCTCACCCTGTCAGCTAAAACAAATGAACACCATTTCTCAAGAAAGTGCAACGTCACGGCTTTGGATCCGCGAGGCTAATCAGTAAAGCAGAAGGGAGCGCAGAGGGAGGGGGAGGAGAAGGGGCTGTAACTCAGAACCGACAACAATTAACATCATTTAAATCACCATCCAATGAAGAGCGCGTGCAGCCATCGAGCACAGTCATGTGAGAGTGCTATTGTTTTATAGCTCCCATTAACGGATGGCTGTTATCTCTGATCGGAGAGGAATGGATCTCCTGAGCGGCGCGGCCCGCCCAGCTGTGAGAATATCACCGCCATCAGGAAAAATACGAGCAGGAGGGAACGCTTCGCCGTGGAATGATCCAGTTGAGGGACAGAACGGCCTTTACAGCAACAGTAATTACTTTTCATAGCGCTTGATTTCTAACCAAAGCCTGAGAATGTGAGCGTTCGTTTTCCCTCCCACCCACATAATAGACTCTTCTGTTCTTACAAAATGATAGCAATCTGAATAAATGTGCACTAACATACAACTGTGTGGGTGAGTGTAGATCCATGTCGGAGTCCCAGTTGGCAGACTTCGAAAGGCGTTGTTCATCTTCCAAATGAAGCTCTCTGCCACTTCACACAAATAACTCTATGTGCCAATATGATACTAATATTTGCATTGATCCCGATATAAAACAAATTCTAGTATCAGTGACAATCCAGTAGGGCAAATCCATCCAGTCTAATCCTATACTTTCTGGGTGTCCTGTCCAAAACTGAACCTGAAGGATAATGTGCGTAAGTGTTTTATTTGCAGATGGTGTGGGAGAACGGCTGTGTGGTCATCGTCATGCTGACTCCTCTGGTGGAGAACGGCGTGAAGCAGTGCTACCATTACTGGCCCGACGAAGGATCCAACTTGTACCACATCTACGAGGTAAAGGTCACTCTACCTCGAAATATTTCAGCTCATACCTTTAAGTCATGCTTGAAAATAATCTAAGATAAATCATTTAAATCATTAATGACGTCCAAATCCAAAGCTTTCTAGATGAAACAGAACCATTTTAGTGACCTTTGTTTGACTCTTTGGTGCCAGATTTGTAAACCATCCTTCAGTGTGAAGGCTCAGTTCTTTAATGGTCTGTTAAATCTGAGGCTCTTTTCTCATCCTGTCCACTTATATCTACAATCCCAACTCATTTTGGGCCCACAGAGGCACAGTGCAGCCTTTGACTGCATGAAAATGCATCTACAAACTAGAAAGTCAAAGCACAGGAAGCCATGGCTCCACATTTTAGTTTGATGCTTCTCCACACCTTGAGTTTGCGTTTAGTTGAATGCAAAATGCAGAGTTTTGTTATATGAAGAATGTATGGAAGATTTCCAGGCTCTAATCATCAGTTTTAGCCTTGCTGTGGTGGAGGAAACATTATCAGCATTTCTATACCTGATAAGATCAGATAAGGTCATCATTTCATTGTGCAGCATCAAGCCAGCAGCACCTGCTTTTCTCTCCAAATGCAAATAAAGACTGATGATGATGGCATCATCAGTTTCAAACGTCTTTAAAAACCTCAATGATTTTCCACTCCGTTGTATGCAATCGTAGCCCAGTGCCTGTGTTCTGGGACTCTGCACTCAACAGGAAGATTCATCAAAGACAGCACTCCTTCTGACTGTGTTGTGTTTGTCTTGTTCCATCACAGCAGGCTCTTTTTTAATTCAGCATGTCTGGTCGTTATCCTGGCAGGTGAACCTCGTGTCTGAACACATCTGGTGCGATGATTTTCTGGTTCGGAGCTTCTACCTGAAGAACATGCAGACCAACGAGACGCGCACCGTCACTCAGTTCCACTTCCTGACCTGGCTCAACCAGAACGTCCCGGAGACCAGCCGGACCCTCCTCGACTTCCGCAGGTAGTACTTCAGCCCAGACAATCATGTTTGTTTCTCAAAACGTCTCTAAATACCGAAGGAACCAAATAGGTTTGGAGTGAACATTTGATGCTGCAATTACTCTTTCATCCTCCATGCACACAATGCTGGATTACAACCTGAGTCTGTGGAACCAGCAAGTAATTTCATGTTTATCTCTGCTCACCTACTGATAAACACTTTCAGGCTGAATTGTATTTGAAGTGCTTACGCTTCCCTTTTAATGCGGATTGAGAAGGCTTTGAGCTTTTGCAAGTTGCACTTTAATTCCCAATGAGTCTAATAAATCCTTTTTAATTGAAGTCCTCGTTTGCTCTTTTTTTTATTTTACTTTGATTTGATTGCACAAAGGAAATTCTAATAATTAAAAAAAAAAACTTAATTTGTGGAACAAACTTTTTCAAACTGCATCTTTGGTGCCAACTAGTGTTTACAGTTTCCACACATCTGAAATAAACTCTGATTTTAACTTCAGGAATTAGTATCAAAGTGATATAAACTTACAACTTGGCATATAAAATTTGATGTAACATATATCCTAAAACAAATTTCCTCCACTATGTAAAGCATTTGGTTCTCCTGAACCAAATGGTTTCCACTGTTAATGCATATGAAGCTGTATTTCGTGTCTGTACTATTAAAACAGACATTTATTAATGTTTTTAGTTTGTGTCTAATGCATTTATTTATTTCAACTATTTGCATGTATCTCTGACCAGAAACCCACTGTAAGTGACGGCCGATTTGATCTTAAGACAAAATGTTGAAAGAGAATCAGGAGAAGGTTAAAAAAAAGTACAGCTTTTAAAGATATGCAGTTATATAACCTGGTTATTGCTCCTTTATTCTTACATTTCCATTAAACATACTTGTTTTGAATTTGGAGTTGTGTGATTTATTATTTTAATGTACTGTGAAGGGGTCACTCAGCAGACACAGCCACCATTCATCAACAGTCTCCTTCAGTTAACAGCAAATTGGAAATAAGTCAACAAATATCCACCAAATAATCGAAGTTTCACTTTTGGATAAAACACATTTCAGGAACATCATGCATGCTTCAAAATATTTGACAAGTTTGTTTTGATGTTTTTCACTAAGATGCCCGCTTCCAACACTCTGCATGGGACTCTGGTGTTTTACTAACTCTACGGCTCTCTGGCCTCCATCCTGTTTTCAATTAATGCAGCTTTTACCACTGACCTTATAAAAATTACTTGGAAAAACCAAAGGTTTTAGAAATCCAAATTGCCAATTTTAATGAATAAAAGTTGTTTATTTGCACCATTTTCATAAGAGAAATATCTAAATGCCGTCAGACATCCATGTTTACTTGTGGATGTATTGAGGTGATTCAGCCATGTAATCTTTAATTTGTGGTGCTACTTCTTTCCTGCTCACCTTTGCCCTCTTTTTAACAGATGTACTGTATTACCTGTTAGGTGTGAGCTTTCCTTTCACTCACTGTGGAGTTAGACCCCAGCCTTGTTTCATATATAGAGCTGGTGTCACTGCACATCAATTAGGTGGGATATCGAGAGTCACAGCTTTTCTAAGGGGGCCTGGTGGGCGTCGCCACACACCATCAGTTTGGAAATATTGCCTTTACTCACAGGGCAGCAGGGTCACGACGCAATGAAGGAAGCGTTCTGGGAGATATTTTTCTTTTTTATTGCTGCAGTTATTTCAAAGTGATAATAAAAAAACCTGACCTGTTTTTCTTTTTTTCCTGCTCTGATGTGTTGAAGATAATGGCTGACATATTCCTGTCTGTACGCTTTGGCCAGCATGTAACTCACAGTGGACTGACTGACCAATCCTCTCCAGCTTCTCCCTTCCTGTTTTACCAGCTAACTAGCGGTTGCCAGTGTCATTTTTGTGATGTTGCAGCTAGTAATATGAGTCCAGTTGCATAGTCACAAAAGTGATCATTGGAGACTGTGACTCTACAACCAAGCACCGCTCCTCTTCCTCCCTCCCCACCTTCCTCCTCCTCCTCTCTACCCTCGGTGTGCTCGGTGATCTGAAATGACCTCTTCCCTTTCTGCTTGCTCCTGGTTTGCTTGACTGCCTCCGATCTTCGCTCCTCTCTCACCATGTACCCCTTTCTTTCCTGGTTGCTTTTGTCTTCCTCTCCCTCCCCTTTCCATCCGTCCCTCAGTGAGCTTCTGCTCGTCTTTTCTGAAAACTTCTGACCCGTTGAGCTGAGAATACGCCCAACACAAAGATGAGACTTCTCTCTGTTCTGTCGGCTGCAGGCTGGGAGAAAAGAAGGACAATATTTGCTGCTTCTACTTTTTAAAAAAATTTAATCACATAAATTAAATGCCGACACAGGAGAATTTTTATAAACTTTTGTCAATGTAAAGTATTGATCCACATCATTGTTCAGTAGCATTTTGGACTGTTCATCAGAGCAAATAAAAAATTCTTTGAGTCCAAGTGACTATAAAATTCTAGGACTGTCACAAACTTTGATTCCTAAAGAGTATATTTTCTCCTTTTTTGTTTCTAAGCTGGCAGAGTCTTGTAATATTTTAAAGATCAATATTTCCTTTTTTTTAACTTTAGCTGCTTTCTCGCTTTGTTGTAGTGATTTTATTTGACTATTATGATGTATTGCGAAATGTTTGCTAAAAAGTTAGGAAACTGGCGGACAGAATATACATCAGCTTTAAAAGAAAAACAAAGTAGAAACTAGAAAAAAACAAAACAGTTTGTTGAGTGTGATAAAGTGAAATATATAAATAGGCATAAAAATTGACAACCACGTTCTGCACAGTTTATTTTACTTGATTTTGTCCTTTAGGGTTTGGTTTTTGGAATCATTTTGAGAAAACAATCCATCCTCTTCTTAGTCTGATCAATTCATCCTTTCTTCAGCTCCATGAAATCTGCTGAAACCATTTGGAGAAACGCATCATGGCCTGAAACTTCACTGTTGGAACCCGGCTGCTGGTTTCATGTTGTCCAGTTTGGACTCCAAGCCTTGTGTGTCCAGAATGTTAAACTGCAGCATTTCATGGACTAAATGTTACAGCAAGCGTTAGTCAGGTTTCAGCGTACATTTCTTCAGCAGTATCACACGTTTTTCAAGATAAACATATAGAAAAATCACCTGTTTTTCAATATTCCTTCTGTTTGTTGGTTCGACAGCAGAAAGCTGTTTGCATGTATCTTTTGTTTCATAATGAAAGTAATTTGCCCAGAATATAAAACT